>NC_028638.1:31819739-31902693 GCF_001406875.1 Solanum pennellii
GCCCCCTACTAGCCCCCAACCCCCACCCAAAAAAAATCAATTTCAAAATTATTTTATTCTCTAGTAAAAATAAAAGATAATTCTCAAAAATATTTATCATTTATAAATCAAACACTAAAAATCATTTCCCAAATGTATTTTCTACTCACCAACCAATCATGAGAAAATAAGTCATAAATCTACTTGTTTTCCAGGAAAACAAGAAAATGTTTTCCATGAAAAACATTTTTCTTCATACCAAACACGCCCTAAAAAGAAAATCAAAAACCACATATAGTACAATACTATTATCTAAAAAATCATGGGCCGAAACCACTAGTTAACTAAAATATGTTGATGAAATTTTATCTATTTGAATAATTTCAAGACTGTGCCAAATATCAAAATGAATATTAACAAATGTAACGAATAAAATGAATATTAAAAAAATATAATAAAATTAATTAAAGACACATAAAAAGTGCAATTTAGCATAAATAGCGATTTAATTAAAATGAACAAATATTTGAACCTAATGAACCAACTATGACAAACAAAGATAATGTAATTAAAATTAACTGATGAAAAATCTTAAATTTTGAGAAATAAAGATAGTTATCGATAAACTTATTTAACATTATATACAAATTATTTTGAACTATTTAGATAAATAAAATTAAAAGCTACGAATTTTAAAAATGTTAGGCCAAAATTGGGTGTCAACACATATGAGAACTTATTGAAGTAGAACACTTCCTAGAAGGTGGTTGCGTAGATTCGTTACTCCTCTAATATTTGTAAATTTTAACTTCTAAGTTGTAAGTTGCATTTAGGTTTTAATTTAATAAATTTAAAGGCTTTATTCAAGTCTTTTTATACAACTATTGTCTTGCATTTTAATTTTAATATATACATGCATATTTACATATATATTAAACTTACTTTGAAATATTAAATTTTAAATTTTAAAATTTGTATTTGAAATTTAAAATTTGAAATTTGAAGTTTGAAATTTGAAATTTCAAAACTTAAGCAATTTTATTAGCTAAAAAATGTTATTGAAAACCAAATAAATTGTTATTCATTAACATATAATTCCAATACAAATAAATAAACATATAAAAAATAAAAAAATTCCACATCCCGTCCCGCCAAACACTGTTGTAACACCCAGAAACTTTTTTAAACTAAGACTCAAAACATCCTTCGCAGTGAATGAGATTTTACCAAGGAATTAAAAGTTTCTTAAGTATTAAGGTCAGGTCACTAGATGTAGCAACTTGAGTTCCAAAAAGAGTTAAATTGGAATAGCAAAATTTAAAATTTTGCAAGTTAAAATAAGTATTACTTTTGGATCGATTTTAAACAACCATAACTACTAAGTCAATATGAGTTAGGTGGGCTATAAGATATTTTATGAAAGATCTTTGAATTATCTTCCCAACGCCACTAAGTTTGCTAAGTTCGAGTTCGGATGAGTGAGATATGACCTTTTGAAGTGAGGCTGTCCAGGTAAGCGAAGTTAGTCGAAAATAGTTAGGGGTATTTTGGTCTTTTCCGTAACCAATTAGATTTATTTCATTTTTACCAATATTATAGGGGCATTATCCTATTAGTTTCAGTTTCATAATCCTAATATACACCTAGGGTTTTAGTTGAGAGTTCAAGTAGAGAAAAGAAGAGGAAAAAAAACAGAGGATCAAGCGTTCGTCGAGATTCTTGCGTCTTGTTGCAAAATTCCGCCATGGGTTTAATTCCTAAGAGGTATGCAAGCTTACATAGTGTTGGGTTCATTTACCCATACTTCAATCCTGATTTATTCAGTGTAATTTCGTTCTTGAAATTTAAGGATTTGAGTTCTTGATAACTGTTCTTGAAATTTCTTAAATTTTGATGTAAGATTTTACTTGGGTCAACTTTAAACGACCATATCTCTTAGAATATTAAGAGTAAGTGATCCAAAACCTATTCAATTAAATATGATTGAATCTACTTTCCAACGGCACCAATTTCGCATCAATCAAATTCCCGAGTAAAAATAGTTATGGCTATTTTAGTAACCCATACAATGCTGTTACGAATTAGCCAACGAGAAAATATTAAAAAGAGCCATTTTTGTATTTTTACCTCTAAGAAAACCATAAACGAATTTGTTGACTAATAAAAGGCTAAAAAGAATTAGATTTTCATGTTCACTAACTCATAATCCTTGGTAAAAATTTCATACGCTCAAACTTACTTCTCAAATAAGAAGTAAAGCGGTCGTGTCAAGTAAATAACCCAACTAGTGAGGTTGGGATCGTTCCCACGAGGAAAATAGTTTAGACTTAACTTTAATCTATTATTACTATTGTTCGGTCAATTCCTCCCTGGGAAAGCAAAAACAATAAAAGGGGGGTTTCTATTTCTAAATGAATGAAAATAACTAACGAAATTGAAAGAGACACTTAACACCTTTGAATGTTGGAGTTTAATCAATTAATCAAAGTACCTAGGGTTTCCGTGTTCCCCACAGGTTCATAACTTGATAATTCTAACTATAACAATTCTTTCCTAGTATCTTGCATGCAAAGTGATAAGTTATGTATTTCTAAATCCTTGGTCCGGCATCTAGAAAATCTCACTCCGTACCTTGGTCCGGCTACGTGTGTTGCTATCCTAACCCTTATCTTTACCTCATATTAAGCATCGTATTCGATATTTGACTAAGTTATTACCTCGTACCAATCAATACTAGCCTATTAGATAGTATACACTAAATCTATGTTGATAATTCTTTTCCTATTATCTACCTCCTTGGTCCGGCAAGTAGCATTAAGGCGAGTTCTAACGTTGGCCATCCGTTAAAAAGACTTCTAAGCGAAAGAATTATTAATACATGCAAGACACTATTCTAGAATTGTTATTTTAGTTAGGTTTTACCTCATTATTTGCCTATGGTTCCCACAACCCCAGCTATGGAGTTTAGTTACCCATAGTCATAATCACAATATTCAAATATATGATATAAGAATTCATGTACTTACTTCAATGAGAAAGAGTAAAATCCGAAAGCTTGCTTGATTAATCAGTAAAAGTCACCAACAATCACTTGCAAGACTCTCAAAGTAATCAAGAATCTCACAAAAAGTCTAATGATAATCAAAAGTCTAACACTAATACACAGAGTCTAATAATGATCTAGAGTCTCACAATACGGAGTCTGACAATGGTCCCCCGGTCTCACCCCAAAAACGAGGTTTTTTGAACTATTTATAGAAAATAAAACCTAATTAAACAAGGACTCTATTTGCTGGAAATCTGTCAAAACGCGGCTGGGTCGACGGATCGTCGTGATAACGACGGACCGTCGTGGACTCCGTCGTCCCATACTTGATGAAATTTCTTCTGCTGCTCTCTTCATTACCCTCGACGGCAAGTATGACGGACCGTCACAGACACGATGGTCCGTCGAGGGTCTTCGTTCCAAAACACTTAAACTCTTGGAATATGGGTACTGGATTACTTCTCTGAACTTCATGACGAACCTGCAGGACGGACCGTCATAGAGACGACGGACCGTCGTGGACTCCGTAACCCCACGCTTGGTCAGACTTCCCCATCTTCCTTCAGCAGCTGCACTACGCTGCCACCTACGGACCGTCACAGGCATGACGGACCGTCAAGCTCCGTAGGTGGTCTCTTCTGCATTTCTTCGCTCAAAAACCTCCGCTTTCATCTTTGGACAGATTTCCTGCAAATAAAGAGAAACTTATATGCAAATTAGCACAAAAAGGCTTTTGGACACACTAAACTTAAGGAAAAAGTATTAATAATACCGTGAAACCACGGTATATCAATAGATATTTCAAGAAACTAATTCAAGAATTCCAAAAAGGTTTTTCTTCATTGTTTACCTTCAAGCTAGGGTTTCAAGGCTTCTAATCAAGTTCTTCTTCAAAATTCTTCAAGATTATTAAATATTCTTCAAGAATCTTGTTCTTATAGGTATATAAGTCTATCATAGTATTGGACTACTTCGTTTTCACGCCCTACATCTACTTTCAGATTAGTAAAAGAATAATCTAGGATTCTACCCCTAGATTTGAGTATTGTTGAGATAAGTTGATTTTGAGTTCTTAAGTTCATGTTTATTTTAAAAGTTCTATTCCTAATTATCGAATTTCTATATTGTTATTGAGATCCTTCGTATCATGAACCATAGCTCTTGAATTCATAATTCACATTCAAGAGAGAGTTAAAAGTAGAGTTCAAGAAAGCCTTTAAGTTCAATTGTGAATTCTTTGAGATGCATCATTAATTTGAACTAAGATTTAAGAAAGAAAGTAAGAGAATGAGAAAATTTGTATACATGAGTTTCATATAGTTATGTAGACCTCCTACTCCAGTCGTTCATGCCCATAAATTCCGCATGGACTCTATAAATTTGAGTATCATGGAGAGGAGTAGTATCTTCAAGTTCTAAATCTTGAGTATTGAGTTCCTAATCCCCAATGAGATTTTATTAGCAATCATGACACTATTACATGTTACCCAGGAAGTCGTTGATATGAGTAGTTCATGCTTATAATTTCTCGTGAACTCTATAAGTCAAAAAGTTTTGAGAAGATACGTATATTTGACACTTGAGTTGAGTAGTTCATGCCTATAATTCCGCATGAACCCTATAAGTCAAACAATCTTGAGATAAGAAGTGTCTTTGAGTCCTTGAGTTGAGTAATTCATACTTATAATTTCACATGAACCCACCAAGTTGAACATCATGAAATCATCCATAAATATTAGATCACGAACCTTGAATCCATAATCATATTCAAGGAAAGTTAAGATCAAATACAATAGAAGTTAAGAGTCAAGTCTAGAACTTAAGAGCAAGTTAAAGTAAAGCTTATTAAGTTTTCAAGAGTCCTTAACAATGTTTTGACCTTGTTTTTAAGTCTCCAATTTCAACTTGGTAAAGAATAAAGAGTTGAGTTCATTTATCAAAAATTATAAGGGAACTAAGTATTTCCGAAGAGTTCGTAAATGTTTTCACATATAAATAAGAAAGGAATCTGAGATTCCCAAAAGAGCCTTTGAGCTAGTTTTCCAGTAAAGAGCCTCTGAGCTAGTTTTTCAGAACAAAGCCTTTGAGCTAATTTTTCATTATAGAGCCTTTGAGCTAGTTTTCATTAAAAAGAGTAATAGCTTTCTAAATGAAGCAAGAAGAGAAACTGATATATCCAAGATAACCCTTGATATAAGTTTTTGAGCACTAATCTCAAATTACAGGAGAAGTATGTTTTTAAAAATAAAAGAGCTAGTATAGTTTGGGAGTAGGTTTGAGCACCGAATTAGGGGCGAGCATGAGTTCAGATAACTCATGTCTCCATAAAATCATGTAACCACCATGGGTAAAAAAGGGTCATATTTTTTTGATGAATCTTGTTCACAATAGAGTAGTGGATCCACTAAGTTAAGTTAGCTCATGTACTGATGGCAAGGTATAGGATGGTCCTTGGTAGTGTGAGGTAAAGTGTTGTATCATCACTATAGCTCTTAAGTGATGGTTGTTGGTTAGAGAAACTCTCACAGAAGTTATTTTATTTTTATATACATAAGTTAATTGTATTTTCATATACATTTTAGAGTTATGTTATATCCTTTTTATATACATAGAGTTGACATCATGTCTTTGTTGAATAAATGCTTTAAACAAAAGAAAAGAAAACTATTACAGTTTCTTTTAGTGTTTTTATTGCACTTTGACTTAGTCTAGGATAGTTGTTATTTGGTCCTTAAGTTTATCATTTTAGTTGAAAGCACTACTGAGTTAGTGCCCTTTTAATTCTGCATTTTAGTTGAGTTGTAAGCCTATTTAAAAGGCATCATTGATGCTAAAGATGATATGAAAACAGAAGCTTTCAGTTCAAGAACACTTTGCCTGCTTGTTATTATTTTTTTTCCTTTCCAATATTTTGGTTCTTGAGTAAGCTTGAGATCTGTGTTCTCCAATATTGTAGTATCAGAGCACGTTTAGATTCAAACAACCTATTAACAGAAAAAAAAACACTAAAAGAAACTTTAATAACTTTTCTCTTCTTTTGATTGAATCTTTTATTCAACATTCCCCATTGATTCAAAATCACTAACACCAAGCAATGGTCTAAAATAGACATGCTTCTGATATGACAGTTCGTTTGCGAAGATATCTGCTACTTGTTCATTAGTGTTGCAAAACTTCAATAGTCTTTAAACAATTTTTCTTTATATTGCACATGTTTAAACGTCTTTACATTAAAATGAGTACAGTTAAGTATCAGGAGTTAAGTATTTCAAGTTGAGTAACTTAAGTTGAGTATCTTGAATTGATATGTGTTTCATTGAGTCGAGTATCGTACCTTTGATGTTGAGTATCTAATATTTTAGTTGAGTATCTAATCTCTGAGTTGAGTATCTTGTCCTTGAGTACTTCTGAGTTGAGTAATTGTAGTAGTTTTGAGTATTCTTGAGTTATGTAAGGTAAGCACGTCTCTTTTTATCAAGATTCAAGCTTAGGTTATGCTTTAGAATGCCCCTTACATACTCGTACGTTTCACATACTGATCCATTTGGCATGCATCTTCTCATGATGCAGACACATATATTCAGGATCATCAATAGGAGTTTCTTTGATACATCATAGAGTTCGAGTTAGTTATGGTGAGCCTCCTTGCTTCCGGAGGATTTCATTTACTTTCTAGTTTAGCCAAGATGTCGTGGATCTTGTCCCAACTTCCATCATTATCAGTTAGAGGCTTCATAGATAGACAATATAGTTGAGAAGTTTGTATTATTCATTTAATTTATTGAATATTTTAAAGACTTAAGCTGCCTATTTTGGGGCGAGTTGAATATATTTTATTATTCAAAGTTTTATTTTGAGTTAAAGTTTGTATTTAAGTTTTAAGAACTTTTATTTTAGTTAAAAGGTTTTGCATGCTTAAGTTAATCATCCGCTTGTAGTCATTCAGGACAAGGGTTCTCTTGGGACCAACAATGATTCTTGACTGCCAGCCACGTCCAGGGCGTAGACTCGGGTCGTGACAATTGTCTCATCCTGTATATATATATAGTGGGACGGGATGGAACATACTTTTTTCCCGTCAATCCTAATCCCCTAATCCCGGTCTTGGCCGAAACCTGGCCAAGGGCATCCCCCTTCTGCCTCATCCCCATTACCGTCCCCTTACCAAGCCTACTCTAGAGACACTCCTTTCAGATAATCTTCCTCTCCTCTATCAAATTTCGCCATGAGAATTTCTTTCTGATTAGTTAAAATTGCTTCCACTTTCTCAATTTCATTCAGATTAACTTCTACTTTCTTTACTAACACTCCTTTCGGATAAACCTCTTGTCCTTTGTCATATTCTTTATGACTATTTCTTTCTGATCAGTTGGAGTTGCTTCCGCTTTCTCAATTTCATTCCAATTAACTTCTAATTTCTCTACAGACACTCCTTCAGGATAAACTTTTTCTCATTTCTCAAATTTTTCCATGACAATTTCTCTCCAATAAGTTGGAGTTCTTCCGCTTTCTCAATTTCATTTCGATTAATTTCAACTTTCTCTGCAGACACTTTCAGATAAACCTCTTTCTCCTTTCTCAATTTCTCCATGAAAATTTCTTTTTGATCAGGTCGAGTGCTCAATCTCACTGCAACTTTCAAGTGTGAAGTTAATGGTGTTGATATTTTGGTGGGAAATTCTATTTTTAAGTATCACGTTTCTTCATCTACTAATTCAACAAATTTTCGTGTCACCCCCTAATATTTTTTAAAGGAATAATACATAAATGTGCCCTTTAACTTGACCTCATTTCATATTTATGTCTTTCAACTTTGGGTATACACAAGTAGTCACTTAAACTTGTATAAACTTGAACAAATAGACTCATGAGTCTTACGTGGCACGATACATAAAGGACACCATGTAGGACAAAAAATAACGTGTAGGATGTCATGTAGGACATGTGTGTCTATTTGTTCAATTTATACAAATTTAAGTGTTTACTTGTGCTCACCCAAAGTTGAAGGAAATAAATGTGATTTGAAGTCAAGTTAAAGGGCATATTAATATATTATGCCTTTTTTAAATATCTTTTTAACTCCTTAATGTTTTAAGTTTTAACCTTAGAGTCTCATATGTACGAGTATTTGAGAAATCTCCTTGTCCCACTTTTACTTTATTTACATGAGGTACAATAATTTAGATATTTTTCTATCGTGTACATTTTGTGGGGCATATGGCTTCCACTTCTCTACTCACATGTTGGTTGAAATATATATCCTTCATATGCTAAAGATGGCAAGGTATGAAAATCATGTTCTAAGTGGAAATCATTAGTTAGTTATGGGTTGTTGAATTAGTTAGAAGCAATTAGCAAATTTGATTCTTTCTTATTTCTAAAAAAAGGCATTGTATCATTACTATTCAAATCGTCAATGAATATACAACAAATTACTACTGAAATTTTCTTCTTCCTTCATAGCTAAATAACTCGAGCTTCTCCTCTAAGCTCCTGTCCAACTGCTAGAAACTTGGACTATCTCGAATTCCTGTCTTTTAAATAACACTCGCTTACGAGTCTAAAGAGTCGTATTAATCTTTTTAACTATAGCAAGAAGAGATTTGATACATCAGCCTCATTGCAAATATGAAACAAAGCCTGGTTGAATTTTCGCTATAACTGCCCTTCTCCTCCCCGCCTCATTTTCCATCATAGACAAAACAACAAATGAAGGATAATTAAGTAAGAAGACGACTTGAATTTTACTTAGAAAAAGCACAATTTTTGCTGGTCTTTAGTAGCTTCCACTCCCAGTATTTATGAAGCAATCTAGTGGTGGTCTGAAAGTAAGAAGGGGAACAATGATTATCTGGCAAAAAGAGGGAAATGAGAAATAACAAAAGAAAAAATAAAAAGATAGGAGAAAATGAAAACGAACGTTGGATAATCGTGTGATGGGGATGAGAAATGAGACAAAGAGGACGACACAAATGAATTGTACATGTCTCCTTCCATATTATTTGGCTAGTCTTTTGTGATATGAAACAAGTCTGTATATTTTTGGTCCACTTTTTGGACTTGTACTCTTTTTGTAGTAGCTCTGTAATTGCGACTTCCAAGCTATGGGTTGAATATTTTATCTTATATATATATCTCCGCCTTATTCTCTTGTTATTTATTTTCAAGTAATTATTCTTGTTTTGTTTCTACCCATATACTCGTTACTTGTTTCAGGTTACATGGTGTCTTACTTACAGGGGGTTATATAGTAGGTGTCATCATGACCTGAGAAATCAAACAAACACAATGCATTATGTGCAATTACCACACTTTAGCTAAGGATTGGGGAGTCAAAAATCACGTCTTACTTTGTACCAGTGATCCATATATCAATGATCACCGACCTTTCACATTAGGAAACAAAAAAGATTTACAATCTATTGGATTGTCCTTGGTTTAGTTGTTGATTCTTGCTTCAATGGTAAAACAAACAAAAGAAAATAAATTTAAACAATCTTTACGGCAGCTAAGTTGAAGTTCCTGGGCTACAACACTAAGGAGACCAATGCAAGGCATCTTGAACAGTAGCAAACGATTCAATGAATGAAAATGTGGTATCAGAAATAGCATACAGAGCTGAAAAAATGATGGTCCAATCCAAACCCAAAAGTATGAACAGGGAAACTTGACATATTTTTTGCCCTTTGTCTATTGCATGCAAGGACGAATTGAACAAGGCAACCGATTCATAACTATATATAGTCGGTCTGAATGCCCCAAGTTCTCTATTACAAAGCACATTATTTGCTTCACGAGAGTCAATTTCTTATATCCATTCATGTTGCCACTATGTCATAACCCGAGACTACCCTATAGTCGTAATATGGTACTTAGGGCCACAAGTGACCCCAAGTAAACAGATGGACTAGCATGACACTAAGATATACATACATAGAACTGAAATACCAATGCAAAGCTAAATAAGAAATAGGTTTATTAAACTGAAAACAACAAGTATCTGAGTAAACATAAGCTGGAGCAAATCTGACTGTCTGAAAGCCTCTACTGACATGAGTTGCTAGGACAAGCCCCTAGCTAACTCTATGTGTTTGAAAAACTGAAACAGTAAAAACTGAATGAAATATATTGATCATCCTCCAAAGATGAAGACTCACCAATAACACTACCAAGGCCGATCTAAAGTTGTACTAACCGCGGCCTGAGTGCTGATCATCCGAAACCATATTATAGCCCATGATATGTATGATGCTTGAGCCCCCATCTGAAAATTGGACGTGCTGGGGAAGGGGTGGAGATACTGTTGGTAAAGGACGAGAGCGGTTAACACGATGAAGCACCCGAATTCGACGCACTATAGTAACATCAGCACCAAATTGGGAAGGGATCTCCTTCCATTTGGATCTACAGATCGGGCAAATGAGGTTCCCGTGCTTAACATTTTCGCCGATGCAGCTGAAGTGAAAAGAATGCATGCATTCAGCAGTAAATATGGCTTTGCCTTTTTCAGCTTTCATACTCCCAAGGCAAATTACACATGTTTCCTGCAAACAACAATATAATTGAATACAAAAGCAAGACAATCCTAAATCTTCACTCAAAATTCGTACAATTTACATTGCAACAAGGCACAAATATAAAAGTAAAATAATCTCGTTAGGTCCTTACAAGAGTGTTTGAATTAGCTTGAGCGCATATCAACCACTTAACTAGATATTGGTTATTTTCTTCTTTTAGTTAATGATTCTTTTATTTCTGAAAAGGTACTAATAAAATTAATTAACCAAAAATGTATATTACTTATTAAAATTATAATTATTCAGAATGAATTAAAATGGTTAAAAAATAATTATGAAAAAAAAACTCAAATACTGAAGATAAATATATATTGTAAATCACCGGAGAGATCAAACAGGTTATGGAGATGATCATCATGAGAAAGCATTGAAATAAATTCAAGAAGGAAATAATGACAGCTATTATGGGAGGATTAATGTATAACACATGGATGGCGAGGAACTGGAGACCATACAAAGGTTTTGAGATACAAAAAAAAAAGTGAAGTTATGAAGCAAATCAAATTGGACACTGTAAATGGGATAGAGTTTTTCAAGTGTTTAAAAAATTCTCATAGGACGAGGTCTGAGGATCATCACTATTGACAATGGACGAGGTGCTCTTAGCGTGTATTTGTTCTTGGTTGTCAATTGTAATTTTACAATGTTACCCAAAAAAATCCAACAAAGGTCAACCCTTTATCGTTAGCTTGTTATATTCTGAATAATAATAATTCACAGTAAATCAACACATAAGGAAAGCAGCCTGAAAATCATGAAGATTATAAGAAAAACAACACATCAAAGAAACTCAAGACAACCAGAATCCTAGTTAGGATTCATGGAGCAATGTATGGAAGGAAATGTTAGTTATATGACCCACTCACATTAATATTATTTTGGTTTAATATTTAATTACTAACTAAATTCTAATTCTAATTGGAGAAGTGGAGAAGTAGGGAAGTGGAGAAGTTACTTCAACTACCCATTAAGTCTTCCACTTTACCCATTACCTCTTCCAACTATCCATTATCTCCACTACTCACCATGATGGAAAGGTGAGAATGATGTTAAAACGCACTCTATTTTAAAGGTCCTCTCTCTGCCACAAATATATAGTCTTATCCATCAAAGCTATACATAAAATATAAGACAAGAGAGAGAAACAACTTCTAAAGAACCAAAAGAAAAGACTTTCGCTCAATCAAGTCAATAATTATAATGGCAGATTCGCGTATGTATTCTTGACTGAAATATCATAGTATTAAATATATGTGAAAATCATATAGTTCTACGATCCTGAATGATTGATAGGATTTCTAAATATTAGATTGTTTATGTTTTCACAATCATTTAAAAAATCTTTATATGTGGTATCAGAGCATGGTTTAAGAACTAGTGATTTTTCATAATATTAATGTTCTCCTTATTTGAAAACGGTAATATGTAGTATTAAGTGAAATAATTATTCTCTGTCATGATGTATTTTATTTTGAAATTAAGCATATGAGATTAGTTATTCACCAAAGTGGTCTAATCTTTGAAGAATAAATTCAAAATAATAATGACTAAATGTATATTCAATTATCCATTATTTTGATGCTTATAACTGATATAACTTATGGATATATTGAAGGTTTTGGTTGTAAGATTTCATTTTATAACCATTGAAATTTAATGAGATAATTTAGATGTGTCATTAGTTTTATTTATTTATCCAAAGATAATAAATATTATTGATTGACACATTTAAAATTATTGAATTACGTTAAATTCACATCTAAGCATCATTATGTCTAAAGTTGTATTTTGATGATTCGCCCAAAGGAGGACATCAATATACATTTAAAAATTTATAAAACATTTCTGAATTTGATAGTAAGTTAAAATTCATAACTCAAAGTATTAACAAATGAGTATATTATATTTGCAGCATTTGCTCTTCATTCCCACTTTGCCTATGTTACGACCTTTAACGGTCTTAACTTCTCAGATTGGTGCGAACAGATCAAATTCCATCTCGGAGTTTTAGATCTTTATGTTGCACTTTACAGTGAGAAGCCAACTTCTATTACTGAAACTAGCAGTACTGAACAAAAGTCTCATTATAAGCACTAGGATCGATCTAACAGATTAGGCATAATGTTTATGTGAATGAATATTGCGAGCAACATTAAGACTACTCTTCCCAAAACTGAAAATGCAAAAGATTTTCTAAAATTTCTGGAAGAATCCTCTCAAACTACTGATAAGTCTCTTGCTGGGACACTAATGGGTACTTTGACTACCATGAAGTTTGATGGTTCACGTACCATGCATGAGCATGTCATCGAAATGACAAACATAGCAGCAAGAATTAAGTCTTAGGGAATGGAAGTGGAACAAAATTTCCTTGTACAATTCATTGTCAACTCATTACCGTCAGAGTATGACCCTTTCCAAATAAACTACAACACCATGAAAGACAAATTGAACATGCATGAATTGCATGGAATGTTGGTTCAGGGGGAAGTAAGGCTCAAGAATCAAGGAACCCACTCCATTAACCTTGTAAGACATCAAGGAGTTGGAAAGAAAGAAAAGAAACATGATAAAGGAAAACAGAGGAACAATAATGTTAATGAGTCCTCCTCTCAAATACATAAGAAGGAACATAAGAATGATAACTGTCGTTTCTATGGAAAATCTGGACACTTTCAGAAAGATTGCCTGAAATTTGAGGCATGACTCGAGAACAAAGGGAAGCCTAGTACTTTTACATGTCTCGAATTAAATTAACTGAAGTTCCTTATAATACTTGGTGGGTTGACTCTGGTTGTACTGTTCATGTTTCTATTACTATGCAGGGATTCCTTACAACACAAATCATAAACCAAAATGAAAGATATATGTATATGGGAATAGAGTGAAGGCTCCAGTTAAAGCTATTTAGGAACTTACCGTTTGATCCTTAATACTGGGCACCACTTAGATTTACTTGAAACTTGTTATGTACCTTCTCTTTCGAGAAATTTAGTTTCTTTGTCTAAGTTGGATAAGACTGGATACTCTTTTAATTTTAGTAATGGATATTTTAGTTTGTTTATACATAATTATCTCATTGGTACAGGTACTCTTTGTGATAACTTATACAAACTGAATCTTGATAATATATTTGACGAAACACTCTTAACTCTGCATCGTAATATTGGAACCAAACAAAGTTTAGTGAATGAACAATCTGCTTTCTTGTGGCACAAACGTTTAGGTCACATATCCAAAGAAAGATTGGAAAGATTAGTTAAGAATGAAATTCTTCCAAATTTGAATTTTACAGACCTTAAAATTTGTGTGGATTGTACTAAAGGAAAACAAACAAGACACACAAAGAAAGGAGCCACAAGAAGCACATAACTTCTTGAAATTATACACACTGATATATGTGGTCCTTTTGATATTACATCTTTCGGTAAAGAAAAATATTTTATCACTTTTATTGACGATTTGTCACGTTATGGGTATGTCTATTTGTTGCATGAAAAGTCTCAAAGCGATAAATGCCTTAGAGGTCTTTATTACTGAGGTTGAAAGACAACTAGATAGAAAGGTGAAAACAATCAGGTCATATAGAGGTGGTGAATATTATGGAAGATATGATGAAAATGGACAACACCCAGGTCCATTTGCTAAATTCCTCGAAAAACATGGCATATGTGCTCAATACACAATGTCTGGAACACCACAACAAAATGGTGTAGCAAAAAGGCGTAATTGTACATTAATGGACATGATTAGGAGTGTGTTAAGTAATTCATCTTTTCCTCTTTCATTGTGGATGTATGCTTTAAGGACTGCCGTTTACTTACTTAATAGGGTTCCTAGTAAAGCCGTCCCAAAAACTCCTCTTGAACTATGGACTTGTAGGAAACCTAGTTTAAGGCACTTGCATGTTTGGGGTTGCCTTGCAGAAGTTAGAGTTTATAACCCACAAGAAAAGAAAGTGGATTCAAGAACAATCAGTGGTTTCTTCATTGGTTATCTAGAAAAATCAAAAGGGCATATATTTTACTGTCCTAATCACAGTACAAGAATAGTTGAAACTGGAAATGCTAGGTTCATTGAGAATGGTGAAGTTAGTGGGAGTGAAGAACCACGCAAAGTGGAAATTAAAGAAGTTAGGGTGAGGTTTTCTTTACCTTTTACTTCTTTTAAAGATGTTGTTCCTAAAATTGTTGCACAACCTAACAATAAACAAGAACAACAAATTGATGCTCCTGTTAATCTCAGTGAAGCAATAATTAATGAGCCTATAGTAGATGTACCACAAGAAGTAGCATTAAGAAAATCTCAAAGACAAAAGAGACCTGCTATTTCTGATGACTATTTGTTATATTTACACGAGTCAGAAATTGACTTAGGAATTTATAATGATCCAGATTCATTTTCACAAGCTATTGAAAGTAATAATTCTGATAGATAGATAAATGTTATGAAAGATGAGTTGAAATCTATGGAACAAATGAAGTATGGGACCTTGTTGAATTACCAGAAGGTTGCAAAATAGTTGGGTTTAAATGGGTCTTTAAGACCAAACGTGACTCAACTGACAACATCGAACATTACAAGGCCGGACTTGTTTCAAAAGGTTTCACTCAAAAGGATGGCATCGACAATAAAGAAACATTTTTACCTGTACCTAGAAAAGATTCACGCAGAATTATAATGGATTTAGTAGCTCATTATGACTTAGAGCTACATCAAATGGATGTGAAAACAGCCTTTCTAAATGGAAATTTGGAGGAAGAAGTTTATATAAATCAATCTGAAGGGTTTTCTTGTAAAAGAAAGAAACAAATGGTGTGTAAACTTACGAAATTATTATACGGATTTAAACAAGCTTCTCGACAATAGTATCTTAAGTTAAATGAAACTATTGTCGCTTTTGGATTTAAGGAAAACACTGTTGATTGGTGTATATATCTGGAGGTTAGTGGGAGTAAGTTTATTATCTTAGTCTTGTATGTTGATGACATCTTTCTTGCTACTAATGATCTTGGTTTGTGCATGATACCAAGAGATATTTATCTAACAATTTTAAAGTGAAAGATATGGGAGAGGCATCCTATGTGATTGGAATAGAAATATTTCAAAATAGATCACAAGGATTATTAGGTTTGTCTCAGAAAGACCATATTAATAAAGTGTAGAGAGATTTAGAATGGAAAAATGCTCATCAAGTCTCGTTCAAATTCAGAAAGAAGATAAATTTAGTATCAATCAATGTCCAAAGAATGAATTGGAACGTAAGCAAATGAATGATATTCCTTATGCATCAATAGTTGGGAGTCTAATGTATGCCCAAACATGTACTAGACCAGACATCAGTTTTGCTGTTGGAATGTTGGGTTGTTATCAAAGTAATATAGGAATGGATCACTGAAAAATTGCGAAGAAAGTTTTGCGATACTTGCAAGGACTTAAAGATCATATGCTCACTTATAGAAGATATGATCATCTTGATGTGATTGAATATTCAGATTCAGATTATAATGGTTGTGTGGATACACAAAAATACACATTTGGGTATTTGTTCCTATTAGCTGGAGGAGAAATATCATGGAAGAGTGTGAAGCAGTCTGTTATAGCTGTATCCACTATGGAAGCTGAGTTTGTGGCATGCTTTGAGGCCACAGTTCATGCGGAACTTTATTTCAGAACTTGGACTAGTCGAAAGTATTTTCAAGCCGCTGAAAATTTATTGTGATAATACTGCAGCAGTTTTCTTCTCTAAAAATGATAAGCATTCTAAGGGTGCCAAACATATGTAATTGAAATACTTTTCAATTAAGGAATAAGTCCAGAAACATAAAGTGACAATTGAACATAGTAGCACCAAACTTATGATTGTTAATCCTTTGACGAAAGGGTTACCGCCCAAAACATTTGTTGAACATGTTGAAAGAATGGGTCTTATGAATAGCAATGAATGACTTTATGTAAAGATTATATTATGTTTATGCAACTGACACTTTTGAGCTCAACTATATATATGTTTCTATTAGTACCTGTTTCCTCTTCTATACGTTATGTTGAGAATGATGATGACACGTTTTGTTTTAGATAAAGATATTCTAAGCATTATGGTAGACCCATTATATATTTGAAATGTTGTGTTAGGCAATAGAATAATATTGTAGTGCATGGAAGGGACTATGCCAAATAAAGTGGTGTACAACCGCCATGACTCATATTAGTTTATTTACTTAATAACAACAAATAATGTTGAATTTAGTATATATGCACATTGTAATTGAAATGTTTATTAAATCATTAAGTAAATGATGTTACGTGTGTCAAGTGGGAGAATGTTAGTTTTATGACCCACTCACATTAATATTATTTTGGTTTAGTATTTAATTACTAATTAAATTCTAATTCTAATTGGATAAGTGGAGAAGTTACTTCAACTACCCATTATGTCTTCCGCTTTACCCATTACCTCTTCCAACTATCCATTATCTCTACTACTCACCATGAAGGAAAGGTGGGAATAATGTTAAACACACTCTATTTAAAGGGTCCTCTCTCTGCAATAAATATATAGTCTTATGCATCAAAGCTATACATAAAGTATAAGGCAAGAGAGAGAAACAACTCCTAAAGAACCAAAAGAAAAGACTTCCTCTCAATAAAGTCAAGAATTATAATTGCAGACTCGGGTATGTATTCTTGATTGAAATATCATAGTATTAAATACGTGTGAAAATCCTATAGTTCTACGATCCTGAATAATTGATAGAATTTCTAAATGTTAGATTATTTATGTTTTCAAAATCATTTAAAAAATCTTTATAGGAAAGAGATCTCAAGTTAAGTAATGTAATCATTTGAAGAAGGAAAGAGAATATCTGTGAATCAATCAACGAAGAATATATCAGCCAAGATTCAAGGAAGGGATTGAAGATCAACCAAGATTGAAGGAGATCATCTAAAAAAGGAAGGGATTGATTTAATCATGCATATATCTGGTATGGACATGTTTCAGCAAATCAATCAGAATAAATCAAGGACTCAATTTAAGGATCCTTGATTTCAAACTCCCTTCGGTTTCTGAAATAGAGCAGCACCTTTCACATCTATATAAACCTCATTTATCACACAAATTCACTTCAGCTTATAGTGTAATCTTCTTTTATCTTTCATAAAGCTTTGTAATCACGTGAGTGAAACAAGTGAAAAGAAAAGAAAAAAAGAGATTCTAGGTTTACAAGTAGAGGAAGTGGCAAGGTAGAAAATCTGATTTTGCATATCAGATAGGATCTAATCACAAAAATCATGTACATCTGAAGTCACTGAAATCTCTAAAGGGAACCCTTGAAACCCAAGGGGACTGGACATAGGCACCACATCGATGTTCAGGACCAGTATAAAAACTCTTTGTGTTATTTGCTTACTGCAAATTATTATTACTATTTATATGTTCTACTAATGTGCAGGTAAGTCGACTGACCATTATAGAAAGTCGACTGAATAGAAAATTTACCCCCCACCCCTCTCTCTTGACTTTCATTTAGATCTCAGCTTCAAAAGAATGAAAATCATGTTGCCTTTAAAAAGGGTGTTAAAAGCAAATTAAGGAACATAACATTATATTGTAAAATTGGACTTCGTTTGTTGACTAATCAATGCCGAAAAAAATGTAAACAATATATATCCTCATTGTCACACTGAAACTAATGGTAAAACTAATTAAGATCAAAACTAGGGAATGAGATGCGACAACAAGGGACAGGTTCAAATTATATTTTTTCATAAATTTATGCCCTCAATTTATATGAGTTTAAATAAATATTTTTCTAAAAATTATAATTTCTACAGGGAGACTTCACAACAAATCACACTAAATGGGGTGGGGGTCGGGGTGNAGAAAGTAAAAAGTGAAATACAGATGAAGAATTTTAGACAAAAAGGGGAGAAAACGAAAAAAATAAAACAAAAATAAAAAGAGAGGAGAATGAAAAACGGACCTTGGATGATTGTGCGGTGGGGCTAGGTAAACGGGACAAGGAGGACGGCGATGCAGGGATAGCAGGTGATTTGGGGGAATTGTTATCCTTACGCTTAAGTGAGAACGCCTTCTTCAGTTTACGCCACAGCATCAACATTTTTTTTCGTTTTCTCAAAAAAAAAAAAAGAGAGAAGAGTGCAAATGAAGGAGAGTTTTTGTGAAATTGAATATCGATGAATTATGTATATATAGTGAGAAATTGAGTGTGGGTGATAAATGCAGATAGAATTGAGTAAATTTCCAGATAGCTTAACTCTAGTATTAATAGTGCACATATTTCAAAAATTTATTAAGATGTCATTGAGTTCAATAAGTTAAAAGAGCTTTCAAAAGAATTAATTAAGTTTTCCTTTTGTAGAAATTTAAGACTTAATATATGCATTTCTTGGTATTCAATTATTAATAAAAACTAGCAAAATATTATTTTACCATATTTAAACCAAACACTCCCTAAGTTACATGTGTTGATTGATAAGTACTTAATTCATTATTCACTTGTTTGAAAAGAAAAAAGATAAATAGCTCGCTAAAGTTAAATTATATTATATTATTGATAGAACGTAGTTTTATAATTTTTAATTTATGAATTTAAACAATAACTATTTTGCTTACAAGATTTTATATAGATTGTTTTACATATTAAGTATATATTTTGAACATAAATATAAGATTTGAATCAAAGCTAATGATTTCTATAAAAACACTTGATTATAGCGACACTTTGCTTCTCATCAGTATTGTATTAAAATTTTGACACTACCACTATTGTATAAATAAGGGAGCTTCGATTAGGAAAAATAATTAAGTTATATAAATTTTTATCAAAACAAATTATATTCATCATCTAGCTCTTGGATTTGCAATATTATACCATAGTGGAGATTTATTTCAATAAAATATTAAAAGGAGAATCTGAATGATTAATCAATTAATTGATATATATATATATATATATATATATATATATATTGAAAAGAATATAAGTCAAAAGTTGAACTGCAAAATTATTCTTTAATTATTAATTTATTTTTTTGAAATTATTTATAATATTATTTTTCATTTAATATTTATTTTGAAACTTGATAAATTTTGACTGTTCCTATTATGGTAATTAATACTCCTATTTCCTGCTAAAATTACAATTCAATACTCATCAAAAATGCCCTTAAATATTAATTTATTTTCTTGAAATTATTTAAAATATGGGTTTTTTCATTTAATATTTATTTTTGGATTCGATGAATTTTGACTATTCGTATTATGGTAATTAATATTTTTATTTTTATACTTACAATTCAATGTCATTATTAAATTGGAAGTTATTATTAGCAAGAAAAAACCAACAATCTTTACATCTTTCACGTAGTAATAGTGATGATTTTTTCATAATCATAGTTACTATGAATTTTTTAATAATTAGTCAAAATAATTTTTCATTACACAATTAATATAGGCATAATACATAAATATACCCTTTGACTTGATGTCGTTTCATATCTAGGCGCTCTAACTTTGGGTGTGCACAAGTAGACAGTTAAACTTGTATAAAATTAAACAAATAGACATAAATGTCCTACATGAAAATTTGTGTCCTATGTGATGTTCTATGCGTATTGTGACACATAGGACTTGTGTGCTTATTTGTTCAACTTTATACAAGTTTAAATACTTATTTGTGCACACTCAAAGTTGGAGGGCATAAATGTAAAATGAGGTTAAGTTAAAGGGTATATTTATGTATTATGCCTTTAACATATTTGAATTATCGTACATATTTTATCCTTAGATGACAGTTTTATTTCCACAATGATTTAAACGTTATAAATTGTTTAATAAATTAAATATTTTAATAGTAAATAGTATACATAAATTACCACTAACTCTTCATTATGTAAATGTATGTAACTTTCATTAATTATATTCATTATATTTTTTACTCTCATCTCTAATCGATAATCTCAAATTAATTAATATCATATTTATGACAAATCTTTGTATTCCTCAATGATATCCTATAAATAGTGACATTTGACACAACAATGTACACATTTAAACCAATTAAAAATAAAAACATGAGAAATCTCTATGTTTTATTCTCTTTCTCTTTTTATTTGTTTAGTTTAACATTTATGTTTCTTGTTTGTTGTTATTGTACAACTTTCTATTGTCGTGTTATTGTAATTATTGAGATTTTATCATGGTTTGTTCCTTTGTATACATTAGTCTAGCATGTGGTACTATAATATTATCATTTGAATATTAAATTGGGCAAATCACATAAATATGCTATATTATAAAAATATTTACCATTTATAACAACATAATTTTCTAACTAAATATAACGTTTTTTTTTTGGAATTAAGAGAAGTATATAATACTCGCCTCTTTCTCAACCCGTTTGCCTCTTCTTTTTTTAATTCTTCTGTTTCTTTGACTCTATCTTTCGTTCTTTTTTACTCTTCTGTTCCTTCATCTCTTTCTGTTTTTCTTACTCTTCTACTTTTTTTCTCTTACCTGACATTATTTATCTTCCTCCTCTTTTTTTTAAAAAATTCTTATTCTTCTTCTTTAAACTTTTCATCTAAATAACTATATTCCTCCAATCAGTTTTCGCCCATGTCACTATTTTATCCAAAAATAAGATGAAAAGCGGAATAAAAAGATCAAAAATTTGTATAAAATCACGTTTTTAAGCAGAAAATTTAAATCTTTAAAATGACAAAAGGAAGAGTTCATCATTGATGGTCATTATAAAGCTTGAAATTTTGAATTCATTATTTGAATTTTACGAATTTGTGATAAGTTTGAATAGGTAGTTCCTCCAAATAATTGAGAATGTCGTTGGAGTTTATATATCAATTTTAAGAGGGTTCGGTTAAGTTTATAATTGATTTTAGGTGAATTATTAGATTGAAATGAATTAAATATAGTATTAAAGTTGAATTAGACAATACAATTTTAATGCAAATTTAATTCATTTTGAAGTTTTTTGATTTATTTGTTACTATTGGATACTTAGCTTGTTTAATTCATCATTGATATAACTTATCAGTTTATAGACGATTGTCATGTCTTTCATTAGTTACGTTACTCATTCATTCTTAATTTTCTGTTCTAATTCAACTTTAATACTGTGTAATACAATTTTAATGCAAATTTAATTCATTTCATAGTTTTTTTATTTATTTGTTAATATTGGATACTTGTCTAATTCATTACTGATACAAGCTTAATTCACTTTAAAGATCATTGTCTTGTCTGTCATTAGTTACATTTTTCAGTCATTCTTAATTCTTTCTTCTTATTCAAATTTAATACAATGTAATACAATTTTAATGCAAATTTAATTCATTTTGCAGTTTTTATTTATGTATTGTTATTATTGGATACTTGTTTAATTCATTATTGATACAGTTTAATTCATTCTATAGATCACTGTCTCATATTTCATTTGTTACATTTTTTTATTCATGCTTAATTCTCTCTTTCGTCTCACCTTAAATTTTGTGTAATACACTTTTAAATACAAATTTAATTTATTTTGCAATTAAGTGATTGATTTGTTACAATTGGTTTACTTGTTAAATTCATTATTGATACAAGTTTTATTCAGTTTACATGCAGATCAAAGAATTAAATAAAGAAAGAAAGAAAGAAAGAAAGGAGAAAGAGCGAGACAGAGAAAAGGGAGAAATTAAAGAAGCTGCTGCAACTGGTAATAGTTAAAGAGTATATTCAAAATAAGTAATTTTTTTTAAAAGAAATCCACTCACATAATTAATCATATTGAATTTGTGCCATAGTTAGTTATTTTTGTTTTATGCGCTTTTAATCAATTTTATAGTAAAAAGGTATATTCTTTTTATTAGGAAGATACATATAGTTCCTATCGAAACAATGATGAATTTTGCAATATAAAATTATATGAAGTATTTGAGGTAAATGTGCAACGCACATTCCCAGATCTAGTGTGTGTGTATGTGTGTGTGTGTGTGTGTGTGTGTGTGTGTGTGTGTATATATATATATATATATATATATATAATGCTATTTATTTTGTTCATATTTAGACTTTCTCAAAAATATGCGACAGAGCACTTATGCTATTCTTAAAAACGGTAGTTTTTCTAAGGATCTATCGATTATTTCTTTCAGTTAGCTTAGATAATTGAGTTAGATTTTATTATTATTCTAATTAAGTTAGCACAATGTATATTCTCACCTTTTGATGAATATATAGTCTCATAATGACTACATAGATTTTTGATAATACATAATTTTAAGGAAAAATTACTTATATACACATCTTTACTTATCTTATTATCTATTTTTCTCTACATTTTTAAAATATTACAGAAATCCCTTATTTCTCTCAACTGTTGAAATTTTCTGATAAAAAAATTCGGTAGTCAAACTCACGTTTTCTGCTTCCTTTTTCCTCTCCCTAAATTCACTCCATATTGTTAGCAGTTACAATTTTCAAATCAATTTGATTTTCAAAAGAATTCTCTCTCTAATCAATTTCAAAATTGGTACGATTATCTTCTTCATTATTGTTTTTTCTCTCCCTAAATTCTTAGTTGATGAAATTTGTACACATGAAGACAACCAACCACAAAAGATATTAGGTTTAATATGTAGTGTTTTTTTTTTTTGTGGATTAAATTGCATAGGTAATTTACTTGATGAAGAATGTTGCTGGTAAATCAATGTACTGAACGATTAAATTTTTTGGAAAAAAGTTAATATTGAACCTCAAACAAGTACCTTTCAGTTTGATTCACAAATAACTTCACCAATACAAGTGGATTTTGCCATAATGACCAAAACATTGATTTTATGTGCTGTTGAGGTTGAAGATCAGATTCATGGTTATAAAGGTATGTATCTGATATATTATGAATAATAGTGTTTATAGTTCATTAAATGTTATAAAATTATCTATCTCATACATATTTTTCTTGAATATAATTAAATGTATCATTAACATATTTGTTAACAATTGTTTGTTCTAAAACTATAAATACAGATTGATGATATTATCAAGAATCAGAAATTGTGGATGTTTCAGAAGTCTAACTGAAAGATGAGAATATTCATGATACTACCAAAAATCAACAAGAAATAGAGAATTTTTCAGAACTCCAACCTATATATGAAAATATTCATGTTACTACATAAGCAAGTCCACATAAGAATGTATTAGTATGATCAGAAAATTTAATATTATGATACATTATCAGATGTTTGATACATCAAAATTTGTTTGTGTATGATGCATTATCAATTTAATGTATCCTGAGTTATACTACATGCTGCTTCTTTAGGATGATGAACCAGATCAAGGCCCTCAAGATCTTAATGAAGCAACAACGAATGAAGACACGTAAATAATAATATATCATGCTTTAATTTATTAGGCATAATACATATATTCGAATTTATACTAAATATATCTCATATTCATATATTTTTTTTGTATATGATACATAACTATGTTGATATATACAGACATGATTCATAAATACTAATCTATATTACATGTATCGATATCAAGGCAAACAACTTATGAGCAACAATTAACTATTTAATGTATCTCGTAATAACACAATACTTATCTGTTGGAACGAGATACATAAATAGTAATGTATCAAACACTAACTTTTTAGATATGATATGTAAATTCGAATTTATACTAAATGTATCAATTACATAACAACTATCACATAATAATGTCTATCTAACATCTAATGAGTAGGGTTGTTCATGGTTATGGTTAACAACCAGACCAAATCGCAGTTCGAACCAAATCGATTTTAAAAAAAATTGATATCTAATTTAGTTTGCTTAGGTTTGATTTTAAATTTTGAAAATCACTACTATTTGTTTTGGTTTTACTAAAAAAAACCGCAAAAATAAGCAAATCGAACCTTTAGATATATAAATTAATCTTACTTATACATTTATAGATCACTTGAGTTTATTTTACATACTATTTTTCGCAACCTTGTTGTATTAGATACATTTTCAACTACATCATGATACATTATATAAAAATGTATCTGAACCGTATTGAATGGTACCATCTTCACAAACACCTTCTGGTACATTATTATCAAATAGCTAATCTGTTACAAAGAATTGACACAAGGTTGAAAATCTTAACATTTCAATTTATTATATCAAAATTTCACCAGCTATTAGTAAATTGTAATGTTTTATCGAAGTAGAAGTTGGAAAGCAAAAATTAAAAATCGATAATCTCAAAATAATATATCTGAAACATAATAGTAGTCCCAAAAAAAGAGTTTGTCAATCTTCTTTCGGAAAGAAAGTACAACTTCATCAATTATGACCTTCAACGTGCACAATAATTTGTGTTTGTGCTTATCTTTTCATCTAGATTTTTTTTCTTCTTTTTCTTGGTCGTGTAGGCATCTTTTTTACCTTGGTGGTAATATAATTTCTTTCAAAACAAACACTAATCAGTTGGTTTGTAGTAATCAAAGCAGCATGGAGGTATCTTTGTAATATTTTGCTCTTCACAACAATAATTGTATGTGTAAAAGGAATCTCGTCATACTGAAATCTCCTAGTTACATATTTTTCTCTAAAGGCAAACGATGTATCGTCGTCCACTTATATACATTGAATAAATAAATTTAGAAGATGGAACAACTTGTGCACATTTAAAAGTGAGAGATACATCATATATCAATTAACTCAATTTAAGATACACAAAAGCTTAATGATAATTAACTTCAAATACACAATAGTTTATGTATTCATACATATAAAGAAATTCATATACTGATAAATAAAATTCACATGTATCTGATACTTTATAGTAATGACACACTAACTCACATTTATAGAAAATCATTGCATACACAACTAAAATTAAATCAAGTTTCAATCAGCAATGTATCATGATTTATATGTACATATACAAATTCAAAAATAAAAAAAGAAATTTACATGTATCTGATATTTTATATTAAAAGTACAGTAACTCACAAATCTTCAAATCTACAACGTCTATTTCAAAGTTTTAATGTATCAATTTCTATCAGTAATGTATCATGACATATCAATCATATACAAATTCATGAATGAAAATCATTGATTAAAGCACATGAATATGTGTTTCATACCTTTTGTTATCATATCTTTAACTCGAAAATTGAAGTTATGGCAAATAATAACTATTTTTTGCCCAAGCTAAGTCTAAAACATCTTTGAATTGCTTTCATATTTGGGATCTGCCATTACACAAGGGTAAGTAACCACCCGTATAAAATAAAGATAGCAAGAAAATTGGCAAAGAAACTCAACCTGATCATCCATAGTGAGATTCGTGTAGAATTTAAAGAACCCAAAAACAACGATCTTCGATTTTTTTTCCTTCGAGAGTGTTAGTCATCAAAATATTCATTATGTATCTTATCAAATTTTCAACAAAAAATTTGAATCCTACTCGAAAATTTCTTCGTTGAAATATGGACAAAATGAACATGGATTTTGAATTTTGAATTAATTTGTTATTTTAGGATATATGTTTCTCTGATGAATACAATAAAAAGTAACTGAATAGCATAAATTATGAAATTTTAATTTGATTTTCTGTTTTGTTTTCCTTTTTAAGTGTAATAGCCATATATATAATGTATCACAATTAATGTATCCGGATAGCCAATTATGTATCTAGATGGCTAATATTTAAGGAATTTTTGTAAAATAGAAAAGAGTAGGGATATGATGTAATATAAGTTTTACACCATTGAATTTATGTAAGTTATTTTTTCTTTTATTAAAATTAATATATCCAATTGATGACTTATGTATCTGAAAATTATAAATTTTAAGGGATTATTGTAATTAAAAAAAATAGAGATAGAATATAATTTACTCTTTACATTATGAAATTTACATTATGAAATTTATGTAAGTTATATTTTTCATTTTTCATCTTTCTTTATTTCAAATTTTGTTTTGCAAGTAATTTGCATGTATCACATTAGAATATACATCGATTAGTTCGACTTTATAATTATATCATTATAAAGAGCAAATATTTTCATCAACCGAACACCTTCACCGAAAAATCAGATCAAGCATATAAATTAAATATATGGATTCATTGATGAGTTTAATCTTTTTTCCCTTGGATAATTATCCATTTCTTTCTTCTAGTTTTCTTTACTTGTCTAATTTGTTGCCCCCACATATTTGAGTTTGTATAAATTTGTTACCTTCAAATTGTTTGGGAACCCTGTGCTACACAAAAATGAAATAGTTGGTCCAGAAGTTTCTCCACTGAGCTCATACTTCTACAAACTTAAATTTTATCTTGAATCCGTCTTTTAGATAACAGTCGACACATCAATCTGATCATAATTTTGCAACAAAACTTTATTGAGAGCTCTACACAACCTAAAATCTACTCATATATTACTTGACCTATATGAAGTTCTCTTTTATGATTCTACACTTCGAGCAAACCCCCAAAGAACAAGGAAAGAACGTTTTATTGAATCTAAGGTACCAACCAAAGGAGGGACAGAGAAGGGATAATGCAGTGGGATTTCATGAGTTTCCAGAGTCTCAAACCAAAATAGACAGAAGGATAGACATGGACAAAGCTGTATGATAAGTTCAGTTGCTCCAACTCGCCAAGTGCATAAGTAACATGAAATACACAAGAAAGAATGCAAAGAGAAACCACTTTTGAGTCAGTCCCATTACTGGGCTTCATCCACAACTAATAATAACACGGATTAACTAACTTCATAACACAAAAGTGAACTGAACCAGAATACAACAATCTACAAGTAAAACATCTATCACATCATCCATTTACCCCTTTGTTTCTTTCCTAAGAATTTTCTTTTCAAAATTTGTGTGCATGGAACTACTTCCTCATCTGTGTGAAGAGTTGAGAAGGTGGTCTTGCAGTAGCTGAACTCCCACCGAATGCAGGGAAGCCACTACCACCACTTTGTTGGCTGCTAAAAGCTCCAAAACCACCACCTTCAAAATTTAGCAGAACAGAAAAAATCAAGTCAACAAGCGTATAATTACCATGTTACGTAACCTATATCAAAGATTATAATATTTCAAATCATTTGAGTCACACGGTATCTTGTGTACCATGGATATAAGAGAGAACAATACTCCTCAGTCACTTTCCAAAAGAAAAACACCGTCAAAACAGTTTCACCATTTTTTCACAACATTCTTCATAATGAAGAATGGACTCACTTCTCTTTGCTGCTTTAAAACTTCACATTTTACTTATATGTAAATCAAATAGGACTGATTTGGTTGAAATATAGCAGAGCTACATACCTGAAAAGCCTGAACCACCACCAGTTGGAGCAGCAAATCCACCACCAGCTGCAGCAGCAGCTCCAAATCCACCAGCAGATGTGGCAGCAGCTCCAAATCCACCAGCAGATGTGGCAGCGGCTGCAAATCCACCAGCACCTGTGGCAGCAGCAGCAAATCCACCAGTGGGTGCAGCAGAAGCACCGAATCCAACACCACCAGAACTCAGATTGGAAAACCCGCCACCAGTAGAAGAAACTCCAGAAAACCCACCTCCGAAACCACCAGCAGAGCTATTGCTCATAAAACCTCCGCCAAAAGAGCTTGCAGATCCCACACCAGTTCCGGGTATTCCAGCACCAAGCTGCCTTGATTGTCCAAAAGTACCAAGAACTGAACCTAAAGCATGCTGCCCTTGTCCAACCTGAGCCGGCTGGCCAAACCCACTCACTGCTGGAGCCTGACTCGTGGAAGTGAGGCTAAAGCTACCAGGAAAGGCACCAAAATTTGCAGTTGCTGATGGTTGAGGTGGCTGTATTGGTTGAAAACTAAATGACGCTGGTCGAAATAACTCACTGCTTGAAGCTGTACTTGTAAATAAGGTGTTTGCTGGAGATGAAGCTTTATTCGGTGACATAACACCAAATGGATTAGGTTTTGTAGAAACTGGAGTAGCAGCAGATCCAATACCAAACCCAGCCAAGTTACCCAGTGCATTCTCCGTCATCTGATTATTCTCAGGAGCTTCCTCTTCCATCTCATCCTCATTGGTGACAACATCTGAACAATCACTCTTCACTGATGGTGGAATGGAAGAACCAGAAAATGGCTGTCCAGGTATAGGATTCAAACCAACATTTGAGACTTGACTTGATTCCCCACAAGGATGGACCTGACTTGCAGATTTCAAACTGGGTGACTGTTCATTTGTGGAATTTGATTGTACCAAAGGTCCAGCTTGTAATTTAGACACACTGAACGATACAACAGGCTGTGAAGCTGGATCTTGTGGTGTATCTATCTTTGTACTTAGATTCGCAAGTGAAGCTGGTTTATCGGAATTTGTATCAGCCTTCTTATCAAGTATGGCAACCAAAGGTCGAGACAGGATTGTTGGGGACTCAGACCTTGTACTATCTGAAGAAGGTGTAATGGGTAAGGTATCCAATTTTTGAGTGCTTTGAAGAGATGAAGACTGTGTCAGAGAAGCTACTGATGATTGAGAGATCTTTTGATTGGAACCTATACTGGCTTTAGAAACGGATTCGAATGATGACCACGGGGATGATATTGGTGAGAACATTGGCTCTTGTGAAGAAGATAAAGATGATGACGGCATGATTTTTGCATGCGAAGAGGAACTATGTGTTGATTCTTGGGCAGATAATGAAATCTCACTACCTTGGCTTTTATTCACAACTTCTGAGTGTATAACCTTAGCAGACAGAGTGAAGGCAGAATTAGCAGCAGCAGCAGCAGTTGGTAAAGAATAGTTAAGACTACTGTCAGACTCAAACTGTGCACTTCCACTAGTCACCGGTGCATTTTTCCAATCTCTGACAGGTTTGGTGATTCCAGGTTTACCATCAGCATTTGAAGTATCAATTGTAAACTTGGGTTTGGTGATTCCAGGTTTACCATCAGCATTTGAAGTATCAATTGTAAACTTGGGTTTGGTGATTCCAGGTTTACGATCAGCATTTGAAGTATCAATTGTAAACTTGATTGGGGCCAATGTCTGTGCAGGAGGACCTGACGAGTTTGGCTGCTGCATTCTGTTCCCCGATTGATGAATGGCCCCTGGTCCACCTGTTTGCACAATATCTTTAAGTGGTATTGTGCTTCTGCCTGATCTTGTCGTAGCAAGATTGTGAGTATCTACTAAACCATATTGGCTAGTGACTGCGGTCAACTGTGACTCATGCTGCAGTAAAGATACTGGAGAAATAATTGGTGGCATTTCAGCTGCATGTCTTGGAAGTACATCTGCCCATTGGAAAAAAGAATTTTTAGTGGACTGGTTTGCTGGTATATCATGAAGACCTACATATATTTTAGCAAAATACATTACATTCATTTACTGAACAGATGTAGCCTATTTATTAGTTTAGGTTGGGAACCTTTGCTTCTAACTTGCTCTGGAGAGATGGAAGAGGCACTGAAGATATTTGATTGAGCAGTCGCTGATCTCTCGCGCATCCTAGACTGGTGATGTTTCTTATCCAGTGACAAAGATGACTTATTTGAAGTTTCCTTCTGGCGATCTTCTTGAAGAACAATCCTTTTCACAGTTGTTTTGGGAGTTTCAAAGCTTGCCCAATTCTGCCAAAAGGTCAAAAAAGATACTGCAAGTTAAGCTTAAAACAAAATAAATGATACTACCACTTGATTATCTAGCCATGAAAATGCTAAATACCAAGTATAGTTCTGATGGTACCAATTTAAGGAATGCGACAAGGGAAACTTTAGCTCAAGGAATAATGAAGCTCCACGTCTTTAAAAATAGGACAATATTATTCTCCAATTGGAACAATAATTTGAATAGATGCTTAAGTTTGTCCTCTTAATTACACGTTCCAACTACATACTCCACACATATCTGCATAATTTACTCAATGGATCAACAGTCAGCAAAACATAACTATTTTTACTTTCATGTTTTACTATGTAATCTAGTATTCAGATTGCCCGGCTACTTTTGTCTTTCTTTTGCTTTGCGTAGTAAGTGCATATACCATTGTACTCGCTAATTGCTGAAAGATGTCACTGACAGTACCTACTTTAAACCAATTACTCTTAGATTATCATCCCAATGTTTAAGATAATACCCACTTCCAACAACCCAGTGAAGGTCCCTGCAATTCCCTACAGGTTATGTGTAGTACCAAGCCCAAAATGTTCTGTCTTTCTTTTAGTTTTAAAATATGTATTCCTTAATCCTTATGTCCCAAATTTATGTGACACACTTTCCTTTTTAATTGTTCCCAAAAGGAATGACATATTTCCTTACTTGACAGATGTTTGATGACACTTATCAACATTTTACCCATGTTGGGTCCCACTTATTGGCAAAATGTCCACAAAGGTGTACTCTTTTATTAGTAATTCATTTATTTGACGGGTATTTTGAAACATAGCAAAGTCTTCCCATATTTCTTAAATTCTGTGCCCAGTCAAGCCAAATCTGACTTATGATAAGTCTGCATGTGTCATTAAACAGGCCACAACTACCTTGTTACATGTCAGACACGTCTTATCCTATGCAGTTGACATCCCCCAACTGTTGAGCTAATTCGAAATTCAAAATACAAGTCTAACTAATCATGTAGATAATACCACAAATGGCTGGAAATCAAGGAACTGCCGTACTACCATGGCATGTGCACGGCACACGCAGGCAACCTTCAAATCTGGCGCCAAATGCACACTCTGGCTCCCAGCTTCGCGTCTTTGCCCACATGTCTGCCTTATGGGTTAATTTTCCTCGTTTGACTCCACACAGCAGTCACGCACCTACGACTTAGCCCTCTTCTTTTTCCATAAGTTTGGTTCAACACTCAGATTATTTATGGCATATGAAATCACAACATAAGGCACATACAAGAATCGCTTCCCAACTTTGTATTTTAACTTGTGCCAAAAAGAAGCACACAGAACTCAGCCTTTCAAAGTTCAGCCAACAAAGCTAAATCTGGCCTGTGACATCAAATAGGCCATAACCGCTTGTCACACGCCAGGCAAATGTCTTGTCCTCTATGCAGTTGGGGGTCCCCCAACTGCTTCATGATATAAGTCTTACTAATCCTGTAGCATCAACGTCTGGAAATTAAAAAACTATCCAACATCCGAAGCATGTGCACGGCACACATAGGTAGCCTTCAAATCTGGTGCTAAATGCCCACTCTAGCGCCTTGCTTCTCGCATGCCACGTGTGCAGGTTCTGCATAGCACAACTTGTAATTGGTACCCAATCCCCTTAGTCGCCTGCCTTGCCCAGGTCATAGTCCACACGACGTTGTATACTCCGGCTGAATCTGTCTGATAGGCTAAAGATACAACCCACCTTCCATGTCAGTTTTCTGAAGTCATTTCATGAAGATGCTAGGGATCCCAGCAAGGTTGGCATCCAGACGTGCCCCTCCTGTTGTGCAGTAGCAATATGAGGGAGAGATTGAGAAGATGTTGGATCACCAGACTTTGGGTCATAGCAAGAAGAATCGGCGGATAGAACTTCTGGTTCAATGGAAGGGCAAACCAGTGTGTGATGGTCCAGGTCATAGTCCACAAACTTGTCTCAGCCATGACCATAGCCTTGCCTAGAGCAGCCCTTGTCATGCCTTATTCACACCACCGTCAAGGTCTTGTCATGACCTGCCGGCAGTCTTGCCTTCAGTAAACTTGATCTTAACCGAAGTTATTTGGTCATGACTAGGTTCATCATGTAAATCCCTAGCCATCAAAACCTCCCCCGCTAAATGAGCTCGTCGTCCTTGACGAGGCAGAATCTATGTACGCCTCGACTTCATCTTCAAACTGCCACAATTATGGTCCTCTCTCCCAACTAAAATCACACCGGTTTGCCCACCAGAGATTCATTCTATGCACTGATTCTTCTTGCTGTGACCCTAAGTGTGGTCATCCAAGATCTTCTCAATCTCTTCCTCATAGTGCTTCCGCACAACAGGAAGGGCACGTCTGGATGCCGAACTTGCTGGATCCCCAGCATCTTCATGAAATGACTTCAGAAAACTCACATGGAAGGTGGGGTATATCTTTAGCCTATCCGAAAGGTTCAACCGGAGTCATACGTGCATGACTTCTTTGTGGCGTTGAACCACGAAAAGTTGACCCCATAACAACTGGAGAACCTGCGCACAATGCAGGTACATGGGGAAGGCATGAAGCTGGGTGCCAGAGTAGACATTTTGGCACCAGAAGTGAAGGTCGCCTGCGTGTGCCACGCACATGCATCGACAGTAGGGAAGTTCCGTGATTTTCAGCCGTTTCTGGCATTGTCAGCAAGATAAGTTACACTTGTATTTTGAATTCAAATTGGCCTCGCAGTTCAGGGATGTCTACTGCATAGGATAAGACATGTGACTAAGGTGTTGTGGCCTATATATTGGCACCAACCTGAGTATCGCACCAAAGAAATATGAAAGCTGACCCAGTTTCTCCCAAATACAATTCAGCATAATGAAATCAAGGAACTTTCAGTATAATCATAAACCTTTCCAAGATCTAGCTTGCCAACACTCTTCGTACACTCTGCTTCTTTCTCGAATCTACCACTTTGTTTGCCACCAAAGTTGCATCCAAGATCTCCTACCTTCCACAAAAGCATTTTGTGAAGATGAAACAAACTTATTCAAGACCTTCTTGAGTCTAATATAAAGCACCTTAGAAAATAATAGGTCTATTATTCCCGATGCTCGTAGCTCCCTCCCGTTTAGGGGTAATGCCGATGAATAAAACACTTAAGCTCCTCTAAAATTCCCCTCTTTCCTGGAACTCATTGATGGTCTGAATAATATCGCTATTAGCTGTACTCCAACAATTTTGTAAGAAAGCCAAAGTAAATCCGTCAGGGCCCGGGACCTTGTCTAATACTACACAACTATACAACACAACTGTGTTAAAATTCACTCCCTCATGTGCACAATAAGTGAAGTAATGAAGCTTTAAAGTAGTCAGATCAGCAATAAATAACAGCAACAATTATTCATATTGAAATATGATGCTTTATGCAATAAAGCAGTGGCCCACCTAAAGGTGTTCCAGGTGTCAAGTTGGAGAAATTTTATCAGCATCTCAAGAGAAGGTTGGAATATTACCCGATCAAGTGAGTCACGGCGTCTCCTAGCTGTCTCTGGCTCAAGGCTCTTCACAGGACTTGGCTTCTTTCTCCTGGATCGTTCTTTAACAGCAAGAAAGACTGATAGTTCCTTGTTAAAAGGTGTATTTTCAGCCTTTTCCCTAGCTGGAGACTTGTGAGAAGCACCATCATAGGATAAACCAATTGTTTCAAACAATTCCTTCCTAATATTCTGACCTTTTGCAGGAGAATCTATGCTCAAATCAGTCATTAGTTTCGAGAGACTTTCAGAAAGTTGCTCTGCTACTACTAGCTGTGTAGTCATTGTATTACGTAAATTGTGCAAGGACTGAAAATTCCTGAAATGCAAATAGCTCCAACATTCACCCAAACTTTAATCAATAAAGATGAGAAAAACAAGGTTCTGGTACAGAGGGAATGCAGGTTGGAGAAGCGAATTTGTTCTTCTCACGAAAAGAAAGTTTAAGCAATACATGCAATCATATTGAAGTGTTTGTAAAAAGTAGACAATCATAACTAAGATAGACCTAATTGTGTAGCCGAAGAGAACAGGAGAACACCAATACCTGGGTTGTCCAGGCCTGCTCTGGAAACCTCTTTTACTTGTTTGTATCCTGTCAGTGTCGCCAAACTTATTCAACTCGATAGTGTTGAAATGTCTCTCCAATTCAATCAGCTGGCTGGTCAAGCTCTACGTAAAGTAGAAAATCAGAAGTGATGAGGAAAACATTAGGAAGGGAAGGAACAAAAGCATTAACATTGATCATTCTGATGGTACCTTATTAACTTCGTTTACATGTTGCCTCTTTAACTCCAGCTCAGAACATAGTTTCTGGCGATTCCAGAGATTCCAATACCGTTCATCAGTAGCTTGCTTAAATATTTCTTCCATGTATACTTTCCTTGCCAAAACTGGAAATAAAAAATAAAAATAATTATTTTTAGAAAAGAGAGGATACATAATATATCATAATGATGACATCATTGTCATCAACAATAATAACTACGCCTCAGACCCAAATAAGTTGGGATTGACGATATGAATCTCCACTTTTTGTCATTTCGTATCAACATCATACTACGTATAATAAAAGTGAAAAATAAGTTTTATATATCATTTTGTTACTAGTAAGTGGCCAGAAGCAGGCCGCTGTCCCTCGACATGTCTGCTTCTAGCCGAGGGAAATTCAATATTTTCTCCGTCTTACTTGTCTTTTTAGAATGTTATATATTCAAAAATTACGAAAAAAATTCTATAAATCACAATAATTAACAACTTAAAATATTTAAGAGACATAAAAAAGTCGGTTGACTCTCGAAATTTTATCAATGTCACATAAATTGGGACAGAGAGAGTGACATATATTATCTGAAAATGACGTAAAAATTACTATAATCACAATAATTAACAACTTAAAAATAGTTAAAACCATAGACAATTTGGTTGACTCTCCATATTCTATCCATGTCACATAAATTGATGAATTCGGACATACGGAGTAACATATATATGAGCTTGGGCTGGCAACGTAGTTGTAATAATAATGATATTAATTCTCTAACAAGTCTTATACCAATACTCAACTAATACCTATCACTAATATGGTTATTAAATTGAACAGGCAATTAACCTAATGTCTTAGATCACAAGCAGTATTTTTTCAAATAAATGCAGTGATTGTGCTATTGTTATATGGTTTTTAAGCTCCAAAAGCCCAAAGAGAGGCAACTAGAGACAGAAACAGGAGAGAGACAGAGCAGGGTGAGCAAAGAATAATGGCTGCCCTCAGAACATATCCCTTGTACTTCCAGATGTACATTCCGAAGCTGATGCAGCAAAACACAAAAATTCCTTAAGATAATGTCCTTTGAACATATCTGTTGGCTGATTTGACATTGGCAAAGACCAGTGAGAAATAAGAGAAATTCAAAGAGGATAGAACTAAGAATAATTAAGACGTTGTTGGTAAGAGCCTATTCCTTGTAAATATGGGAAATGTTCCGAATGCAAATGATTGTGTAATTAGGAATAGGAATTATTTTCTTTTCTTTTTCATGATTACTAATAAACACAACTTAATCCCAACATGCTTGAGGGACTAATCAAGAAATTATATTCTTGAATTCTCTTCTATTTTCACGGAGTCTAAGAAAATAAAGATATTTTTTCACATGTGAGACAAATATATGCCAAGTACAAAAATTATCGTATTAAATAAGACTGGTGACAGAGTAAATAGTTTCCAAAATTGTAAGGTTCAATATTTCAGAGACATACTAGAAAGGAAAGTGTCACATAAATAAATTGGGACAGAATGAATGTTGTTTAACCTTGTTAGAGTCCCACAATCGTTGAAGCATGAATGTATTCTATTTGGTTTTGGACAATTCTCACCCCATGTTGATCTTGGAATTGAGTTAGATCTAAAGTCGACTTTCAATAACACAGTACAAGAATGGAAACTTTCACATATAGCCACTTATAATAATTAATTACTCTCCATAGCTATAGTTTGATAATTACAATTTGTAGCTACATGTTATATGAAGGAGAGAGACAAGCGAGACTGGGAGAGAGAGGAGAGAGGCGAGCGAGGGGGAAAAGAGTGGGAGAAAGGTGAATTGTATATGTATATTGGTTAGATAATTGTATATTATACATATGTAATTGTATATATGGCAAGAAAGATTGGGAGAGGGAGGAGAGAGGCGAGCGAGACTGGGAGAGAGAGGAGAGGTGAGTGAGATCGAGATAGGGAGGAGAGAGGCGAGAGAGAGAGGGCCAAGAGTGGGAGAGAGGTGAATTGTATATATATAATTGTATATAACTGTGTATTATACATATACATTTGTATAAATGCAAGCGAGGTTAGGAGAGGGAGGAGAGAGGCGAGCGAGATTGAGAGAGGGAGGAGAGAGGCGAGCGAGAGAGGGAAGAGAGTGGGAGAGAGGTGAATTGTATATGTATATAGGCTAAAAAATTGTATATTATACATATTTATTTGTATGTCCTGGCGAATTATACATATACAAAAATGATTAATTATACAAACTCGAAGTCAGCCCACGTAATTAATGTATAATATTAGTCGTGAGTGGTAATTATAGCAAACCGTAGCTATGATGAGTAATTAAATAGTATAAGTTTGCTTATCCGCGTAATTTTCCCTACAAGAATTGGACTCATCCTGATCTTGGTTTACCTAATACGGGCCTAATTATGTTATTCATACTCCAAGTGTCCTTGCCATGGGCACATGCAAGAGTTGTAACAATCCCATAGTGATTAAGGGTATACTTTGTAGCCTTTTAGCATAGTCTTCACACAAATCACCTTCTCAGGGGCTACCTTAGGAGGTTGAGAGATAGATCCAAAATCCACTTTAGTGGTTAAGAACCTAGTGGTCAATGAAGTGGTTGAGAAATCCTGTGGTTTCACGTTCAAAACTCAGTGGAGACAAAAAACACTAAGTGATTCTTCCCTTCTGTCTTAGCCTTGGTGGACAGAGTTACTTGGTACCCATTCTAGTGTAGGTAGCAAGTATCTCGTGGAATTAGTCGAGGTGTGCGAAAGTTGGCTTGGACACCACGATCATCAAAAGAAGTCTAGATTGACCCAACTCATCTTTACCCAATAAACTTTCAACAGGTTTGAGTCTTAATCATCTTTACCCAATAAACTTTCAACAGGTTTGAGTCATAACTTTATCAACTCTCCTCATTTTTACTTGCCTGCATTCGACACCCCTCTAAGGGTATCTCCAACCCATAACACCAAATTTTACACTGAAATAGAGTCAACTCCAACCCACTACATTAAATTTCACTAAATAGAATATTTTTTTATATTTCTCTCTCTTCAATATTATATTATTATTTTTTATTTTTTATTTCATAAGACAAATATTTTCACATTTTCACCCAATATAATTCATATTCTTTTCTAACACAATCATTTAATATAAAATTATTTGATATTACAAGTGTTTTAAAATAATATAATTTGATAGCAAATGTTACACATTATACATATTAATGGATAATATGAATAAAAGTGAAATCATTGATGAAATACAATTAAATAAATATTACATGATTATAAAATTTATTTTGTTTTCTACATAAATATTCAACATCCAAAAGATTAGTATGTTGCTCTCATAATTGCTCTATTAATGCACTACGAAGTTCAAAATGAGCATCTTTGCCTTTAGTTTTTTGTGCCGAGTTAAAAAATGTTCAAATCGATAATTGTCATCTACTGTCATTTCTACCGTTGGAGTTGGCCTTTCCCAAGCATCTTGAATTGGTGCATTAAGATGACATTCATCCACAATTATCATGTTATGCAATATAATATACTAAATTTAAGATTTGAAATAAATATTATAAAGATATTACATAAAAAATAATTAAATACTCTAGGGACTTATATATATATATATATATATAAGAGAACCCTAAACCCGCCTACGTGGCGCCACAACAAATCAGGATTCCCTTTTAATTTATTTTATTTTCAAAACTAGCCTTCTTTTATGAAAAATTTTGACTTTTATGAAGAGTTGTCCGTTTTATGAAAAGTTATGCCTTTTATGAAATGTTGTAACCTTTCCGAAGGGTTGTAACTTTTCCAAAGAGTTATAACCTTTCCGAAAAGTTGTGAATTTTATGAAAAGTTATGACTTTTATGAAGAGTTATGACTTTTATGAACAATTGTGACCTTTATGAAAGGTTTTAACCTTTACGAAGGGTTGTAACTTTACCAAAGAGTTGTAAACTTTATGGTAAGACACAATAATCATTTGTTCACACTACTCTTTGTTCTCTATAAATAGTGAACTTTACCTTTTAAGTTTTACTTAGGTGGTAATTTTTAGTCAATAGACATTTAAATTTTTATATTTGAACTTTTATATAATTTTAACTTTAATTTTGTCATGATCATTTGTAGGTTGCAAATTTTGTTTGGAGTAACTTATGATTTGAGAATTGTGAAAATCATAATTGCAGATTCTTGAATGCAGAACAAGATAAAGAATAAGGACATGCAAAGCGACAAAAATCATTGTACGTGAGGCAAGTCCTGAAGGAATCAAAATTGTTTGCATTCCGAAATCATGTGAGTAATCATATAGTTCTACACTTTCATTTTTCTTACACTTCGACTACAATTAATTTGATTTGTATAGGCAAGTGTAGTATTTTGTATTGATTTCTTCACTCCTTTTATTGAGTTGAACTGATGGTGTATCGAAAACAACCTTCCTATCCCCAAGATAGGAGTAGGCTCTGTATCCACACTATTCTTCTCATACCTCACATGTGAGATTACAATGAAATAATCATTTGTATGTGGAACGTTTTAAATTTTAGTAATTTAAAATCTCTTTATTAGAAAACAACTATTGTGAATAAGATTAATGTGGACTAGCATATGATGTTTCACGTTTTTTACTTCTAGATTATTTTAGTGGAGCCAACGGAGACAGTGTGTTGTCTTTATCACAAATAATGTGTATAAAATCACTCTGCTTTAATCTAATTATTTTGTGTTACATTCATTGCTATAAATTAAGTTGATATAACATATTTTGGTATAGTCATAATTTAAAGGAGAGGGTTGTCTACTTAGAAGATTGATTGATATCAACGATAAGATGGACAATTACACTGTGTAAATTATATATGTTCAAATCCATCTTAAGATTTATAGTCAAATAAAATTCTTGGTTATTGTATTTAACAAAAATGTAATCTTGTGGAATGTATACAAGTTCCTATTTTTAAATTTTCTTAACATCATTCGAAAGAAAGCATTTGACCTTGGATTTTTAAGCATTACCCATGAATCATATTTGTTTAATTATCTTAAAATTGACCTTACATATTTTAGGTCCTTCAGATGTTAAAATACCTTAGGTATAGGTAGGTACCAGGGTCTTTTGGTAGAGTGCTTAAAAATAGTATTGGATAGAGTGTATAACTAATGTTGACATTAGTTATGGTAAGATTTTTATTATCTATTGCTATCTTATTTTCCAAGCCATTGCTCAATCCTCCTTTTCCTGATTGATTGAAAGTAGCAAGGAAAGACATCGAAAAACTTTTTTTGGTTCAATATGCAACTAAGCAAAGAGAAAGAGTAGTAAAGGAAATACGAGTAGTTTTCTCGTGTCAAAAGGAACCAAGGAAGAAATTCTTTTAAGATTGCAGCTACACTATCAGAATTTCATCATGACACATATGTATGACATTATCTTTGTTAAGATTGGTAGTTTGGTATATTAAGGGTGATTTTATTTTTAATCATGTTTATCCATAAATTAACGGTCATTATATTGTTGACACCATAGTTTTTCCATATATTTGATAATACTTGAGAGGAAATTTAATTTTCTACATATTATTTATGCACCCTATAATATTGCATATGTTGTATACATGTACTAGATTTTCTTATTACATCTTAGCAAATGACTCCCAAGTGTTCTAATTTGTGGTCTACTACAGTATTCAAGAAATGATTTTTAAGGAGTTAGTAAAACTTAGTTCATTTAGTTTTTCCATAAAGAAAGATTTTGAGTACATCAAATTTTCATTGCAGGATGATGTCCAACTCATGGTGCCTGAGCTTAGAAACTATACAACTGCTATCGATTGATCTAGATTCATTCCTGATAGGCTGATAGTTTTTGCTTTTAATACTATGTAAAAACAAGACACATACTTTAGCTTTATTTAATCCATCTCTTTTGTATCGTGATGGTTCTCTTATTAAATAGAAGGGGACCTATAAATTCAGAAAGGTCTTAAAATTTTACAACAATTATATTTGATGAACTTATTATATACGATCATACTGAAATTTCTTTATAAGCATTACAGCATTGGAAAAATACAGTACATTTTGCTTATTACATATTCATATATGGGAGAAAAGAAAATAAAAAATTTCCAAACTCCCCTTAAGATTTTACTAAAGTTCTTTCATGTCTTTTAGTATTGTAGCTATTCAACCATATGTTATGCTATTTTATTGTGATCCACCATAAATACTTGAAGTTAAATATGGGAGTTGGTTGAATCGAAAGATTGTGTATGTCTTTCAGTCATACATTAGATATGATAACTTAGAATTTCCCATTAACCATAGGAAAGAGTTCACAACATATAACTCAGGAGAATTTTATGTTCATAGAATGTTGCTTGAATACTCATCTGCTATGAAAATGTACACGAGAATTACATACTTTGTGTGACCAAAAGATATCAACTAAACAAATAATGAATATAAGGAAGAAGATATATAGCTTAAAGAAAATCATGGTGTGAATTAGATCAAACGAAATATGCAACTAAATCTCGATCAAATTTTTGAAGCACCAGCAACATTTCATAATACATATTTTCAAGGTTCATGTTTAACAGAATTAACATGCATTTTCATTAATTTTTGGTTAGAAATATGTTCTCGTCTCTTCGATAGTAATTATTTTGCTTTTATGTTGGATTAAACTTTTTGATTATCTCTTCCCAAATAGTTATTTTTTATTACAATTGATTTTAAATATTTTCTTCAAAATGTCAACATTATAAAACTAAATTTATGTTTTTCCTTATATCTTTTGAGTATTAACAAAAGTTTAAAACCTAAGCTTAGCTTGCACGAAGCGTGGGTAGATTACCTAGTAATAAAATAATGAAAAAGTGATTTAGTGTTGATAAAGACACTATTCACAGAGTGTTGGGTTGGACCCCAAAACATTAAATTTTACAGCAAAATAGGATTTGGTATAAAAAAATAGTGTGAGTTGGAGATGGTCTAAGTTAACTAAACTCAGTGTTTTTGGGAAGCGAGAAGCGGAAAAAAGCGACGAGGGCTTGCTTCACAGAAGCGAGAAGCGTGAAGCGAAGCGCGCGCTTTTTTTAAAAAAAGCGACATTTAGTATAAAAATAAAAAAATATTAAATAACTAAATAGAGGTAATATAGTCTTAGATTGAAAGAAATTACATACGCAAAAATACTCATAAGTCATAACATATAAAGCAAAAAATCAAAAACATAATTAAATCACAAAGATTCAAACTCCTATTCTTCATCAAGGTTGCTAGACTGATCACAAAATTAAAAAAAAAAAAAGCAAAAGAATTGAAAAAAAAAAACAGAGGAGGCAGCAGTCAGTAATTAGAAACAGAGAAGGCAGCAGAGATGAAGAAAAGAAGAGAAGAAGAAGAAAAAACTAGAGTAGTCGAAACTCAGAGAGATGAAGAGATGAAGCACAAGCGAAGATTGTATATTTCAGGAGAAAAAAAACTCATAGAGATGAACTAATAAACATTAGCTAAAAAAGAGATGAACAAAAAGACCTCAGTCGAGATCGTCAGGAGAGAAAGAAGGGAAAGAAGTATTGTGAAAGAAGAGTCGCGAGGAGAGAAAGAAGGGAGAGAGTTGTGAAAGAAGAGTCATGAGGAGAGAAAAGGTTATATTTCAGATTATTTTTTTATAAAAAAACCTAATTTTTTAAAAAAAAACCTAATTGTCGCTTTTTTTATAAAAAGAGCGCTTTATTGCGCTTTTGCCTTAGGGTCGCTTCTCGCTTCTTCATCTGAAGCGAGAGCTTTTTTCAGATCGCCTCGCCTCAAGATAAAAAAGCGCACAAGGGTCGCCTCGCTTTGAAGCGCGCTTTAAGCACACTTTTCTGCGCTTTTCACAACACTGACTAAACTTGGTGAGTGAGGGGTTTTAGGGCATAAAAATAATCTCAGTTTGCACGAAGAATTTGAGTTATTAAAGATAATCTACGTCTCATTATCATTTATATTATATTTAGGGGGAATATAAGGTTCTTGGACTCTTGTAGTTTGCTAAACTAATACAGCTGGTTGTTTAAGTTTAACCAGGACCAAAACTAATACAATTGAGTTCTTGGATAGAACTAATGCCACATTGACAAATAAAAGCACAAAAGTACTATATTAGGTAGAATTCAAGGCCGAAACACACAAGCACTACGAAAAGGACAACTACATCTAAGAACTATACATACTCACAGAAGAAACTACGATATCTCAACTGCCTCAACAAACTACTAGCGCCTCCAATTTAAATTTAGAAACTTACTAACGGATTATGTTATAATATGAGTTATGACTTTCAAGAAAAATACTCGTTAACCTTCACCATATTTGGTTATTTTAAATTGTTGAAATCACCTATCTAAGGTGTTCTGCATCAGATGTGGGAAGAACCTTGGGTGACTTTCTGAGAGACGCAAAATGGAAGAAAGTTGAAATTTTGTTTACAGTAATTAGGTTTTAGTTCATAGACGTGGGTCTATTTAGATTGGATTACTCCAACCTGCAAATTCCGCGCCGGCCTAATGTTTTATAAATATTTGTAATAACCAGCAACCACCAGCCCCAGCCCTCCCCACCCCGCATTTATATTTCCCACACCCGCCCTACATTGCCCTAACTCGCCCCTCTCCAACCCATTGCCATCCCTAGTCAAGATTTTCAAATTCTCAAACAGTTAGATTTTACAGTTTCTCATCCTGTGCATCAAGAATGTACGATTTCTGTAGACTGTAATATTGATGCATTCTCCTTTTTTGCCTGGCTGATTTATGGAGAGTGGCACATAACCTCATATTCTCATACAAGGTATACAAAAAAAGACATTGTTCTGCAAACACACCAAACTTTCAGAATTATATCATCTCTAATTTCTGTTTTTTCTAGAAGTTCCCTCTAACTTACCAACAGAAAAGCAGTACCTTTTCTTCGGAGGAAAAAATAAGGAGCAAAAACTCCACATGAAATTTGATCTTTCAATGTAAACAATAATCTTCAGAATATTACCTAGGTAAATAAGATTGAAACTGAAAATACGTGGGAGAACAATAAATAAAAGGAGGTATTCTGCATGGTGGAGCATGTGGGTTATTCGAAACCAAACCCTACTTCATTAACATTCCTAACTAGTTTAAATAATGACGCCTTTTTTTTAAAGAAAAATCATGATATGTATAGTGCTTACATAAGTCTAGATAAAGCATTTAAAATATCTGGCCGAGAAATTAAGACACCAAGATCAAAATCTCAACCACATTCAACTCATACAAATACAAATCTCAATGATGGACTGCAGCATTTTGTGCCCGACTACAGCGGATAATCGGTCAATTTTAGCCAAGCTGAGATCCTTAACAAAGAAAAGCTTTCCAGAAGACTGCTCTATCAGTTTCTTCCTACAAAACACCACCTAGCAAAGACAGGAATAGAACAACATACCCAGTGAAATCCCACTAATTCAATGCTTGCAAACAAGCATGATAGAATTTATATCTACATAATCCGACCAGCATTGATAAATCATGGAAGAGAATACACATCTTGTGAAATTAGATTTTAGACCTAACTCACACCCCAAAATCTAGCTCAAAGGGACGAGGATTGTCCAAGCCTTATAAAGAGTTCACCCATCTCATTAACCACTGATGTGGGACTTTTGTCATTCTTTTAACACCCCACCTCACGCCCAGTGCTTAGCATCTGGTGCGTGGGCAATTTTTGATTTTGAGAGCCCCAACATCGAGTGAGACGGGACCTTTCGGGGTAGCCCAGTGGTTTGAGCTTGGGACTTCTATGTTGGAGGTCTCAAGTTCGAGACCCTAGCCATTGCCTTCTGGGTCGAGGCCTGGTGCAGGTTACCTCTCCTATGTGGTTTGCAAGCTATTGCATAGGAGCGGGAGTTTTACCTTGTGCGCACCCAAAGGGTAGCGGCTGCGGGTTTCCCTTGTCATTAAAAAAAAACATCTTGTGAGACGGGCTCTGCTCTGATACCATGTGAAATTAGGTTTTAGGTCTAACTCACACCCCAAAAGCTAGCTCAAAGGGAGGAGGATTGCCCAAGCCTTATAAGGAGTCCACCCATCTTATTGACCATCGATGTAGGACTTTTGTTATTCTTTAACACGTCTGACTTATAGAGGGAATACCTAAGCAACAACAAATTACATCCTGGAAAAACCCTTCGTGGGCGCACAGGAAAAAATCTCGCATACCACTACAATTATCAAACTTGTGATTTGCAAATTTGATGGCACCAATTGACTTTTTCCTCCACAACTTGAGACAAAATCTGACTATACTTCAACTGAAATTGGTTCTTCTATCCTAAGTTGTCCGGACTCTTCACTTTTGGTGCCTAAATCTGTGCCGACACAACGTGGGTGTGGGATCTGTGTCTAGATTTGGTCACCCGAATTTGGTACTTTGACCAAAATCGACGGAGAAATCTGGCACAAATGCAATGAATTTTGTAATTAAAATAAACTACGGTGAAATTGTCGAAATTGGGATAGCATGTATATTTAAAAAATTGATAAAGTTAAAATTGTATTCTTTAGCATTAAGGGTATGCTGGCTACCTCCAAAAAGTTACAAGCTAAAACCATAATTACATTGATCCTAGGAAATCTACCAACTGTTCTGCTACTTCTATACCCTCTTCTTTACACCAAAACAAAAACATTTAAATTTTCTTTAACTTTCTGCACAGTGTTAGTAATATTCTCATGATACCTAAGATTTCTTTCTCTCCAAATAGCTCACTAGACACAAGCAGGTACTATAGACCACCATTTTTTTTTGTTTCTTGCTCCCCCCCCCCCTCCTCCTCATCCAGCAGCTCAAAAGATCAGCAGTATGTTCTGGCATCACCCAGGGCTCTTGAGAAATGTTGTAGACCATGCGCCACACCTGAGCAGTAACTCTACAATGTAGGATTAAGTGGTTGTTAGTTTCTTCCTTCTCATGACAAAAAAAACATCTGGAGACAATCTGAGTTTCTCCTAAGTGAGACATGCCCTTCTGGTGACCAACCAGGTGAAGCATTTCACCTTGGTTGGGGTGTGCCCTCCCATATTTAGCCTCAGGATTGGTGCAAAACGAAAAGAGATCGGGGAAAACCGAGTTTAGACACTCTTGTCCAATCCACTTGTCCTTCCAAAAAAATACTTTGTTACCCTCTCCCACCTTGACCACTAAATTCTTCTTAGACTATTCCATAAATTTCTGATTGATCTCCAAACTGATACCCCACACGTGTTATCTACTACGTTAGACATCCACTCCTCGGTCTGCCCATACTTGTTGAGAATTGCTCTTCTCCGTGATGCCTGATCTTCAACCACAAATCTCCAAAGCCATTTAGAAAGTAGACTTTTATTCTGGACCCTCAGATTTTTTATGCCAAGACCCCCTGTCTTCTTGCTTAGTAAGGTTGTCTGCCATTTAACTAAGTGTATTTTTTTCCCTTCTTTGTTCCCCGACCATAGGAAATCACGCCTCAATTTATCCGACCTCTCTTCTACGTTTGCTGGTAAAGGGAAAAGAGACATAACATATGTAGCATGTATATACAAATTTTTTAGTCAGTACTTTTCCTTTTATCACCTTATGGTATTCTCTTCTATTTTTTCCACGGAATACCTTGTAAGTTTTCCACGTAATGTCTCATAGTTTAGTCATATATCTCTATTTTAGATACTTGAATTATTTTTAGCCAAATCCCTGCACCTGCATAGTTCCTGGATCCATACCCCTAAATCTTAAAATTTAGATCATCAATGATCTCACCTCTAGATCTGCACCAGTATTAGACATGAGTCCGAGCAATTTAGCTTATATCCACTCAGTCACAGACATTGCATGAAGCAAGAAGAAAGTCCGAGTAAGACATCGACTTTCCAACTTTATGAGGTGTAAATTGAAATGCAAAGATGACAATTCACAACTTATTAGAAGTGTAACACTTCATTTCCAGATCTTGGAATGACTGAACACACAATAGAAGTAAGAAGAATGTTTTATTAATTTGTCTTGTTCATGTTTATGTTTTATTAATTTGTCTTGTTAACGATTCATCGATTCTTTGTCGTGATTCTGATGTCTACATCAAATAAATGATTAATAATAAATAGGAGAACATGGGAATAACAAGTCAGCCTATTTTATTTGGTGGACAGATTTAAGGATATATACCTTGTACTGTCTTATCAAGGAGAAGCTGGACCTCCCCAAGTTGTTTATCCATTACTGCCTGCAATTAGAAAAGGAATAATTCTAAAACTCATGCGGCTGTAATTCTGGTAGGAAGCGAAAATACACAGACAATCCATCCATTTATTGCAGAGAGGCTTCTGAAACTTTCACCAATTGACGAAGATTCTGCTCAACTTGGATAATGACTAGCGCTTGCTGATTGACAAAACACTAAACTCAAATAACAAGAAGATGCACTCCACAACAATTGCCTTCTTTCTTACTAAAAAAAAAAGAAGGAAGAAGAGTTTGAAATTAGACAAATCATTCACCACAGTTATCTCAAATTTGGTTTTATGGGCTTCAATTCTTTTCATATGCTCCTTTTTCCTGTTTTAGAGACTATTAGGGAGAATGTCAAGGGAAAGATTAGAAAACGCCCAAGAAGGAAGTAAAGGAGTAAGAAGAGATAAACTTCTATGGAGAGGGGAGGGAGATGCATAACCACAATATCAAGAGAATTTTCACAACATATTGATCAAAGTAGTAGTCCTCATCCATTTGTGACTTATTCAATTCCTTTGCAACCATACGAAGTGTTCTTTTCTTCCCAAAACTTGATATTGTTTCCTATTTTATAGCTGGAACTAATTTTTTATGAACATAATCTTTTGAAAGAATGCTCAATGCGTTCCAATTCGGACATTGGTTATTGGTATAGGTTGTAATTCTGCTCTTTATGTAGCAGTTTGTTTTACCAAAAAATGGATGTCCAAAATGAGGACCAGTCATTGATCGAATACCCTTGAAAGTTGACAAGGCAAGCTTATCATTACAACTTTTGCAACTAGTTAAAAGAGATTTTGAACAGTACATTAACAGAACCTTAAGAAATTCTGTTTTCTTTGAGCAAAACATCTCTGAGGAAATTTCTACAAATTCAGAAAATGCACATATCTAGACTGCCAACATACAGAATCCAGAATTTAGTGTAATTAAGCTTTCGATAGTAATAATAGAGCATGAGCAACAAACACCTTCAACCTAGCATCAACTTTTACCAACTAGGCAACAACAGATTTTTCATGAAACAAGGTTCTAAGTGTGGATAGAAATTACAAGCAAGCAAGATCATCAACTACTACAAAGCAACAGTACTTGTGCCTTCTACTGTTCTTAAGCCAGAGTTCCAGGTTCAATCCAGTTTAGGACTTTCATGATTAAATCTTATTGGATAAAGTACTTGATTTTAGAGATGTATGCAACTAATAGCAAGATTAACAAAACAAGCTTTATGTTAAGAAACATGGCATCATACAAGATATTAGGTGAGATAGAGAATGAATATGAAAGCTTACTCTCCATATCCTGCATTTCTCCGATACACTCTCTATACCTTCCTCCAATGCCAAAACTGAACTGCTGTGAGCACGGATGGAAGCATCTCTAAACCCACCTTCACCTTCTATACCTTCTAGAAGATCATCCAATTTCCTGGCCATCTCTTCAACCTTGAGGAAATGAAGAATATGAAATGATTAAGCATGTTCCAGTACCTTGTTGAAAAGGTTCAGATAAGCTACTTCATAAATATAAGCAATTTCAAGTATACTTATCAGATCAACAACATATCCAGTGTATTCAGAAAATGCACCCTACCATGTAAATACGAGAAACTACACAGGATATAATATTAAATTCTCATAATAAAAAAACACAATTGGGAAGGCGCAAATTAATCATAGGAGGAGCATATGCTAGCATATACGAAGATCCAGGTTCAATTAAGAATAAATTAATTGTTTCAATTATGCATAACCAATTAGTAAAACTATATTGGCAGAAATTGAGGAAACTAGCTTACTGCTAAAAGTTGATTAATTAACAAATCCTATCACACCAAAAGGACTGACTGAAAAAAGGGGTCAGGGAGGAGACTTCCCATAATAGATAAAAGAATGCATTTAAGATTCCAACCAAAAATGATGATAAATGAATAAGATACTGAAGAAAAAGGAGCATGTTGATACAGGATACAAGACACACACAAGCACACTCTACCTTTCATTTCATCCAAGATAAAACTTACATCATGGAATTGCTTTAATGGAGTTCCTTCACTTGTCTCCCTGGTGAAGTGCAGCTTCGAGGGCTCCGACAGAAAACCTTTCTGTGATTGCAACATTGAGCCTGGAAAAACAGGTGATGATCCAATACTCCCTGCTCCCGCCATGGCTTTTTGCTTGTAAGAACTGATTGATACTGAAGTTCCAGCTTTCTCATTTGCGCTAGAAGAATTTTTATCAGGAGAACCAAAATTTCTTCTTGGAACACCACTGAATGGTGTGGATGCAAGTGTTTCATCACTTTTTGAAGAAATGTGAAGTTTGCTTGACTGTGATGAAGCAGTAGAAAAACCTGTTGACATTATCTTTACAGGTAACTCCATGACACCGCCAGTTCCAGCACTTGGCCCAATTGAACGAATGGAAAAATTACCTAAGGAACTTCCTGAGAAAGAAACTGAACCAGGTTTAACTTCAGCTACTTTTTCAGTTTCTTGTGTCCTAAAATTATTCACACCTCCAGCATCCACAGACACAAATGTTTTGGATGCAGACAGCATCAAATTTGCACCTTGGTTCTGCAAAAGGTTAAAAGAATGTTCAGACTCCGCCAAGATTAATTATCATACAAGATATCTTTGCTTCTTGCTGCTTATAGCTTTCCCACTAATGAGAGAGGTTGGTTTACCTGATTTGTGGTTTTAATCGCTTCTTCTGAGCTAAATTTCTCTGCAACAGATGATTGAGCACTTGTGGCAAGAACTTTGTGACCTCTGTCTATTTCATGGGGTTGCAGTCCTGAATCTACTTGGTTGATTTGCTTCCTAGCACTGGAAGATTCAACTACCAAATCTTGTGATGATGCCACTTTATAAGAGTTGTTTTTCTCTTCAAAATCAGTAGATTGGGGTGATACTGAAGCAGCAGTAGCACTACAAAGACATTTATTCATTCATAGCCTTCAGAAAAATTATAAACGTCGGGCATAGAAACCAGTTCAAATCATTGAAAAATAACCTCATATAGGTTCGGATAGCTGAGGAATTACCTAGCAAAATGAAAAATGGAAAGCCTTCCATCATTGGTAAGACAAAGGAGAAGGCAACATGGTGAAACTTCTTTTTCTTCTTCACCAAGCAACAGTTTAATTTCCCCATTTTGGGAAACTTTGTCGATGGCAAGTCCCAATATCAAGATATCATCACCAATGTCTGATACCAAAATAAATATTGTAGTGTTTTAGGAAAACTCGTATTAAGAAAGAAGCAAACTGATTTTGACAAGCATAACACAAAGCAATCTTATACAAGATAAGGTAAAACTGAAAGAAAGCTTAGATCACCATGAGCCTCAATCTTTGGAGACCAATTATCATTCAAAATTTCAATAATTGCAGCTTCATTCTTTGTATCACCAACTGACCATCCAAACAGCAGTATGTGCTGATCCAAATTCTTCCTATTAGCCACAAATGCCAGCTGACTGTAATTGAATAGCAAAGAAGACTTAATCAAGAATCCCCTTTTGCAGAATGTGGAAAAGAAAATTGAGAAGTGATATACATTAGTCACAATCAACAGAAGACACTGGAAAGTGAAATTCAAGTATAAAGATAACATTGACAAAAGATGAGATAACTGAATATAAACACTGCGAATTGAAAAGAAAATTGGAAAGTGATTTACATTACTCAGCGAAACAACAAAAACACTGGAAAGTGAAATTTTAAAGGAACACTTCAATAAAATCCAGATGCAGAAAACCTATCAATTATCATAAAGGCAAAGTAATGATACATACTGTTGATCCAAATAGCTCGAGAAGAGATGAGGTCCACTACATGAAGGAACTGCATCGTAACGGAAGTCAAGAAATACATCCCTGAAGGACCTTGCGACTGGCTTAGCTGAAGGCTGCAAAGGGGAAAAAATAACATAACTGAAAAAGAAGAAACCTAGCAAGTAAGCAGGTAACAAATTGCTTATGTAACAAGCATAAGAGATCGTTCTAACAATTCAATGAAAGCCTAAAGGAAACAAATCCGAAGATTAAAATACAACCCCTTCACCCCGACAGAAACTGTTACCAGATCGAGATATGTGAGTTTTCCTGAAGGAAACAAATCTTAATCATTAACTCCCTCTGGGTTACTTTCCACCAACTATAGTAGCACTTGAGGGTGGAGATTAAGAGCACCAACACCGTATGATCTCAACTGTCAAGGTCATCGCCAAGTGTCTGATCTTCGAACCTAAGTTGCTGCAGATGTGTCTGCATGTGAACTCTCTTGCTCTTCTAAACAACTAAGAGCTTTGTGTGTTCTTTTTCTTATGTATCTTCTTTAACCAGGGGAGCGTCTGGAATCCTATTTTAGTTTCCTATTTTCTCTTTATACTTGCTTCATTTGTCAAACCTTTTTGCTTTTAAACACTCTCAGTATAGATGGGCAATACTACAAACGAAAAACTCATGATCAATGATCATAAACTAAAGTTTTAGGTGACATGGTCCGACCTTGTTGTAACCTTTCCATTCTAGCAATGGACATATTTGAACTTGAAATCATGTCAGGAAAAGGCCACAGCTATCCCAGGATTTTCTAGGACAACTAATGTCTAGTATAGGAAAAGGCTATTTAATGTTCACCAAAAATAACATATAGCCTTGAGATCTTCAGAATTTTTGGAAAGCTCTGTAATGCTCACCATTCTCTCCAAATTGCTCAGATTTATATGAAGTGTTGTGAATTTGATGGAGGAACACAAGAACAATTTCAAAAGCAAATCAATCATGAAATTACTACCCCTTTTTATACTCGTGGTGTCAAGAGCATGTGTGCACCTCAACTAATTTCACAGGGTACCTGCTACTTCCCACCAAAACAGATACAAAGTAACTATGTCCATCAAGGCTTGGACAGATGAAAGAAATCACCTACTGATTTTTTGCCTCCGTTAAGATTTAAATGGATGTTTTCTACACAATTTTACTATATAAAATTCCTCTGTCAGCACACAGCTAAAAAATATATATAATACCAACACCATTAAGGCATTAAAATACTAGAACCCAAGTGTTGAGCATAAAATGGGACAAGCCCTATTTTGAAAGACATCTTGCTCCAGTTTCAAAAAAAAAAATCAGCCTCAGTTTTTTTAAAGAAAAAGGCATTTTTGCTCATCTATCTGAAGCAGCAACAGCAAACACAATGCACAAAGGCCTCCTTCACTGTATCACCCCAAGTTGACAATATAACAGGCCTCATAGGAAAAGGCTCATCTAGCCAATTACTTTTTTCTTACAGGTACTCATCTAGCCAATTACACAAGAGATAATTTTGACAAATCTCTCACCTTGGGTTTCTAAAAATGTACCACATGTCAGACGCATACTATAACAAACTCTTCTACTAAAGAACGTACATCAAAATATGAACAATGAAATACAACAGTAACTCCAATTAGATTCTCTGCAATTGAAATCATCACTTACATTAGTTATTCTTCCATTCTCACTTGTGATGACTTGCACCGCATAACTTTCCTCTTCTTCATTGTCATCATTAACTTGAAGACATCCAATTATAATACAATCAGGACGAATCCATCTGACAACATCCACTAATTGAAACAACAGTCAGTTAACGTATAATACATCGTCATCATTAACTTGAAGACATCCAATCATCATATCATATCATATATTACTAAAAGCATGAACAAAAAAGTTGAAAGTTGAATTACGGTTTTACCCCTTCTATAAATTAAATTGTTATAAAATCTTTAAATATTTGATTGTATAAATTTAATTAAATGTTAATGACTTTTAGACTTCCGAAGATTAATTCTTAATTAAGTATCTAATCTATTAATAGTTATCATCTATAATCTATATGTAAAAAGACATTACAAATAGTAACAATTCAAAAAACTGCAGACAGTACAGGTAAAAAAAAATATAGATTTATTAAAATAGTAGCAATATAATTATGAGCAATACAGAAGTAACAAACCGTCATGAAGATAAGTAAATAATATCAACAGCATAAATGGCACAAGATTTTAGAACATCAATAGCACTACCTAGCTTGTGATTTACAATATTCTACACACCTCCCTCATTTTAACTCTTCAGGGACAAAATATTTAGCCTACTCATTAGCTATTGCAAAATTTTAGTTATTTGACTAATCTTCCCTTCTTCAGATTTTTTGAGTGTACTCCACATTTAATAATTAAATTCTATGAATGTTTACTTTTTACCCAAAAATACCTCCTCCTTTCAAAAAGCTGTCATTAAAGGAAGATCCTAATGATTCCTCTAAGCTATTTTCAGTGCAGAAATTACTATTCCTCCACTTCTTTGTAGACGAAAACATAAAGAACTAAAAGATGAGGAATCCAGCACTTCATGAAGATATGTTAGCTCAAGAGGGGAGGATTGCCCAAAGACCACATAAGGTGACCACCCATCCCTTTTTCATTTTATGTAGGACTCTTCAACAGTGAAGTGTTTCACGCATGTAGACACACCTCACAGAAGTTCCACTTCAAAACTACCCCATTTTGGATTTGCGTTGATGGAGGTAGCAATGGACAGGATGGATATTTCTCTCTTTTTCAAACAAGTCCAACATTTTAACATATAATAGACAACTTTAACCAAACACAGTTTAGCTCTCACCTAGATCAGAAATTTATATGGCAATAGCAGATCTACAAAGCTAAAATCTAGAGAAACTAGAACCTCATTAAAAAAGCCCTATAGGGGTATCAAAATGAGCCCAAATGTAGGTAACCCATCCAACACGCCCCGAATTCTATGGGCTCAAGATAATTTGAATTGGGTTCAATCTCAACCCGTTCAAGCCTTAACCCATTTTTAAAGTATCTTTAATAGAGTCCAACTTAATTTTCAATTTCAACCCATTATAAGACTCTTTATTTGTGTTAATGTAATGTATGTTCTCATATTGAAGGTACAAATTACTATGTATTTTCTATCTTCTAGGATTTATCTATTTATTATTTTGTTATTTTCTTGAGTTGAAGTTCAAACTGTGATTATAAAAGTTAAATAACAATATGTCAAAATTATCGAGATTAAGCGGGTCAAGTTGGGCGGGTCATAACGCAGCCAGATTTTTAGCCAATTTGAGCCCAACCCGATTGAGCCCAAAGTAAAAACTTGGGCAGGTCATGACCCAACCCAATTTCTATTTCAACCCATTTTAATATCTCCAATTTCAACCCTATCCGCCCATTTGACACCCCTAAAGCATTGTATCTATTTAGCAAAATTAAATAATTTTCAGATGAACAGTTGACATCGCTCATCTCACAACCTAAACCACTAGAAAGATTTTTTCTGTATTCACTTATATCTCCTTGCAGATGTTACTTACCTAATTCTTTTTAAATAGAAGAAGCAAAAAAAGCAACACAGTAGCAGAAGCTTACTACTGAAATCTATTAAGCAAGAGCATTATACAAGAATTGGATGCATAAGTTAAAACGTAAAAAGATTTCGCTTGTACCTAACTCACTGAAATACCCTGAAATAACATGCCAAAAGCACAAAAATATAATATACCTTTGATAACGTATTTGGTATTAAGATCATCAAGCAGCGACTTAAATGATAGTAATATACTGAACTTCTCCTCAAACTTTGATGATAGAATGCTAACCAAATTCTTCCTTGTTATGGCAATAAACTCGCCATCCGGACTCCACCCAACTATACAACATAATGAAGCTAAATAAGAACAAGCTCAATACACATAAAATTTAATAGGCGTAACTTGTAAATCAGATCATGAAGTAGTTAAAAGTTTGAAATTATAGCTTATCAAGCATATTCCCCTGCCTCCTAAAAGCAAAAAAGGAAAAACCCATCAGTCACTTCATAATTCTTGCTCTATACTTCCTGATAACTACAGAGAAAAATGTTTGAAGCTACTGCTTCAGGAAAAAAAAAAAACTCCCTATGTCACAATTTATGCGGCAGTATTTGACTGGGTATGAAGTTTAAGAGTGAAACAAGATATTTGGAACTTGTGTCTAAAAGAAGTCATAGACATTTGTGTGACTATAATAATCTTATTGGTAGTAAAATGGGAAATTTGAAGTAAACTATTTCTAAATAAGGAAGCATTACCTTTTTTTAGGACAGACTAAAAAACAATCTATGCAATATATATTGGGATAGAGGAGTATAAAAAGGGCAAAACACATAAAAGATCGCTTGAAGTTGCCATAACTTTTCATTTAGACACCTCAACTAAGGCATTTACCTATTAGACACTTCAATCCTAGTCAGCGTGTGATCCAGCTAAATACATTATTCAACACGGTAAAACAACAAACGTTTTAAACTGAATCTCACTGTCACTAATTGATAAAATTTACGTGTTCTGAGTTTTGACTCAATAAAAGAGTCACATTTGCAGGTAAGGGAGTAAAGAAAATCTAATGGAAAAAATTAAGATGACATGATCAAATCATAAGGACGTGTGTCGAAAAGCGAAAAGGTTAGACCGGAGAGTAAGAAATTAATATAGTCATCTAGCGAACATTGAGAATCTATTGATGACTCTTCCATTTTAACAAGACCAGAATCGTGGGGTGTAGATGATGGAACCATTAGGGTGGAGTGAGTGAAGAAGACAGAAGACGAGATGAAAAACACCCTCCATATCTCAATCTTTCAGATGCCTTCTGAAATACAGATTCCATGCTTGACCAGTTCACATTTGTAATCATGACTACTTGACTTGTACTTTTTGTTTGGTTGCCAGCATATCCTCATTGCTGATGAATACAACTTTACCATTCTAAAAAAAACATCTTCCATAGCATATCTTCACTAGATGTAACTTCCATAGCCACTTCATCATCAAACTCTAAATTTGCTTCTTTAAATTTCTGATCCCGATATCTCATTTTCCTCGCACACTTTAATTCCACCCATTTAACCAGGTGGAACTTCTTATATTCACTATCCTTCTACAGAAAATTCCTTCTCACTGCATCCAGTCCCTTGATAACACTAGCAGGAACTAGAAAAATGGACATCATGTAGGAGGGAAGTGCATTCAGTACACTGTTTATAAGAGTTAACCTACCTCCGCTAGATAAATATTGACTCTTCCAATTTGAGCTTCTTTTCACATTTCTCCCCCACTCCATTCAAATCCCTTTTTGATTTGCTTTTGGCACCCAGGGGCATGCCAAGATAAATGGTTGGAGGTTCATCTACTTTACCACCTAATTTCTCTGCCAGGAACTCCAGTTGAGTTACTTCATTATGGGGTATATGAAACTCTTTCCCAGTTAATGTGGAGCCCGAACACTGCTTAAAAAATGATGAATATCACCCTCAGCATCAGAACTTGTTCCTCCTCAGCTTCACAAAAAACTAAAGCATCATCTGCATCCTGGAGATGTGTCATCTCCTGACTGTCTTCCACACCTGCTTGGTATCCTTTTATCCATCCCCTTAATTTTGTTGTGTTAAGCATGTTGCTCATTCCTTCCATTGCTAAATAAACAGGAAACGGACAGGGGATCTCCCTGCCTTAGTCCCCTCTGAGAAGAAAAAAAACCATTTGGAGTTCTGTTGATTAAAACTGAGAAACTCATGGTGCTGATGCAGTGTTTGGTCCACATCATCCATCTTGTGCCAAACCCCTTCTTTGCAGCATGTGAATGAGAAAGTTCTAGTTCAAGTGATCATAAGTTTTCTGGATATCCAGTTTGCATATATACCTGGCTTTAGGCTTTTGTCTCCTTTCCACACGATCATTGGCAGTTAAGATTGCATGCATAAGATCCCTTCCCTTAATAAATGTCATCTGCTGTCCTCTAGTCTGTGAATGACCTTCTGAACCTCTCTGACCATAATTTAGCAATGATCTTATAGACTCCCCCAATTAGGCTAATGGGTCTAATATTACTTAGCTCCACTGCTCCCACCTTCTTGGGAATTAAAGCCACAAAGGTCGCATTTATGCTTTTTTTCAAAGAAACCTGTTTCATGAAAATTCTTGATTGCAGCAACCGGATTTCCCCTGATGTTTCTGACTATCATCAAACGAAGTTTCTCTGATAAGAATCTTAATTGTAACTAAAACCTAGTGATGTGGTGACATGAAGTACTAACCGACTGAATCAACTAGAGTTAAAAACGAAAATAAAAACTAATTTTTAGGCCAGAGGACTCATTCAACCTAATAGACAAAATTGTGAAGTGTGATCTGATGGAAACAAGAAGAACTTTGTTAGTAGACCAATGGTTGAAAAAAACACTATGTTCTTGATATGAAAAATCCTCATTTTAGCACTTCATAAGAATGAGCACGATATGCATTCGTGGAGAAAATACAATCAACTAAATGAGTACAACGCATTACAAAGTTTCAGCATATACGAAGTGTTCGTTAGAATTTTTTTATGTTTTTGGACATTTTATTTTTAAGAAGTTACTTCTTTATGTTTTCTTATATGCAGAGTTAATTAGAATATAATTGGTGTGGCCAGGGGGAGATGTCAGTGATTACACCTGAACACAGCCAAGCAGGTTGGCCTTACATTGCTAACAAGATATTGGAATTAATAGAGAATGAGTCCAGCAAAGGTTACGCCCCGCGCTATTCAACCAGGTGAATAAGAGTTACGGAAAGATAGCAACAGTGAGAAAATGGGCAAAATTGAAGCAAACATTTCGCCAAGTACAAAGTTTGACAAACATAGATTTATTGGTGGAAAATATTAGTTGAAGGAGAGTAACAATAATTTAAGCAAATGCTATATCGAATCTTAAATCCCTGATTGACAGTAATCCAAAGATGAACTCAACTGGGAAGTTCTAATAAGAACTAAAAGCCCAATTGGACATGATTTCAAATATCACTGATTTGAAATCATGTTAATTTGAAGTTGAAATTTTATTTGGTCGTGCAATTTGGATTTCTTAAGTTGTATTTTTCCCCATACACATAAAAGACCTACAATTTTGAAGATATTAAGAGTTTTTTGGATGGGATTATAGCTTTTGGCTTATTTTTGCCTTAAGTGCTTAAAAGCACTTCTTTATTCTAGCCAAATACTACAAAAGTGCTTAAAGCTATTTTGACTTAAAAGCACCTAAAATAAGTCAATCCAAACAGTTTCTAAGACTTCCCAACTCTTATACAATCTAATCAAAGGAGCAGATTATAGTTCAAAAATAAGGTATATGAATATCTACATGTTCCTTTTATAAATAAATGCTTGTGATTACATGTTATTAAAACTTTAAATACACATAATATTACAAATATCCACTAGTCAACCATAGTAGTAACTAGCTATTCTTTAACATAATCCTTACACATGGAACGGATAACCTCTTCACATCGAGCATGAGTTTTTCTTTTTGAAAAATTTAAAACAGTAGTGTCTTTTTACAAAATATAAACTTTACAATCAACTTTTACGTTAAAAAAATTGAAATCTCAACCTAGAATTAAATTTACTTTTTGGAGACTTCAGGATTTGAAATTTGTGCAGATTTCATTAAAAAAAATGTTGATTCGAATCAAAATTTGAAATCAGGATCCCAAATCCAATGGCCAAAGGCCTGTCCTACTAGGAGACATATATGAACATGTAATTCCCACTTGAGCTTCAATCTAGCGCTAAAGCCAAAAAAAAAAAAAAAGATGTCTAAAATGATATTGGAAGTGTCAAGAACTTTTTCTAGATTGGTGGTCACTCTTAATTGCATGTCATTATAAAAAACACAAACCTCGACATGTTATCGGGTTTTCCTCTCAATTTATCAAGACCATACAAGACATTTGTGCAGGCTCCCTAAAACCAAATGAATATATCTGAAATTTATCTCATCAGATTCATTTCACAAAGAGTTGGTAAGGTAATGAAAGAAAGATGGACAAGTACACTAGGAGAAGCGGATTACAACGAAAAGTTGTATGTCGAGTTACAAAAAATGAATAGCTCCTGAACTCCTAAGTCCAGAATAATCAAGCAGAAGCAGGGAAGAAGTAGAAGAAACATCTGATAAGACACGAGAGCAAAACACCCAACCCATTAATATTTGATCTAGTAAGGAGGGATCAAATAAATCAAGTTCTTTGACAAACTTAGGGAGTTAGGGTTCTTGGAGTAATTGAAGTCTATAAATGATATAAATGTTTTCATGGAGTTCATTGGCTCCCCAATCCCTACATAACTAAGGAAAACATATTCTTAGGTGTTCTTTAAAGCTCCAATAACTAAGGGGAACACACACATGTGTGCTTACATATATCAACCCACAATTGGTGTTATTTTGCAAATAAAATAACCATATATACGGGGTGGCTTTATGTCTTCATCAAATCAGAAACCCACATGGAATTCTATGGATAGTAAAAGTTCAATGAATTCTAAGAAATTTCTGAATTAATAACTTGCTCAAATAGTATTATCTCAATTTACTGGAGACCTATACAGTTCCTGGACCTTTTATGGAAAAAGCTACGCTAAAGACCAAAGAAAACAGATAGCAAAGCCCTCAATATAATCAAGAGGAATAGGGATAAAGGAAACATACAAGCATCACAATCGTCCATAACTTGTTTAATGGGGCTTTGACCAACCCCGCTATACAACTTTCCATCAGTTGCAAGGACAACATAAACCTTTTCTGCCTTTTTAGCCCATTGCATATCCTTGATGATACTTGAATCATTGAGAGAATGAGAAAAGGCTGGTGTTTGGTCCTATTAATTAGCAACACAAACAAGAGTGAAGGGCATCAAATTTTCAGTTCTGCTAATTAATTACTTATTTTTATACATCAATGCCTTATTAATAAGCCAAATTACTTGCTGTCAAGAACAAGTATTCAAACTTTAGGCATTTAAAAAACATTGTAAAGAAGCCCATGTGTTCCATGTAAAGTTGTAGTTTGAAAGTAAAATTAACATACCTTGTAAAGAAGGGCGCTAACAGGGTAGAAATGGATTTTATTGCCAACACAAGCGGCAAGCAAGGATTCATCTCCAGACAATGCAAGTATTGAGACTTTTCCGATAGCAACATCTACAACACTCAATTCTTGTATAGAGGGACCAGTACCTTTCTCTTTAATCTCTTCGGCAGATGTCATAACCTCCTTTGTTCTCGCAACACAAAACCCTGTAAAAAAAAAAAAAACTTAAGGTGATTCATCTGAGCTGTGTAGTACACTGTGGAATAGTCAGACCAAACACTAACCATTGGAGTGTGCAACGAAGAGAAGGCGAAAGCGTTCAGAGACGACCAAGGGTTGCAAAGGAGGACATTCATTTTCGATATCAAAGGAAGCATCTTCGCCGGATTTTATAGGAACGGGTGTACCGATTCTGGAGAAACGATAATTTTTGGAGCCAATTTGATCTCCTTCAATCTCTTCCTCCAATTGAATTAAAGCAGACATTGAAGATTGAAACTGGAAACGGAAGACTGCAAATTGAGTTTAGAAAGCAAAATGGGCACAGCTTTTTCTCTTCTGTTGTGTAAGGGGAATGAAGAACTCGGAAGTGGGAAAAGGTAGGTTTTAAGAGCTCCCAAACTTTTCGAAAATATTATTGTACCGATTTTAGTGATGGATGTTCATATTTGGTTTGGTAGTTTCAAATTTAAACTCTCGTAATATGGTAATTGATAGATAAAAGTAGATATTAAATATTAAAATTTTAAATATTAATTTAGTAATTTGATCATTGGTAAATTAAGTTTTGATCTAGCATGGTATTCGGAAATATCATTATTGAAGTAGTAGCCTATTGTATTATAAAGTTAATACTATTTCTTTAATTACTTCTATTTTTTATGTAAAGGCACGATATAATATAAGATCAACAAGTAAGAAACATAAAAAAAAAAATTGGTACGATTAAACGACATGTTGATATGACCTTCATTAAGTAAATAATTTAGTATTCGAAAAATATTGAATACCAAATGGTACTATGTCTCATACTAAACACAAATTCGAATACAATTATTTTAAAATTTACTCTCAAATATCATACCAAATATTAAATTATAGAATCAAAAATTACTAAAAATTTCAATTTTGTTCAATTCTATAATTCAATTTTTGATATTTTATGCATAGTCCTAATTATATTTGTATTGAACTCCTTAAAAATATGGGCTCATGAGTGTGAGCAACATAGGTACGAACTTACTTACTTTGATGGGCTTACTTAAAGTAGTGGAAACTAAGCAAATATTCCATAAAAGTAAAATAATTATAAACATATATTACTTTACATTTATATCCCACTAATAATTACATTATATACCCCTCGTTTGACTGATACTAAATACGTATCATATATTGTATTGGTATCATTAAGATTGATAATTTCGCTTATTGATACTAAACCAGTGTGTGTGTGTATATATATATATATACACACACACAATATATAATGTTGATTTAGAATCAGTTAAGCGGAAATTATCAATCTTAATGAAGGAGGTATGAGCTGTAATCGTTTATAAGAGAATGATATTTATTGAATTACTTTGGAATTGAATAAGAACATGTAATTATTTTGATTTTATGGCTCATTTATGAAGTTTTCCCTATTTTTAAGTTAAAATATTTTTAGGGTGTCGGATAAAATTAAAAGGTAAACATTTATATATATTTAATTTTAAGTTAAAATAATTTTAAAAGTAGATTAAAAATTACAAGTACAAATTTTTAATTTATAACTTTTAAGGGTCATTTGATAGTTGATTAGAACTATGCAGTACTATTAATGGATGGATTAGTTACAAGTGAATATATGTATCTTTTTCTTTTTACCCTCCCTAGGAGCTGTCATCCCTTTTGCTCCCTTAGTGACTCGAAATCACAACATTCGGATTAAAAGTGAGGGATGTTTACCATCCGAGCAATTCATTCTCGTCAATTTATGTATCCCCTATTTAGTTATTATTCATGCAGGTATTAGTTTTTTAAGAGTTAGTTATTTGTTGTAAAACTAAATCAAACTAACAATATAAAGATAAAGAAAAGAAGAATATAAGACAAGAGATATAGAAGATGAAAACAATAGAAATAGGGAAACAAAAAATGAGAGTTTTTCTTATTCATCAAATCTTCAAGTGTATACAATAGGAACCCTTATGCCTCTATTTAGTGTAACATAGACGCATAGAAAAGGTTAGTCATAAACATGACACTAAATATGAATATAAAGGAGGTTATGAAGGTGAAAGGTTACAAGAATAATTATCATAAAGGTGAAGGTTATCTTCATAATGGAGGAAAGTAATGTAGTAAGTTCTTGATGTAGTGGATTATCTTCATAATTGAGGGAAGTAATGTAGTAACCATTTTGTGTAGTAGACATCCACAATATATTATTTTATAACACTCACCCTTGGATGTCCATAGATAATATGCCTCGTTAAAACCTTACTAGAAAAAACCCTGTAGGGAAAATTATAGTGAAGGAAAAAGAGTACACATATCTTTTAATACGCTTTGAATGTTACCTCGTTAAAAACCTTACGGGGAAAACCCAATTGGGACAAAACCATGGTTAAGAAAAAGAGTACAACGCGTATTTTTCTCCCCATGATATAGGAAAAATAACTTAAATACACAACTATAAGTTTATTATTCTCTAATTTTCCCTTCTTTTTTTAAAAAATTACATAATTCTTTTTTTTTTAATTATAATAGAAGTTTAGAGATACATAACTTTCTCTCTCCTATGACACACGCTTTTTCATTATCATGCCTATTTTTTCTCCACTAAAACACTCAATCTTCTGAATCACTTTTTTGAATTTTGAATTATTACTTTTAATAAAACACGTTTCACAATATTTAGTATGCAATTTGAATTTCAAAATTCAAAAATCTGAAATTACTGAAAATTGGAACTACCATTGTTCTCTGGTTCTTCTTCTTCTTCTTACTCCATCATCCGTTGTTCTTTTCTTCTTCTTTTCTTCTTGTTCATTGTTATATTACATCATACTAACGGATTCTTTTACAAATAGGAGGATTTATGATTCGGACGATGAAAATTGAAAAGAAAATAGAAAAAAGTCTTTGCGTGATCCTTTGAATGTTTGGAAGGATTCAAACAAAGATATTCCGGAATCCTTTAAAGCAAAGGTTGCAAAATACACACACACAAAAAAAAAAAAAATCAGCAACCGTTATTGTCAGGCCGACATTGCTTCGGGTATGTCTTTTTTATACTTCTTTTAAAATTGCTTTTAAAGTTATAGTACGTTTGATACATATCGTTATAGTGTGTTATAGTGTTTATTCGATTTCATGATACATGAATTAATTGTGTGTCAGATGATATTCTATGTATCACGAGTACTTAAAAATTGTTATTATGTATCAGACAATAAGTTTAATGCATATCGACTCAGTGTGTTATAGTGTTTAGTCGATGCATTGATACATGAATTAGATGTGTGTCATATGTTTTTTATGTAGTGTGAAATTTTGAAAACTGATATCATGCATCAGTAAGGTATTAGTTGTTTATTTAGTATTAGTTGTTTTATTTAGTATTTATATTCAATATCGTTAAAATTTTTATTTTTTTTTCAAATTGCAGCCGCTCAAGTACAAGATAAAAAAGATACCAACACATCCCATAAGGTTTGTTGTCAATTTTAACAACACTTTTCTGAAGGATTTTGAACTATATAGGGGAGAATGTAATCCAACTGTTTAGGGATACAATTTTTGGACCCTTTTTAGATATTACTAAATGTAATTTTCAGGGCCAAATCACTAAGTGCTTGCTGTTGTTAGAGTTGGAACAAGGTAACCTTAATGTGTTGCATATTAGACATTCAAATGAGTGTATCCTGAAATTTGGTATAGATGAATTTGTAATATTAACTGGACTTAAAGTAAAAGACAATACCAATGATTTCCAATACCCTGAATCAACTAATTGTATGTTATTCCAAAAGTATTTTCCTGGTGCAGTGAATAGTGTTACCAAGTATCAACTAGTTCAACGATTTAAGATGGATAACTGGGAGAACGATCAGGATGCACTCCAAATGTCTATATTGTTCTTTATTCATACATTCATATTGGCTACTCTTGATAATACAGCTATATCCATTGTGGATTTTCTAATGGTTGAAGATGGTAGGTATCAAGATTATCCTTGGGGTCAGCTATCATTCTCAAAACTCATCGGTTCACTTAGACAGGATTTTGATGTTAGCAAAAAATTGTATCGATTATATGGGTTGCCGTATGCACTGGATATACGAATATACATCTCAGTTAAATTCTGAAATTGTTATCAAAGAACGAAATGTCATCCCAGAATGTGCAATTGGAGAGTTGCGTCTAATAAGGCAAAGTTTGAAATGCTTATGTCTACCATTTTTCAAGAGGTAAAATTGAATCAATTTTTACTGTTAGAATAAACTATTTCAAGTTTGTCTATTTAATATCGTTATTTATGTCTTGTGATACATTGTGATATGTCTTAACTATTTAATGTATTTTGATACATATCTATTGTAGTAACATTTAAATTATTTTATGTGTTGTGATATATTCAGAATGCATGTTCAAACATTGTCCCAACAGCAGAGGAACTTGAAGCTTTTGACCTAGTTGAAGTTGAACATGCTCCTCCTTCTTAACCACCCTTAGTATAACCGAATGAGAAAGATGATTTTTTTTTAATTTCTCCACCAAACCTCCAGAACATTTATTGAGGAGATCTTCTAGAGTGTCTGATACATCTCCTCCACCACCCCCAAAAAGAAGAAAAAAAGTGGTTATACTAAAAAAAAGGTTTCAGAACTGAGTCATCCTAATCAATCAATTGTGTTTCCGACACCGGATGATGATGTACATGTTTCTATTCCAGATCTGCCTCCGACTCCGGCTGCTGATGTACATTGTTCTATTTCAGACGTGTCTCCAAACCCGGCTGCTGATGTACATGGTTCTGCAGATTCTCAGAAAGTCAACTATGTAATTTCAGATATTGAAGAGTTGAAAGGACATTTGAAAAATTACGTAAGCTAATTATTTTGATATTTTTAATCAAATGTAATTTATTTTTATCCTAAATATATTTATAATTTACAGGTTGACTAGAAATTTGAGGAACTGATTATATTGATAAAGAAAAATCACTCCCAGTTGATACAATCTCGAGGCAAGAAAAACATCAATGTTGAGGATAATACAAACACATTTCAGTCTGAGAAACAAACGTTTCCACAAAAACGGATTGATCTATCTGATATGGGTGGTGTAGCTGAGGATGGTGTTGGTGTTTCTGGTAACTATGGTGAACATCAAGTCGCCAACGATGTGGGGGATGTCGCTGAGGATGGTGTTGGCGTTTCTGTTAACGAGGGTAAACAGCAAGTCAATGCTACTCCAAAGGTATGTTTTATGATACCTTGTATACGATTTGTCATTTAGTTGATGCCATGTATCATGCACATATACTCATTGTTATGTATCATGCGAGTATAATCACTGTTACGTATCAGCACAAATTATATTAACACTTTTTTATTTAAAAACTGCATATTCAGGATGGTGACGCACATCAATCGCACCAAGATTTAAATGAACCTATCATGGATCAAGATGGTGATGACAATGTTCAACACAACATCCCTCACGTTTTGCACGATAAAACAACAATGGATGCATCGGTAGATTTTTCAATTTTGCTTTATGACACACAATTTCATTACACACAAATTTACTAAAAAATCATTACATCATATTATACAGAAATCTTCCACTTTAACAACAATATTGCCATCAACTCAAGCAGCAATAGATGAACTTATCAAAGATTTGGGAAAAGATCCTACTAATGCTAGACCATTGTATTCTTACAATCCACAGAATATAACTAGCAACCAGTACTTGTTGACCGATAGTCAATTACCCACTGACATTCCAATAACTGATATTGGAGCCTCAAGAAATATTCAATCTCCATATTGTACTTCTTTTGGGTCAAGCTAGAAGAGAAAAGAGAAATTGAAGGATATGGTTCATCTCCATTTCCCATTCGAAGGATGTGGCATTACAGATCAAGTTTCGCCGAAACTTATTGGGGATTATATGAATTGGTTGTCAAGGGGGATCCTAAAAAATCATAACAACTAAGTAAGTTTTATACAATTTTTTTTGCAAGTGTTTGAGTTAATTATTTTTTATAGAGAAAAGATATAAAGACACCATCGAAGTTGTCCCATATTTGCATAAAGACACCTAAACTTTTGAAGTGTCCTATCACACCACTAAACAACTATATATCATTGTAAATTGGTCATTTTTACCCATTAACTCATCTGGGTTGTTTACACGCATGTTAGGCGCGTCATGGGCCATTTTTCCTTTTTATTTACCAGTTTAAAACAGCCACATGCCATTTTCTTTCTTTAATATTAATTATTTAATCAATTTTTGTATCTTCCCCAATTTAAACTCAAAAATAGTCGTTGGTAGCCCCAAAATTTTGATTTCCATGGCAAGAACAATATTGGTGCTCTCTTTTTGACGACTTCATCATCTTCCTAAAGAAAATAAGGTAGGAATTCATCTTTTCTCCTTTAATTTCCAGTAGAAACGTTAAATTTGAAGTTTTTTTATGGTTGAATTTCTTCTCAATTTTTTGGTTAGTTTTTAATTGAAAATGTCAAATGCCATGTTGAATCGTATTTGTAATGATGAGAATGATCCGATGTTGCGAGTGAAACTGCAATGCAAACATGGTGACTTACTATCAATTCAAACTTTATGGTCGGAGCATAACCCAGCTCGAAGATTTTGGTCTTGTCCACGCTATCGTGTACGTTTACTAATTTTTTATGGAGATCTTTTATTTATGTATTTTTCTTTAATTTGTGTTTTGCGTATTTTAGGAGGATGCGTGCAACTTCTTTAGATGGAGGGATCGAGAAGAAGTTGATATACGATCCAAGTATGTTATTCTGAGATTAGCAAAGAGAATTAAGGAGTTGGAATAAACATTGACATCTTATGAAAGTCATGTGAAAGTAACCAAGTCATGATGAAGGAGAAAAAGAAAGGCAAATGTTGTAACTTGAAGCTAATCGTCTTGATCATTATTGTGTTTTCTATGTTTAAGTCTAACCAAGAATGTGAAGGATGGAAGTTGTAGGTGTGTGCAACCAAAATTGCCATAGACATATTTAGTTACTTTCAAATTTTTGAAATTGTAGGTGTGTGTACCTAGAAGCTAATTATCTTGATCTTGCTAGTTGTAGGTGTGTGTAACTTGAAAGATAGAATTTGTTGAATGTTCAAGTTATTGTTGTTCTTTGTTGTCGAAATTGTTATGATTTGAACAATTAGTTAATGTATTTGGTTCTCTAATCTATATTATCGTGGCAACCATTTGAGAAGCTTCACAAATATGTCAATTACAATTAAAAAGGCAATAACAAAACTGACAAAAAACAAGACTTCATAATCGAGTTTGATTCCAACCATTCAAGTTTGTTTGGTTACACCCAAAACTGAGTTTGTTTCCAATAAAAAACAACACAAATATATGCATAGTTAAATTTTGTTTGTCAAAATGAACAAGACAACATCAAAATGCCCTACTTCCATGGCACAGAAGTTTTTCTACTTGAAGTTGTTTGGCCTTGGCTATTAGCAGCAGCTACAGACCTCGTTTGGATAACCTTTTCAGCCCTCATTCTTTCCAGGTTGCTACTGGTAATAGTTGTCTTCCCCTTCCATTTGAATCCACGTACTGGTGTGTAGCCAATATCACCAGTGACAACATCATCCCTCTTTGTAACTTTTGTACCAGTATTGATGACTCTTCTACTTGGCAATCCAGGCTGCTTAGTCAAATATATACACACTCAAATATTAGACAATTAGGTTTGCAATGACAATTGTAAACTTGCATTGATAGTTGTAAACTTACATTGAGAGTTGTAAATCCATCTTCAGCTTGGTATATGTCAACACCTACCATTCTTGGTCTTTTAAAAGGTCTTGTTTGTCCTCCACTAGTGTCCTCATGTTCTACTGGTCTCTTCCCTCTTCCTAGGCCTCCTCTTCTGCAGTTTTCTTCAGAACTAGTTTGACTATGTTGAGTCATTCCTCTTCCTCTACTTAGTCCTGCATTCACATTTCTTTCTTGAGCCATTTCTCTTCCTGATCCTGCTCCTCTTTCTGTACCTCTACCTCTACCTCTACCATTTACAGTCTGTACATTGAAATCAAAATATTAAAGCATATATATATTATCTTACAATGATATAATAATTAGATAGATTACCTCTGTGTTTGTAACATTTTCATGTGATTGAGCTGGAACACCTCTGCCACTTGCTCTTCCTCTTGTTGCTCTTTCTCTGCCTTTTCCTCTACCACTTTCAGTAGCCTGTATATTAATATATCAATACATATACATCTACATATAACATACATTTGAGAGTAACAAATAAAAGTACTTGTGTATGAGAAGATGGTTCAGATGACTGACTTGGACCAGTACTTCTTGCCTGAGAACATGGTTCAGTTGATTGACTTGGATCAGCTTGGTTTCTTGTAGGATGTCCTCTTTTATTGTGTCCTTGTGTGCCACATTTGCTACAAGTCATTACAACACCTCTTTTGCTCAACTTTCCAGTTTTTCTGCTTTCATCTGCTTCCTTTCTTCTAACCTTAACTGGTCTTCCAGGCAACTTTCTGATCTTTGGTGGCTTTACAATTGGATTATTTGAGGTTGACCACATTTTCATGTTATTCATTGGCTGAATAAAATGGGCATATGTGCTGAGGTAGGTTTCCTTGCTATAACAGCTAGCCACATAATGGATTGGTTCCAAGTTTTTGTAATGAAGGGCAGCAACACCATGAGGACAAGGAATTCCCCTAAGCTGCCAGGATCTGCAACTACACCTCCTATTAACAATGTCCACAGTGTGTGTAAACCCATGGTGTTTAATCTCAAAACCTCTTTCTCCATTCCAAGTCAAGTTACATTGCATAGACTTTTGAATGTTTTCTTGCAAAATCTTCAAAGACATAGGAGATATATCAGTGATCCAAGTGTTTGAAAACTCTCTCCAATCACCAATTCTTTTCATCATCTTCACCCTTATCTCCTCAAACATTGTAATGATGGTTTTATACCTTGCAGACACTATCTAAGCATTAAAGCTTTCTGCCATATTGTTGTCCACAACATCACATTTGCTATATTCTTCAAAATACTTCTTGCACCATGTATTCAAATTGTACCATAAAAGATTATCCAAACCTTCTTGTCCTAATTTCCTCATTGTCTCTATATTGTCCTTCATCTCAGCTTCAAATGTGGATTTAGCAATCCTCCAAAACACTCTTCTTCTTTCAACTCCTTTCCAAGTTTTTGACCAATTTGCAAGAACATGTCTTGCACATTTTCTATGTTCAACAAGTGGCAATAAAGTATCCACAGCAATTTCTAGTCCCTAACAAACCAACATAACAGAAAAAGAATAAATCAAAGTGCAAAACTCAATAACAATAAAATAGTAAGATGGATATCAGTAATTACCTTTTGCATATCACTAATGATGGATAGTTGATGCCCTTCTCCAAGTTCAAGATCATTCTTCACTAGTTCAAGAAACCATGTCCAGGTATACTGATTCTCAACCTCAACAACTGCCCAAGCAATAGGGAGCATTTGGTTGTTTCCATCTCTACAAACTGCCTCTAACAACTGGCCTTTACACACACCTTTGAGAAAACACCCATCAAAATCAATCAACCTTCTAGCACCTCCAAAAAATGCTTTCTTTAAAGCATTGAAGCAAACATAAAATCCTTCAAAAATTTTCTGCCTAGTTTCAGAATCTTCTCCAACCTTCACTACATAAGTAATACCTGGATTACTCCTTAATATTCATCTCTATAATCAAAAATCCTACCATACTCCACAATGTGATCACCCATGATCTCTTGTAACACTCTAGTCCTAGCTCTTCTCACTGTTGTCCTACCAACATTAATATCCAACTTCTTTCTAATAATGTCCTGCAACAAGATAATGCTGATGTTTGGCTGTTGAGTTATTCTTTCTTTGTATTTGGTGGCCAAAAACTTTGAGTTGCACAGGTAGTTATGAGTTGATGTCAAACATTTATGGATAGGGTTGTATGTTTTAACAATGAAATCTCCACTAGTTTTATCCTTACTTGCACACAACAACCAAGGACAACTCTCTTTACAACATCTCACTCTAACTCTGCCAGGCTCATTTACATATTTTTCAATTTGAATATGTTCTTGGATTGCATATCTTGTCACTGCCACTCTAAATTCTTCAACAGTTCCAAAAACCAGTCCTAATTCCCAAACAATCTTTTCAGCAGTTGTATCAAACACAACTCTATTTGGGATTTCTTCCTCCTAACAGGTTTATGCACTACTTGATCAACCTCTTCACCATCTATTTCAAAGCTAGGAACTTCATCACTTAGATAATAAGGTTCATCACCTCCTAGCTTACCAACTAAGCTTTCCCTAATACCATTATTTGTCTCATCATACCCTATATCTGGACCTTTCTCATTAACATTAATCTGATCTGAAGTAGTTCCCCTACTTCTCCTTTGTGACCTTTTGAAATGCCTCTTAGTTGCCCTTATATCTACATACTCTTGATGAACATCACTGTCAACCTCAGTATCTTCACTAGTATCCCCTTCAGATCCTGATTCATCTTCCACTTCATCATCAGTTGGATCATTATCTGTTATAGGATAATCAGATGAAGGAGGAGGCACAATAGAAGGAGAAGGTGGAGGCACAGTAGAAGACTGAGCTTCAAATGGAGTGCTGAAAGTTTCAGAAGGACTAATTGTAGGGATGGAAGGAAAAGTAGAAGTAGGAGGCTGATTATTAGGGTTAGAAGTCTCATTAAATATTCCTCACCTACCCCACTTTCAGTCACATGGGGGACAAACTCCAATTCAAGTGGGGCCTGATTAGCTTCACTAACCCCATGAAAAACATACACCTCAACTGTATCCCCATCATTCATCATATTGAAAATGTCAAATATAACCTTATCATTATCAACAAGGACCAATAACCCATCTCACTTGATGAAAAAATCACAATCTATTGTATATCCTAGTTCCTTTATGTAGTTCCTCAACTCAAAATAAGACATCCTATCAACATCTACATCTAGGAATTCTGTCACATGCCCCCCAATATATTTAAGTGGTGGACCAAATTCTATTTCCCCCCCATGATACCATCTTAAAGTTATAAGAGTAAAAGCCATCCTGAAAAATCATGTAACAACAACAAACACAATTCAAACACACATTTCAATAACTAACTCTAACAAGTTGTACACAACAAACATAATCACTAACAAACAACAACAACAGAAACACTAACTAACAAAAGTAGAAAAAAGCACTAACATTAAGCTTTAACAGTACTAACAGAACAAAAACACTAACAATAGCAGTTGTTAGTGTACAAATTGAAGTCTACGAATGTATAAGAGACAAATAATAAGATTCGAACTAAGTGGATAACATCTAACCCTAACCTAAAACCCAATCACAAAACCCTAATCACTAACAGTTGCACTAAGTCAATAACACAATACCATACACTAACTAAGTCGATTACCCAACATACTCAAAAATATCCTAACAATGACAACTGTAGGAGGTCGATTCTAACACTTCTACACTATAATAATCCATAAGATCAGAATAATCAGAAAAAAGTGAAGATTTTCGAACCCTAACCTGTTAGACCTTCAATCTCCAAGAATCTTCACAAATACACATCAACAACGATCAACAATGATCAACAACGAGATTGTCAACAACAACACTATCGTCAACAGCAACACTGTGTATTTAATTTGATTTTTTAGGGAAAAGTTGAGAAATGAAATGAAAAGGAGTTCACGAATTTTCTTCAAAAAAGGGTCGGGTCGGGTTACCTAGAGTGTGAGCAACACGCGCATTACATAGACGATGGAATGAGTAAAAATGAATGAGTGAAAATGGTCAATTTACAACGATATATAGTTGTTTAGTGGTGTGATAGGACACTTTAAAAGTTTAGGTGTCTTTATGCAAATATGGGACAACTTCGATGATGTCTTTATGTCTTTTCTCTTTTTTATATAACTAATTCATGATAATTTATCTACATTTTTTGTAATTAAGACATTGTTATGTATCATGTACATATACTCAAACATTATGTATCATGTATGCAGGAACCCATCAGACGATAAATACAGATCAAAATCTTTTTCTTTTGAATTTACGATGATGGACTTTGTTGTTGCTTTTTCAATGAACAAGAATTGGTTCTATGCCATGTCACAGCCAAACAAATGTTGGACTGATGAGGTAAAATTCTTAAACTAATTATCAAATGTGTACCAGTTACACTTATATTATTATAACATGATACATTCTGTAGAAGTATCATAATATTTAACTTAGAAAAATTTATGATCAATATTTAATAATTATATTGTTCTATATTGTTTAGATGTATATAATTTCTTATTATGTTTTCATTTTTTTATAGCACATCGATGTGATTTTTTACTACCTTCGTAAAAAATCAAACTCTGCAGCATGGATCAATACAGATACACAACAACCCACTGCTTGTTCATGTCACATGTGAAAAGTTATTATGATAGGTATTACATGGATAATGATGATGATAGTCTTAGTACACAAGAATATGTTGATCGCACTTCAGTTGTATATGTATATGAGAGGTTAATAATTAACATGATCAAAGGTTTTGGAATTCCAGTTGCTTTACCATGGCATCTTGTAGATGAGGTCTACATCCCGATTAACTGCGATCAAGAATTCCATTGGGTGTTGGCAGTTGTTGAGTTGAAAAACAGGGTGATAAGAGTTTTTGACTCATCAATATGCACAAGGAAAAAAGTAATTCCTCATGAGATAAAAATGTTGTCTAAAATGCTTCCTGCTTACCTACTGGACAGTGGATTCTTTGAAGAAACTGAGCGAATAAAATTTGGTGATTGTCATGCGTACAAGGACAACATTACTGGTTCACTTTGGAGCCTCAAGTTCCTTTCATGATTGAATTTGCACAAGACATTGCGCAACAGAATAATGATAGTCTGTAAGTATCAAAAATTTCATTCGTTTGTTTTTAATCATGTATCATTAAGCTTTTAATTTGTATTCTGCATTTTTTTGTAGAGATTGTGGGTTATTGTTACTGAATTTGCCAAGTATATGAGTGACCAAATCAATATATCATATGCTGATTTTCGTCTTGAATACCTACGTCAAAGATATGGAGCATTGATTTGGAGTTATGGCAGCGAAAAGGCTAAGTGTGGATACATTAGTGACAATGATGATCCATCAAAATCTAAGAGCGCAGTCACACCACCACCAGAAGAAGATCTGGTTCACATAGTGTAGCATCTATGCATAAACAATGTTTTAATGTTATATTTCTTGTTTTGATACGTTATTGAACAAGTATTTGATGTTTTTAATGTTATTTTAATGGCTTTGTCAATTTTCTTGAAGATTTTTGTTGTTTTTACATTATGGAAAAGTATTTTTGCTAAGAAAACATAAATATCAGACATCTTATGGTGTCACACAGGTTTAATAAAGTGTAGTCAAAGTTTTTTTAATTAAACATAGTTAGTAATAAATAGTTTATTTGAAAACTAAATTTACATGATACTTAGTTATAATGAATATTATAGTTGTGTGAAGTGCGATAGTTTCGTAAAAGTAAAGCTATTTACTGTATATTTCAAGTAAAGTATATCAGATAAAGCATTACACAAGTTAAATAATATAAATTACATGATACGTGATTTATAGTCATTGTAATGTACACAATAACCTCAATAAGTGTTTTTTTAAAAAATTAAATGTAGATGATACATTGGGCAAAGCACATGATACATGTGTGTTACGTTACCCAAAATACACATTTGCGTTTTGAATTAAATGTTGATACATTGGCTAAAGCATATGTATCATGTATGATATGTTAACCAATAATCCCTGAATTTATATCTCATAGTGTAACATAAGAATTACAAAATTTATATAAAAAGGAAATATTGACACAAATATATTTTTCAACACAAATAATAACAAAGTATTTATAATCAAAGCGCAACTTAAAATTTAATTAACACAGGCTATTTATAAGTTTATTTATCAAAACCAAAAGTGTTTAAATTGCAACTGAAATGAATGCTGAAAATGATAAATGTTTACGTTATAACTTATTCAAAAAAAATATTAACATCTTAGAAACATTACGACTAATTCACTTCTCTTTTGGGAAGAAAGTACAAGTTCTTCTGTTGTATCCTTCTTGTCCACAACAGTTTGTGTTCACCGAAATCTTTTCATCTGCATTCTTTCTTCTTCATTTTCTTGGTTGTCCAGATATTTTTCTGTATCTAGGTGGATACACAGTTTCAGTTACCACATTATTAGGATCTGATCAATCTGCCTTATCTGGCAATGGTACCATTGGAATTTCTTATGTTTTTGCCAATGCATCAGGCTTGTAGTAATCAGAGCAATATGAATGCAAATCTGTGACATTCTTTTCTTTCAATACAACGATTGCATGTGCACAAGGTATTTCATCTAGTTAAAATCTACCACAAAAACATACTTTCCGCTCAAAACAAACAATATATCTTCTTCCAGCTTCATAAACCGAGAAAATAAATTCAGATGATGGAACAATCTGTGTACATTGAAAATTTAAATATACAATTTTTTCAAAATAAATCATGTTCAAACTGCAGATGATACAATAAATTAGATATATATAATATAAAATATTATATAATGATACATACCTCCATCTTAGAACCTTTAGCCGCGTTTATAATCAACAACTCCTCAAATTTTCTCCCTAATGTTTTCTTTGTATATGAGGCTATTTCTCTGTTTTTGCAATGTCAAGAACCAAATAGAATTTTAACTTCTTCCAAGAATTCTAATATAGTTAATTGGCGTGCTTCAACAAGACAACCATTGATACATTCTGCAATGTTCAAAGTCATCATTCTACCTCTATTTACTGTTGCATGAACTCTTGACCACTTTTCATAACCTCCATCTTCAAGGTACTCCTTAAGCCTGTGATCAATTTTATCAACCTTAGCCATCAACTTATCAAAATCTTCCTTTCTATATGTCTTGGCCATAGAGTAGAATAGATCACTTATCGCCTTTCTGCTCCTTTTGAAATTGCCACATACTCTCTTTCAAAGATGTCATATGCATGCATAATGAGGTACATTTGGGAACACAATCCTCACACTCTTCATAATACTCTCATTTCTATCTGAGACAACACACATATCTTTTCTCTCACCAAATGTATTTTTGAATTGTTCGAAAAATCATATCCACAAACAATCATATTCGGTGTCAACAACACCATATGTCACAGGGAATATGCAACCTGATTACAGACACACATTATATCATTTGATATGTAACATATACAAACACATCACAACTACAAAAAAATACATACCTGCTCCATCTAGTGTGCTTGCTGATACAAATGTCCCTTTGTAAGCTCCACTCAAATGTGCACCATCCACAACAACTATTGGCCTGCAGTAATTGAATCCCCTAATGAATGGTCTTAAGGCGACGAACAGATACATAAATTCATTCTCCCCAGTCTTCTGAATTCTTATATAAGAATTTGGATACACGGTATTTAACATGTGTATGTATCGCGGCAATCGTCTATATCCTGCAGATGGTTTTCCCCTAATCATGGAGAGTGCACGTTCTTTAGCACTTCATGCTTGCTGGTAAGATATTTGAACCCCATAGAATTCTCTAATATCATCAATTATATCTTTCGGAGTATAAATTCATTTATGATTGACCAATTTTAGAGCAGTAACTCCACTTACAAATCCGACTGTTGTTTGGATTTTGGTTAATACCCTCTCCCTCATCGGACACGTATGTTCACCATTGAAATTTCTAACAGTGAAAATATCAGATTTTTTTCTGCAGGACGCCTTCATAGTCCAACCACATTTGTCTGAAAAGCATACCAGCACGTAGTTGCGTACATTTTTTCATCATATTAGCACGTATAGAAATTACATCATATAATATATACAACAATAATGTTTAAAGTAATCAAACAATGAATTACATGAAAGTATCTACCATTTTCAAAGAAAATTATTTTTACACGTATCAGAACTTTTTGCTATGCTTGTTTAAGTAAATATAGTCCTTAATATATCTGCAATAGTATATTAAAGTATCAATATAGTTAATTCAATGTATCAATAAACTTAACGAAATAGTGAATCATAGATTAAAATAGATTTAACTCAAAATATCAATGAACTAATGATACATGGAGGTTTCAATAGAAAACGGTAATGTTTCATGTACTAATTTTATCAGCATGTAAATATATATAAATTTCAAATACTATCATACCTTTGTTGATCAGATCTCTTTACTTTGCAATTGAAGTTGTTCTTTATCTTATATTTCGTCATCACATCTATAAGTGTTGCTTTGTCCTTGTATATCTGACCTGTCTTCACCTCTACACTTTCTGAATCGATTATAATATTTGTAACTCCAAATTCTGAATTTTCATACGAATCAAATAAACTAGATTCTACCATTGCCAAAGCTTCTGTATCATGTGTTGTGCCTTCTACACATGTTCCATCAAAGTTATGTACAGTACCACCAATCTTTTCAATTATGTCAATACATAATGGATACATTGAAAATTCTGGCTCATTTTTTTCCAGTTCTAAATATAGTTTAACACCCATATCGTTCTTAACCTTCATTGGACGGGAGTTACCTTCTACAATGAAACGAATTTCAATATCTTTCCTTGATACATGGATATTCAACTCGGCTGCAATTGCTGCTTTGAGATTTGAAAACGAAATTGAATCTCCAACAACAATTTCGTCGATTTCGTAACTTTCATACTGCAATTCGCTCACCCAAATTCCTGAATGCCTCATCAAAATTGATGTATTCATCATGTATCATCCAAAATAACAGAAATCTAATTCGTATTTTTCGCCTTTTCAATAAATGTTCATAAAATTGTCTTCAACCTAGATGATATAATCTTGAATTTTCAAAATTTGAAAGTGTGATTCAATTATGTGCTGAATTATTGTTTCTTAATGCTTTGTTACCATAACTTAAGTTGAATTAAATAACAAACTTAAATGTTCCATTTTTTCTCCCTTTTTATCTCAACAGTTATTAAATTACTATGTATCATTTACCATGTATCACAATGTACTAATGTATCACGCGGCGATATTTTTAAGGGATTTTTTATAAATGTTAAATTAGTCGGGACATGTTGTAATTATTATGTTTCACTATAGAATTCCTTAAATTTTTACTAAAAACTTTACTTGATATCTTGAAAACAGTGCATTCCAGTCTTGCATCACAACTTCTCAAATATTAATGTTGGCAATCTTTAGTGAATCACAAGATTATTACTTCAACGAGTCTTTAAACGTCAATTTCATCATTTTGTTGAAGATTACGTGTGAAAAATACTTTTGGTGAAATATGCTTTGTCCGATTTCATTTGATTGTATCCTCCCTTCAATATCATTTTCGTATATAGTAGCTAGAACATCCTTTGCCAAAGGAAAATCACATATTGGTTGAATATGACAAATCATGATTCCAACCAAACACACTCCCGACTTGCTTCATAGATCAATATCATTTCTGCATGATTTGAAGAAGTGGTTACCAATGTTTGATTCTTTGAAAGCCAAGTTATTGTTTTACCTTCATATGTAAATAAATAGCCATTTGCGATCGAGCTTTATACGGGAATCAAATAAATATTTTGCATTTACATAATCAAATATTTCTTACTCGGAGATTGATCCTTTCAATTTTATTGAAGCTCATCTTTTCTTCTTAAAGAAAATCACACATCTTCTATGCGTTGAGTCACTTGCTTTGTAGTTTCTTGTCATAACTTAAATGATATTATGACAATCTTTTCACATAACTTTCGTTATGTATATCAAATAATCTTCTAGCATTTGCATAACTAACAATATGTAAGTGCACCAATTACACTAATACATGACATTTTAAATCATTTCATGATATCAAAAAGATTTTTTTTCTGCGTTAAGCAATCTCAAAATTATTAGGTACTCAATGAAATTGCTTTAACACCTTTTAAATCCTTTAAAGATTTTCATTTAACCTTCATCGTCAAGTTAGACATAATATCAATCATTATGCATATTCAAGTATTTCATCTATTGCCACACTGAAACAAGTCTTATTGCATCCACCACTAGAGAATATATCTCCATTTAATAATGTCTGAATTTTTGCAAAACCCTTTATTCCCCAAAGTACAAAGCGTACTTTATATCTTACGGTTATACTTTCGCACAATGATTCATTTGTACCCACTGACATGTATTTTGATCTATGAACTATAAGTTCAAAAACATCATTTTTTTAAGTGAAACAAAATACACTTGAATAGTGCATATTATTTGGCTAATAATTTATCTGTCCACACTATATGACATTAAATTTAAGATCCTCGTAACCATTTATAGCATTCAGTGCTACTTCATATCAAATATACCGTCGACGATCATTTTAATTTGATTCCAATACTGCATAACTTATCGAGATCTTTTCATGTTTCATCATTTTTAGGACCCTGAACCTTCACCAAGGTTTTATGAAGTGTTATGCCATAGTGCTCTTTCAAAGCACTTACCTCATTATCAATGACCATTTTGATAATTTGCTCCTCTCCTTTATCAAGGAGTTTTACATTTGGAATTGATTTATCTATCACGCTTCTGGTGTACCATAGACTCTGTCTTTCAAGGACTATTTATTGAAGCATTTGCAGCTTAATGAAAATATTGGGTCAACAAATATATCTGACAAATTACTTGCAATATTTTGGAAATGAATTTATCTCTAGAACTTGAAATTCACATTTTTTAACGAGGATCTAGACAATTCACCCCACAAATAATTTTCAGCTGCTACACATATCTCCCCCTAATGTTAGAAAATCTAACATTCACCCTCAACCTCATTTGGTGATCCATCTTGGTGTGTGGAACAATAAAATCATATGTGCACAAACTAAATTTTTAGATGGAAATTATTTGGTCCTGACCCTGAACCAATTGTGTTGGGAGAACCTTGTTGGCTTGATGCATACATGTTAAATAAACTCATCTCATACCAAATTTTATTTGAGAGATTTGTTCTCCTAATCAATGGTCTAGCTATAATTGGAGGCATAAATTTCTGCTAAACCAACCAGTATTATCAACATGACTTCATAGTTTAGAATTGTGCTCTTGATTTAATAATTCGAGCAAACAACTTTACAAAATCAATTTGTAAGTTGATACAAATGCACATGTGATCATATTCACTTTTTTATATGTTTTAAATAATTTTAGGGGATACAATCCCAACCTTAGCTGGTACAATTATCATTTATCACGAGAACAAGCTACAAAAGAGAATTCTTGAAGAATCTTTTATTTCTTCAACATATAGCCATATGAATTCTCAATTTATTTTGCATCACATTTGAATCGGAATGGCCAACCGATTACACCAACTAGTATTTATTCTAGTAAGTTTCTAGTTTACTTTTGCATGTGATTCCATCATCATGTCATTTTTGTATACAACAAACAAGAGGAAAAAAATGGTTGATCTTATACATAAATATTTATAACCCACTTTTGTTGTAGTAATTTGAAGATATTTAATCTTCCCATAGTTTATAGTCTCAATATAATTTCTTTTTCTTTCAATTCTTCCGAAACTTAAAAAGTTTCTTTTAAGACTCACTACAACCTCAATATTATGAACAATTCCATTCCTCCGGATTTGTATACTACCACAAACTTCACAACGCCATTCTTATGGTGACCATCTCCTTCAAGGAGAATATTATTATTATTGTCATGGTTAAATTATCACATGCAAGACTTCTTGACAACCAATGACAAATTTGTTTGGTCATAGCCACAACCTTTATAGGAAAGAACTATTTCTTTCTTTTGTCTTTCAATAGTTCATAATTTAACATATCATAACATTTGTGTAGTACTCAAAGTATATATATGACCAAAATGACTATTTATGTCAAAAGATTCTTTCAATCTCTCAAACCTCCCATTGAGGTGAGATGTGACATAAAATCAATAATACATGAATATGTTCTTATCTATACAAACACAAGTCACATTTTCTTGAAGAAATGGATCATAATCATTTGTACATGTTTCATAAATTTTTATCAGAAATTCATTGTCATGTTTTGGCATTATGTGACTCACCTCAACATCACTTTAAGAGGTCAAACGTACCAAATGTACTACCACTTTGTACTCATTTATCTTGATGGAGTACTTAAAAACTTTTTAAATTAATTTGGAACAACAATAATGTGCCCAACTTCTCATACCACTTTGATGAATAAAAATTACTTTTAACAATTACCTTCACATTTGAAGAACCATCTTAAGAAACCATTATGTTCTTCCTTTTAATTACCACAATGATGACCATTAACATTACCATACTCATATTCATACATTCAACCACTTGTCATTTTTCAGACATATTAATACACTGCTGCCACATTTACATAAGAGAATGGAGCAAATTAATTGGGTAAATTTCACGACTTTCAGTCAAAAGTATAAAACTTTATGTTAGTCATCATCATATCATCATTATAGTGCATTAGGGCTTTAACCCAATGTTTTATCCATATAAAGACTCCTTTTGTCATAAATCAATGGGACTTGAACTCAACTTCTTATTATCATGGTTCACCAAGAGTTTAACTCGATGTCTTACCCACTTGGTGCGGTGAAACCTGAATTCAACGTCTTACCCTCAACCAATGTCTTAATAAACCAAGTGCATTACCAAGAATATAATTATTGAAAATCATAAATATAATTTGAACTTGACTTAATATACAAGAAAAATGAACAAAATCAATTAATTAGAACAACATGTTAGAATCATATAAAAGTCCCAAGTTAAAATAAATTCAAACATTTTAATAGTTCATCTCAACATTGTTATGAAGATTATTATAACCATTTTAGAATAACTACAAAACAAGCTTTGTTAGTACAAATAATATGTTAATAACTCAACAAGCAAATGTTTAGATAAAGAAAAATAAACAGGTGCAAAAGTAACCAACAATAATAATTCAATCAATATGTATATGTCACATAACTCAATAAAACGAGGTCATAAAGAACAATTTCTTTACAAATTGTTAACTTACAAAACTAATTTTACTTTTTAAATAAATAAGCGATCAAATAAAAAGTTTGCTAAAAGTAAAAGCAACTTGTTGGACTCATATGATTTTGAGATGGTAATAAAATTAATGATGCACAGTCAAAAGTAAAATATAAAATAAATTACATAATAATTTAACTTGAGAGAAAAATAAACACAAATATTTTTACCTTCTTTATATTTTCTTTGCTTCAATCCTTCAATAGTAGAACAACCGTGCTGATAAAGTATTGTAAAACTAAACCAAACTAAAAATATAAAGATAAAGAAAAGAAGAATATAAGACAAGAGATATAGAAGATGAAAACAATAGGAATAGGGAGACAAGAGATGAGAGCTTTTCTTATTTATCAAATCCTCAAGTGTAACAATAGGAACCTTTATGCCTCTATTTATAGTGTAACATAGAGGCATACAAAAGGTTAGTCATAAACATGACATTAAACATGAATATAGAGAAGGAGGTTATGGAGGTGAAAGGTTACGAGAATAATTATCATAAAGGTGAAGGTTATCTTCATAATGGAGGGAAGTAATGTAGTAACTTCTTGGTGTAGTGGATTATCTTCATAATGGAGGAAAGTAATGTAGTAACCATTTTGTGTAGTGGACATCCACAATATATTATTTTATAACATTATTTGTTTATTAGTTATACATGCATTAATTATATCAACTTCTAGCATAAAATAATGTGTAGATTTCTTAATAACGTTTGTGTATATATTAATTATGTAGGTTAGTTAAATTATCAACGTCGTATTAATCTTTATACATGGCTAAGATATTTCCTATCTATCCATCAATTAAAGTATAAGTTATATGAAAATTAATACATAAATATTTTTTTTATTATTTAGCTACTAAATTACCCCTTAGCTTATAAATTAAAATCAAAAGTAGATAATAACAATTATTTTTTAATTCTTATCTATGTATTTTATGGCAAAAACTCGTAGATATCTCTTAAATATGGGAAAAGACTTGTGAATATCCTCTTTCAATCTTTTGATCTAAAAATACACACAAATTTTTTCTCAATAATACCCTAAGCTATTGAAACTGATTCAAAATTACTTTTCTTCCACCTTTATCTAAAATTATCCTCAATCTTGTTTTTTATGAATACCCCTCCTCGCCCACAACCGGCCCAAAATAGAAATACATTTCCCTCTACCGTAAAAAAAATAAATCATGACCTAGATAGCAAATCAAAAGCTATGGAACTTGGGTGTGGGTCTTTTGCTGAAATGAAAAGACTTTTCTTTTTATCTTTTCATTTAGGAAAAAAATATTTGTACCCCAAAAAGAAAAATTATTTACAAGCAACTACTCCCTTACTTTTATATCTCGGTTTTTAACTGCTAATGTAGTTGATATCACCAAATATATATATATATATATATATATATATATACACACACACACACACACACATACACTTACTTTGATGGTATCAAAGGGGAAGAAGCGGTGCTTCAATAAGATAATACTAGATTACTTTTTGATACCATTATAGTATTTATATACTCTGATGACATTAAGGAGGAATATGCAGTGTTTTAGTTA
>NC_028638.1:31911290-31959705 GCF_001406875.1 Solanum pennellii
TATATATATATATATATATAGTGGACAAAAAAAATTACACCATCAGCTCATTTTTAGAAATACTTATTTTTAAATATATTACTTATTACTAATATTTAAATAATAATAAAAAAATATTTTATGATAACTTGAACTCTAAATTAATTATATGAGGTTATTTAGGATTCTTCTTGCTTGCCAAAGATGAGCAGATTTTTGTAGTATTTTCTTGTCCTCTTTATTTTTACCTCATTCCCCATCAACACCGTTGAAGCAATTTGAAACAATCATCAATGACAACTTTTTACTTTTTTTTCTTTTTAAAATCTAGATTAATTGATTTCATAAAAACATTAATCATTATTTATTAAGTCTTCTTTCTAACATGAAAAAGTTTTTGAATAGATGCTTCAATTGCTTCAACTTTTTTGTTCTTAGTTTTTTTCGATTATCTTTTTAGTTCATCTTATCGATAATACAAAAATTAATTGAAAATAAACTTTGATCCATATACATTAACATGTATTCCAATTTATTTAAGTAATACTCAAACCAATTTATTTATGTAATAACTATAGTCGATAGTATAAAAATATTTGAATTTTATTCTAGAAAAATCTTAAATTTATAGAGAGTGTTTAAAAAAAAAGAAGAAGAAAAGCTAAAAGAATCATTAATCTTTAAATATGATAATTAAATTAAAAGAAATAAATATTTCTAAAAATGAGCTAACGGTGTAATTCTTTCTATCCACTGTCAGTGGATATAAGTTAATCTCTCTCTATATACTCTGATGGGATAAAGAATGAAGAAATACTTATTCAACGAATAGAAAAGGGAACAGTCGGCTAAATAATTTGAGCTATGGGTCCAATTAAAATAAAGTTGGATCCAATTTGGGTTAATATTTCACATAATGGGTCGGCTAAATAATTTGAGCTATGGGTCCAATCAAGATAAAGTTGGATCCAATTTGGGTTAATATTTCACATAATGGATCCAATTTGTGTAGTTTTCCCTTTTATTTATTGCAATAAGAAATCATTACACATACTCAGCTCGATCGGCACATTGTTTGTTTTACGACCCGAAACTCTTCCTTGGCAAATAATAGAGCGAATCTTAGTAGCATAACTAAAGAGCCTTTCTCATCATTAGTATCTTTGCTCGCGGCAATTATGACCTACCAGGAGAATCCTCAGAGGGAGAACAATTTCCCCGATCAGTGAGAGAGCTCAAAATGAAGTTAAATTTAGTCAGTAATCAAACTTAAATGTTGAGGGAGTATCAGCTTCAGAAACTTTGTGATTGTAGCAATGCTGGAACATTTATACCTAATTCTTACTGATCGTTCAAATCAAACAATTCCAGTTAACATTCATCATTTGGGGATTTTATATATTTAGACAATCCTTCTTTTACTTAAGTCAATATGACCATGGACTATGCTTTAGCAACTGGATCTTTCTGCACAGCAGTGTTAACCTGTTTGGAAAGGTAAGCTTCATAGATTTCTACAACTAGCCTGGGATCTTTGTCCACGAGTTCTTTGTATTCTTCTCGCTTGCTCAGCTTGTCCATGTTTTCCATGATCAATGAAAGCGCTGCATCAAGCAACTTCTTTGCATTATGCTGGTGAGCAAATCCATAGTTAGGAAGTGAGTTCTCCCAGTTTAACTTGGAAATTAGGAACTTCTCACAATATGTCTTCAGATGATTCACTTGGTATTTTTCTGCCAACACTAGAAGGTCACAAGCCATAAGCTCATCCAGGCATGCATCAGCGGTGTATAAATAGGTCACAAAGGCACGAAGTGCTTCATAAGACACATCACTGATTTTAATCGTGCCACTGAGGCTTTCTTCCATCTCATTTTCAAGCATAGCTCTGAACACTGGGGAACGACTGGCCTGCATCGAAAAGGGAATATCAAAAGTTTGAAAAAACTAGAAATGCAAAAACTATTTCAGATAGATTGGTACTAAACCAATTAAGTGAAAAATAATAATTAAAACAGTAAAAGGAATCACATATAAATGTAAAGAAAGAGGACTCAGGAGAGTAATTCACATATTTTTCAAATGCTTAGATCATGTCTAAGCAGAAAATATCTCAACATAACAATTAATAAAGAAATGATAAGGAAACCTAAGATTTCACATGGTGGAGAACACAGCAAATTGATCATGAACAACTGATTACAAATGTAAGCTTGGCTATGCTACTGTTCGAACTCCATCATTAAGATTGAGTGGAAAATAAAGAGTCCAAAGCCAGAAGAATACCAACATGATCATGCAAAATGTGTCCAAATGTTAATAAGCTTCTGGCAATTTGCGAAATTGTCCAATGTGCCATATCTTATAGTTATCATGATATAGATTGAACATATTGCACCAAACAGTGTGTATTTTGTGTTCATCTATTTATGGAAGTTTAAGGCTTCAAGCAACAAGCAATTTGCTTCCCTTCTTTCTTAGGGGTCAGTTTAACATCACATTCTTTGGTATGCTAAACTGAATCATGCTAGTACACTAAAAAAATATTTCTGTATGATTAGAATAGAAAAGATAAACTGGTAAAGATAAATCTGATCTTTAACATTGTTTACAAAAGCACCATGTTGAATAATTACTTAGTGGCCATGTAGCATGCAGTAGCTTATAAGTTACAACATAAAGTAACGGTAATAGAACCAACAGAGTGAACCACGCATCCCACTGGCCACAACTGTCAAAGGATGAAACTTACCCACTTTGGGAGTAACCTATATTCTATCCATATTTAACCAAATTTTAAGTGGGCTAAATAGGGGTCTAGCCCATATTTACCCATCTCTCAACACCACTCACCCAACCCATATAAATATAGGCGGGTTGGTTAAAAATGGTTTCGGAAAAGGGCCTACAATACCCTCGAAGTATTAGAAATGGTACAAAAATACTCTTCATCCACCTATTGGCTCCAAGATGCCTTTCTCATCAATCTATTAACTCCAAAATACCTTTGTTATCCACCTTTGAGTTCAAAATTGACCACTTATTTAACAATTTTAAATTTAAACTATTTAAATATTTTCCCTTTTTTAAATACTTGGCGCTCAACTATTGATTATAATTTAATTTACTAATATCATTTATAAACAAACTCACTATCCACCCAATTAAAAAACCAATTCTAATATAAAAATCGCTTCAAACACGACGAATTTACAAAATCCTGAAAATGACATCCAAAATTATTTAAGTTCGAATTGAAGCCCCAATTAAATTTAGGTTGAGCAGCTTATTTAGGAGATCACTTTCACTAGGATCCTCTTTCAAACTTGAATTCGAATTTATGATTAAATGTAAAGAAGTAGTACATCCCGAATAATTCATGCACTTTTTAAAATATAATTTTATAAATATTCATGATTTGTTTAAAATATTAAAAACTTTAATATATTATTTTTTTTAAAAAGTTATCTATTAGGTAACATCACATAATTGTGACGAATGAATAATCAAGATAAACATAGTCAGACTTTTAAGTTTATCGGTAATTTTTATTTAGACACTTCAATTATAATATGTTTTGAATGAGAACTTGAATGTATATATGAGACATTTTCACCTCAAATGTTTAGAAACACTCATTGGCAGTAACTTTTTTGTTGTTGCATTAGTAATGGGGCGGGTTTATTAGTTGGTCGGGTTTAATTAGTAATGGGTGGGTAGAGAATTTGCTTATAAATAATAATAATAAGTTAAATTATAACAAATAGTTGAGCGCCACATATTTTAAACAATATTTAAATAGTTCAAAATTTAAAACCGTTAAATAAGTGGTCAATTTTAAACCCAAAGGTAGATGACAAGGGTATTTTGGAGCCAATAGATGGTTGAGAAGGGTATTTTGGAGCCAATAGTTGGATGGAGGGTAGTTTTGTACCATTTCCAATACTTCAAGGGTATTTTAGGTCCTTTTCCGAAATGGTTTTAATTGCCAACACTAGGCAAAAGTAACCAGCATAAGTCGAGATGGCATTTTATGGCACGATTCGCATTGTAGATCAGCTATTAGATATTTTAGAAAGAACATTTGACGTGGAGTGAGTTTGAAAATCAAAATGCTGTATAGTTGGAGAGTACTGATGCTAAAGGTTCTCTTGAAGAATATCATGAATAATTTGTTAAAAATGATTAGGAACAGATTAAAACAGCATCTTTCTATCTAAATCAGAAATTTAAAATGGTTTTTGAAAACTTGATTAAGCCCAACCATTTCGTTAAACTGTAGGTCTGTATTCAGTTGTCTGAATACTATTGTTTGTTTTAGTTCGTTTTTTATTGCATCAGCGTCTTTGCTCACTATGGCCCAGGCTTTCCAGTGTGCTTTGGCTTAATCCCCCAGCAGACCTAAGTGGCTTTCTATGTTTTTTTCCCCTAAGACAACTCTGATGGAGCGCATCGAAACTTAGTCCATCAGCTGTAGTTTTTCATATGTTGTCCTTCAAGCAGTAAAACTATAAGTCGTAATATGAGTTTCTTCACAGAAGCTCAACTTACAACAGCCAATTCAATAGCGATCTTGCATATTCTCAGCAACATCTAAACAAAATGCCTGACAGAAGAAAATTCCAGACAACTTTGGCCTCCCATCCACTAATAATATTTATAAATAGTGACAACCAAGCCATTTACATTCTGATACATATAACTAAGTTGCATTCCAGGTCTAACTTAAACTACCAGCAGTCCAGCACTTTGTTCCTTTCAAAAGCACTTGATCAACGCAATGCCATACCCCCAACTTGTACAAACTTTTCAATTATTTTGTTCAAAAGGGTCCACAATATGGAACAAAATCGCCTTTTGTTAATCCAAAATGAGAGTACTATTATAGAAGTTTTAATATTTGTAACATACACATTTCTTTTGGTTCTTGACAATGATGATTCCATCGAATCATTTCCTAATGAAATGAACAGTTATACTATAGCTCCCTCTCCTGTTGATCTCAACATATCAATCAACTACTCCTTTTTTGAAACTGTATATCAATCAACAACTCCTTACAACAACAACATACCCAGTGACATCCCACAAATGGGGTCCGGAGAGTGTAGAGTGTATCACTACCTTGTGGAGGTAGAGATGTTGTTTCTGATTGACCACAGCTCAAATCAATCAACTACTCCTAAATTAGAAAAATAAACAGACTAGTTTTGCACTGGTCACTGACCCACCAACCCTAACTTGTTTATCCATCTGTAATTAATATCAATTAACTAAAACTAACTGGGGTTCCTACTTTTACAATGATGGTGAATCCTATTCATAAAAAAAATTGTTGAATCAAAGTGGGTACTGACCAGAAGAGCGCGATTTGCAGGAACGGGAACAGGGTGAGGGGTTGATTTGCCGGATTCATCATGGGAAGCGACCAAAACGATGTCAGAGAAAAAGGGTGTAGTTCGTTGTTGTTGGTGGAGGTGCTGGGATGGACTCCAGAAACGGAGGAAGTTCACTTTGGCTTTAAGGTCTTCGATCTCACGCTTGAGCTCTTCCTCAGTCTCGCTAGCTTCTTCGTAACACTCCCTGCAAGTGCCGGCGTCACGTGAACTGTAATCCTCCTTGCATGAAACGCACTTCATTTGAGCTTCTGATTCTTCTTCTTCTTCATCGTCTACTCCGAAGTCCACTGACGGTGTCGATGATCGACGCCGGTGATGCCCCCGTCTCATCTTCTTTTTCCTTTTACTTTTATCTTCACTTTCTACTCTTTGCTGCTGCAACACTTTCTATCAAGTTTATAAGAATGGAGTTCTATTGGATTTACAAGTTCAACTTCTATACCCAAATTAATATTTTCTTAGATTATTAGGGCTATCTTATTTTTTCCTAATTTCTAAACAAACATAAATTACAAGTTAATATTATATAATATACAAATTAATGACAATTTAAATAAAGATGAAATTATTAATGGTGTTATGAAACTATATGAAATTAGAAGATGAATAAAGTAGAAAGAAAAAAAAATACTTCTTATTTCTCTTGAACTATATTCAGAATTCATCGATCTTTCACAAATCTTATTTACAACGAAAGAAAATCCTTTATTTATAGGGAAAACCTTACTTGGTCCCCAAGTAGGATTCCTAACCATATCCTACAAGGACTCCACATAATTAGACATTCACTATAATACAAATTGTTTATAACACTTCCCCTTGAATGTCGGTAGATTATGTGTCTCGTTAAAACCTTACTAGATAAAATCCAGTGGAAAAAAAACTAGTGAAGGAAAAAGAGTACACATATCTAATAATACACATTATGGATGCCTCATTAAAAATCTTATAAGGAAAACCCAGTGGAACAAAAACCTTGTGAGGAAAAAAGATTACATCACGTATTAACTTCCCCTAATGACAACATCAATTCAGAGACTAGAATCTTCGTTTTCCAAGCTTGTGCACCATCTTCTTGAAAGTTGTAGTTGGTAGAGACTTGGTGAATAAATCAACAATAATATTACTTGAACAGACCTCTTGCATGCTGATATCATCATTCTTGGGAGCTTATAAGTGTAAAAAAACCTTGAACAAAATATGCTTTCTTCTATCTGCTTTAAATCTACCCTTCAGGGTCAAAGATTTCTGCAAATTCCTTACTTCAACTTCTTTAAGCAAATAATCTATTGCCAAGAGTTTCAATTCTAGTTATCAACTTGCATAATAATACTTATATATGCTCTATGCATTTTGAATCTATTTAATCCTTATGAGGATGATAATCAAGTTTTCCAAAAACTTGTATATTCTTTAGACTTTGAATCCATTGGATATTTTCATATCAATTTTGTCAAATAACAACATTCAATATTAGATGTAAGACATCTTCTAGTGCCCAGATTGCAAGTCAATAAGCTTTACGCTTACCAAGATGCATCATTTCACTTTTCATTTGATAATTATTTCTACACAAGCATGCTTTAATAGATATAGAATTCATATCCTCATAATCTTTTACAATATTTTGTGCTATTGTATCAAAGATATCGTCAATGATATACCATTTTGTATCAATTCAAAATACGACAAAACTTATTGAGATCTCATCACTTCATTATTTTTAGGTAGCTAGCCCTCTCATGAGGTTTCATAAAGTGTTATGTCGTAGGCTCTCCAAGAGCACATTTTCTCTTTATTATGATCATTTTGATTCTTTGATCCTCTCCCTTTTTCAAGGATTATTTTATTTAGAATTGATGAGTCTATCATGTTTCATGCATGTCATAGACTTTATCCTTAAGGGACATTCAATAGATGTATTTACATTTCTTGTCTTGCTTCTAGTCTCCCCCTTATGCTAGACAAACTAACATATATCTCAGTCTTTTGGAGAATCTATCTTTGTGCATCATTGTGTATTCGTTGATTATATACTACATACCAAAATAATGAGATGAAAAATATTTGATCCCTGAACATAAATCCATTGAAAGAAAATTTGATCATAATTTATCGGTCTAATGCTTACAATTACTTTTGCATGCAATATCGTATTTTATATCAACATATGAAGCTTTATTTTCACAAACAATGATTTTACTATTTGAGACGTTTAGTATCACATCATCTTGAATATTTATCAATATTATCAAGATAAATTGTCTTGATTACATATTCTGAAATTGTGCTCTTAACTCAATTATTTTTCCACAAACAATTTTGTGAATGTCAAACTACATGTTGACAACAAACGCACATGTGATTATCTTATAGATGCATCTTTTTATCATATCACATGATAGGTAAAGGGGCCCATATTCACCTTTTATACTATTCAAAATTTAGGGATTTAGTCCCAACTTCAGTTGATCCAATCAACTTTATCACGAGAACAAACAACGTAAAGAATTCTTGAAGAATATTCTAGTTTTTCAATGTATGTCCATTACTCAGTATGCACATCTTTGGGATGACCAAATTATTCATGCCAACTAATAAAATTATAAGTACTCGTAAACTCTAAATTTACTACGTCATGTGCCTTTTGCTTTAGTAAATTTCTGATTTACTATTATATGAGTAAATTTCAATTTTATTAATCCAAGAGTAATTTTTAGATTTATTTCTTCTCAATTACTTCACCCTTTAGGTGAGTCGTGATCCCATCATTGAATGAACTAATTTGAAGAAAATTATGCATGTAAACATATTATTTATCCAATATTTTTGCAAACATCAAGTTGCGAGATAATAATAGGTACACATGAGACCATATAGAAGAAACATTTATTAGGACCATTAAATATCTAAACAATCCACTAGGTGGATGACTAGGTCCACAATTATCTGTATACGTTACTAGAACGCAGAGAATTCAATCTCAACTTTCGTTTATAATGGTCTCACAATTAACTTGCCTTGCTAACAAGTAATACAAGAAAATTCACCATTTAAAAGAATTTTTAGGTTCATCAACGGATGTCCATTTTAATTTTCCATAATTCGTCTAAACATTATAGACTAATGATGTCTCAGACAATCATGCCAAATTAAAAAAGTATTGAAATTAGAAAACTTCTTATTTATCATAGAATGTGCCTCAATTGAACTAATTCTTGTCCAATACAAGCCTGAAGATAAAGCATGAAATGTTTCTATGATACATGTATTCTTAGAGACATTCTTGATGATACTACATCGTTAACCAAATGTCGCAATCTTTCTCATGCCTAGCATGGTGGCTTACACCACATTCCCTTTAGAGAATGGATCTATAGTTTTAGCATTTATCAAAAGTTTCCATTCTTCATGAATGAAACACAAATATGTGAGCATATAACATAATGATAGCTTTAGTACCTCATTCCATATCTATGTGCATTATTCAATCACTTGTATTTTTTCAGACATATTATGCACTACAACCACAATCACTTTACGTAATGCAGCAAATTCAGTAAATTTCATGACTTCTCATCAAAAACACATTAATTTTTCTTTAGTCATTATTATATCATCAATATGGTGCATTTAGACTCATATTCAATGTCTTATCCATATAAAAGTGTCTTAGGTCATAAATCGATGGATCTTGAACCCAATATCTTATCGTCATGGTGCATTAGGACTTTAACCTAATGTCTTACTCTCTTTTTGCGATTGGACATAAATTCATCGTCTTATTTTTTTGGTGTGATAAAACTTAAATCTATCGTCTTACCCATAATGATGCTCAACCTCAAGCCTCCAAAATAATTATAATTTTATCACTTTTGATGATAATTAATATGATCGTACATTATAATTACACATAAAATTGAGATTATTAATTTATTATAATCAACATTAGTAGTTAATAAATATAGTTTAATAGATCACATACCTCATATAAAGGTTGAAAACATATCTTTCACTAAATTGTTCTTATTTAATTATTAAAATAAATTAAGAAATTCTCTTTCGAGTCGATTAAAATTAAACGTATAGAAAGTCGACAAGTCTCTTTAAATACTTACTTTAAATGGTACCTCCAGATCTGTTACATAAATAATTATAAAGATATAGCATACCTTGATGATATAAGAATCTTATTGTATAACTTATGCAAGATCTCTTTTGCACTTTTCCCGTCTTCTTCATAATTCTTTGAGAATAGAACAATCGTGCTGTTAACGTGTTATGAAACTATATGAAATTAGAAGACAAATAAAGTAGAGAGAAGAGAAAAGACTTCTTATTTCTCTTGAAGTATATCCAATATTCATCGATCTTCCACAAATCTTATTGACAATGAAGGAAAACCCTTTATTTATAGGGAAAACCTTACTTGGTCCCGAAGTAGGATTTCTAATCATATCCTACAAGGACTCCACATAATTAGACATTCACTATAATACAAATTGTTTATAACAAAATGAAATATAATTACATAAATACTCTACTTTCAAAATTATTACATTGCTCTCATAAATGCTATATAATGCATTATGTTGTTCAAAATGAGCATATTTATCCTTAATTATTTTATGTCTAGCTAAAGATTGTTCAAATCAGAGATTTTCATGCAACAAACAATTACGAATCATTGAAAAAAGAAATCAACAAGCACAACCACAATCACAACTACACTAATTATGTGGATCATACACTATTTTTTTCCGAATATTGTCAAATATGAATATGACCTACCGAATCACTAACTTAACTTATCCTTGTAATAAATTATTATGTTATGTATTGTTATCTTATATTTAAATTATTATGTCATGCATTGTGTTTTAAAATTAAAATTTTCATCTTATCATTTTAATTTTGTGCATTCTTCATAGTGAAAATTAATAATGATATCATACTATATTAAAGTAACAAAAATTTGAAAAATTGAAACATTATTAATTCCAGTTGAAAGTGGTATATATTAAAGGGAATAATATATTTCTAAAAATGTTATATAACATTAAAATGAATTACTAATATTAGAGATATAATTAATGGTTTTATATGAAAAATAACATGTTAATTACAAAATAGTAGAAATAATAATAAAATAATGAAAAAATGAAATAGAGATTGTTTATAGTAGTTCTCTAAATTCGGAGAACTACTATTCCCCTCACTATAAATGGAGAATAGAGAGTCATTTAGAGAATGGTTGGATAACCTATTCTCTATTTTACTTTCCAAATATAGAGAATGGAGAGTAAAATAGAGTTGGGTTGCAGATGGTCTTACGACACACAAAAAAATATATTACACGTAGTTAAAGGTCTGTTCTGAATCTACTATTTAGCGTCGGTTAGACCCTCGATGGTTTAAGTGGATCGGGCCTAATTTTGGATTTACTTGATGAACCTAGTCAAGACCCATTTTCTTCGGTCAAGATCAAGTTTAATTAAAAATAAACCTTGGCATTGACGTGGCTAAGGCATGACAAGGGCCAAACTAATCTAAGATAAGGCAATATTGTGATCATGGCATGGTCGTGGCTAAACAAGTTTGAAGGGTAAGTATATGGTAGGGATAAACGACTCAGAAGACTGAGCCAATGAAAACTTGTGAAGGGGGGGACCTGCCCGTAGTGCAGACACGTTGACACGTGCGCAGTTGGGCGGCCAAAAGTGAGATTTGGCGCGAGATTTGAAGGTTGCTTGTGTGTGCCTCGCACATACATGGGCAGCTGGGTGGTTAAGCCAATTTCTAGCAGTATCTAATTTGTCGTAGATAGGTGTAACACCTCACAAAAATTCTATCTTAAGGTTTCGAACGATTCGTTGTAAGTCTATAAGCTTGAACTAGGTGATGTCTTACTTGTACATCAGAGTGAAAAAAATGAGCCCAACTGTTATGACCCAAAAAATGGAATAAGGTTAACTAGAGCCTATCATGTGTATTAAGAGTCAATAACTCATTTATAAGATGTGTCACAACTTGTAGAAGTTGGTTTGAAGAAGTTTGAGGTCAAACGTCAAGAGATGACCAAGACATTCAGAAACTAGTCTAGGTGTGTGCTAGTGTGCCTTGACATGTTTTATGTGTTGTTTGGTGTCCAAATTGATAAGAGAGGACTCTAACACCTAGATGAACATGTTTAGGGTCGAAAGGTCCGGTTAAGACCCCCCAAGGACCACCCTAAGGGTCCTTGAGGAATACCCAAAGCCTTGGCAAGAAGCTACCAAAACTGTTCCAAACGACGACCCTCAACCAACACTCAGTCGATCAGTCAAAGCCCTGTCGATTGGCGGCGTATCTCCACGCTTAGTTGTGGGAGCTTAGCCCTAAAAAATGGAGTCTATGACCAAAACGACGCCTGATAGGACACCCGATCGATCAAAAGGCGGCTAGTAGACGACATCTGTCGTTTGACACTTGCAATTTGTGCAAGTGTCTCGGTAAAGCGTGGGGTAGTTTGGAAAATTCACCCCACGTCCCAATGAAGTCATGGACGGTTATTTTTAGTATTTTTAGGTATTTTAAGTATATTTAAGCAATAAAATATCCATTTAGAATTAAGACTCCAGAACAAAACCTTTCCCTCCCAAAACTCACTCAAGATCACCATTGATGAAAAATAAAAATGAGGCAGCATTCGGGACGAATTTCACCAAGGTTTCAAGATTAGATTGAGGATTTGATTGAAGGTATTTAAGTCTTGTTCATTCATGAATTCTTCCATCCATGAAGTCCCTAGTCTATATTTATTTTATTTTCAAATGAATCATGTTTTTATCTTTTATATTACTTTTGGTGTTTATTTTTATTTTGTCTGATATGTTTTATATATACAATTTATTTGTAACATACATTTTTTTACAGTGAGATGTCTGATTAAGTTTTTGAGAGAAAATAAAGAATTTTGAAATATGATGTACAAAAAGAATTGAATATAATTTTTTAATAATGTTGATATTAGTTATGCTAGAATTATTTTCTATACAGTATTTGAGTGTACCAAAAATATCATGCATTAGATAATTTTATTCTTTTTACAAATTACCTTTACATATATGACAAAATGAATGTGGAAATGATTTTCAAGAAGATAATCGTGTGTTGAATAATGTTGATACATGCATTTTAAACTCTTGCATTGTTAGTACATAATTTTACATGTAGTAGTTATACTAAATAGAAGATATAGCTAAATAGTGTAGGAAACCAAATATTAATAATACACAAAATTAAAACATTCATAAGTTTGTGTATTAGCGATATTTTATTTGATATATTTTTTGATCTATTATGTATTGAGATGTAAATTAGTGCATGAAAATTTATCTGTTAATGCTTGAGGTTTTGGCTGATGTATACATTATCATGGTTAAAGATCTTATTACTTCTTAAAATATTTTTTATTTTTACATTTTTTCACTATAATTATATAGAATATCTTTATAAATAAATACATTTATGCGTAAGTGCTACTTTTAATAGACCAGACAACAAATAATTTATGTATAATTGGCGACGAATTTTATTTAACATTATTTTTATAAAACTATTTAAGGATGAGTCAGCTAAATCAGAGGGACTTGTCCGTAAATTGAGGTTTATTTTATCCTTGTGATACTGATTACGTGGCTGTGAATTCCGATGCACTAACTGACATTTTGGGTCTATGCCACGTTGTCCAAATATCCACGTCACCCATACACAATACTTTTTCATTTTCTTCTTTTCACACCTTTTGTTTTTATCCCTATTTTAACTTTACTAAAATGGACTTATGTTTTAAGCTTCAAAATAAATCCAAATTTAAAAGTTAATGTTACTGGAATTCCGTAAGTTTGTCCTAAACTTTTTACAACTTCTTTTTTTTTTTTTAAAAAAAAACTTAATAATGAAGGGTTTGAACAATTATAACCTCACTCCATGATTGAGGTATTATACTCTCTTTTTTTAACTTTAAAAGGATATGAAATGAAAACACAAATAATTTAACCAATTAATTGAGACAAATAAAATGTGTATTAACGGATGATTTATGAGTCATTTTGTAAAATTTTTATGCAATGTTTAAATTCATATTAAAGTTCAATTAAGATTTACTTTTTGGTATAAGATTTACTCTAGAAAAAGTATTTCATATACTTCTTCGTTTAAAAAAATGTTTATAATTCCTTTTTAGTTTATTTTTAAAAGAATGATTCCTTTTTTTATTTGACAACAATTTATTTTTTGTGATTTTATTATTATCTCTTTTTTTGGATATTTTAGTGTCATTAATCATATAATATTTTTTGTTATCTTCTTGAGAAATAACTTAGTTGCATTTTAGTAGGACTAAAAAAATATTTGAAGTACAAGTAAATTATATGTTTGTATGAATACTTTATCGAAAAAACTCGAAAATCCAAAAAAAAACCCGAAAAACCCGAAGTTGAAAAACCCGAGTTTTATTTGTTTGATTTGGTTATAAATTTAAAAATCTTACACAACTGATTTGATTTGATATTTGAAAAACCCGAACCAACTCAGTCATGTACACCACTAGGCACAACCGGCCAAGCATCTCCAACAATATAATTCTTGTATTTAACTTCATGCACCACTGTGATATCTTGTTTAGGATGCAGGCCTGCCAACTTTCTGCAAAAGAAAGAAACTTTAAAATCATGACCTAAGTCTCACGCCTCAAAAGTTAGCTATTTAAGGTAGAACAACCCAAATATATTGAAGTTTCACGCAAGCTCATTCAATTACATGGAACGCGCGGGATCACAATATTACATAAAAAATGATTTTTAGCGCCAAATAATTAACGGTAATAGCTTAATTGTCACTTAAAATAGATTTTTAACGGTATTTAGTGTTCTTTGTAAATGTCCCTAAAGCATATAGCGGCCTTGGATCCAATAGCATTTAACTAATGCCAGTTAACATTTTATCACTCTTTGTTAATATGTACATTTATTGCCGCTAAAGGTTGTTTTTGTTGTAGTGCAACAATCACCCCTAGTTGAATATCAACTACCTCATAGGTCAGGACTGAGCCCAGTTGATCACGACTGACACCATTTTCAAGTCCAAACCATCACTCAGTGTTGGCCCCGTGGGATGAACTATGATACCATGTAACAATTTTAGGCTAAATCACACCTCAAATCCCTAGCTACCACATATCCTAGCTCCCCATTCATTCAATGTGGGACACACAAGATCATAACAAAACATCAATTATAGTCAATTCAAAATTAATTAAGATTTAACTTACCAAATCCATCAACAAGAAAAGTGTACTCACATACAAAATCCCTGCATATAGAAGGTATGCTTCTCTTATCAATATTAGGACATATTGATTTTATGTCTTTAACTTTGGTGTTGCAAGCAAGCTTTGCATCATTTAGGTATTGTATTGGTTTAGCTCTTCCAGTGGGATTTTTGGAGTCAATTATACCACCTGTAAAAATGCACAATTAACAAAAATACTATCATATTTTTTGAAAAAGAAATTAACAAATTATACAATAATGTTGGTACCACAGCTGCATACTCATAGAAGAAAAAAGAAGCATAGAGATTCTTGAATCCTTGTCCACTTCAAACATTCCAAATCCCACCAAATGTACACTTTTTATGCTTGCATGGTGCCTTAATTCTGAGTGCATAGTGTTCCGAGACACAGAGCAAAGCTCATCACCAATGAAGCCTACGTGTTTGATTTTTTCGATACCTCTATTTCTCCTAGTTTTGATCTCTCCAACTAGTTGGAGAAAGATAAAAGTCGTTGGTCGGATTCTAGATTCATGATACAAAAGTCTGTGTCCAGTATCGTCTCAAGGCAAGAGGTAGTTGCTTTCATGGTGGTATTTTAAGGTAACCTATCTTAATTGTATGACAATTTCATTTTTAAAGCTTAAGATTAGAGCTGTCAAAATGGTCTGGCCCAATCGATCCAGCCCAACCCTAATAGGCTAGGATGAGTTGACCCTTTTAATTAAAGGGCCGGTAAAAATAGTAACCCAACCCAATCCTAAGCGGGCCACGAGTTGCGACAGGTTGGCCCTTTAACCAAATATTGGACAATATTGGTCTCTTAGAAAGAGTACCGAACATTGATATTTGATGAATACGACCTCAATACATGCATAAATTTATCCATAAATAACGCATACTTCGGTGAATTCTTACATAATAGCGAAGATATACTACAAAAAAATCAGCATTTAGCGACTGACGAATTTCGTCGCTAATCTATGTTATTCCGTCAATAAACCGGATTAGCGACGGATTGTTGGTTGTTGCTATTTCTCTCGTTAGTAATCTCTTAGCAACGAAAATATGAGTTCCGTCGCAAATTTAGCGACGTAATAGAGACGAACGATTTCCGTCACAACTTGTTAGTGACGGACTGGTCCGTCGTTATACTTATATAGCTCGTCGCTAATTTCATAATTAATTTTGTTGTTTAAAATAAATCCGTGAAGAAATTTCTGTCACTAATTCGTCACAAAATATTATGTTATTTGAGCCAACACATTTTCCACTTAAATGTTTCGTTGCTAATCCATCGCCAACATTTTTTTATAGTAACAACCAAATCGTCATTAAATTTGTTGCTAAAATTTTTCTTGTAAAATCATTTCATTTATTTTTTTAGATACACTGCTAAAATAAATTAAATAACAATTACTAAATACCTCTACAATAACAAACATTCATATAAAATAATATTAAGAGGGTTCAAAATCTGTAGATAGAAAGTCAAAGTCATATACTTTAGGTGCAAAATATGAAAAGAAATATATCAACTATTCTTAAGAGGAATATTTGCTTCATGTAGTATGTTTTTGCTTCAGATCCGTATACTCTTCTCTTCTTTTATATACCGGCAGCTTGATAGTATGCTTGATGACAGCTTGGTAGTTTTTTCCCGTCCATAAAAGAGTGCAAACCTGTTATGCAATAGCCAATAGTTCAAAGATACTTGGTAATTGGGAACAAATGAGATACACTGGTCTTATCCAATAGCTTGCCTGCTCAGCCAAAATACACAACTTCAAATTACGGGTTTACTTTTAGGAACATTAAGTCAAAATAAAAAGGATATATCAGAACAAAACTACAATACTATCTAATCAATATATTCAAAACAATGGTGTCATTTTCTCACAATTCTCCCAACTTTTGATATATGAGTAACCTATATCGGGTGAAAAATATAACTATACTATTGATCAACTAAGCTTTAACTTCAGATTAGATTGGGTTGGTTTCATGAATCCTCCACATCTGTTCTTTAGTCAAGGCCAATTCACTTGAACAAGTCTTTTGATTGCAAATCACGAGCTCTAGAAAATTAAAGGTTCCCTGAATCTCTCACTTTTCCTTACACCGAGGTTCAAGTTACTTGACTGAATAAAACCACTGATGATTTATAAGTTGCACAAAAAATTAATTTTTACAGAGACATCTCTCTGAGTAACAACAAGAACAAAATCAAACATATAAGTTTCTATCATTTTATGAGTCCTCTATCTATTCTACTTAATTCAAGATAATTTCACTGGAATACCTAAAACCTTATCACTAATCGCAAAATTTGGAACTCTAGAACACTAGAGATTCCCTAAACCTCTCACTTTTGTTTACAGACCTACAACCCTCTCAAACAGAACAAAAACACAATAATTTACAATTTGCACCAAATATAGACATTTACAGGGGATTTCTTCTGAGTAACAACACAAACATAGTCCTTTACACGGACGTTAATAGATGTGATTCTAGCTGCCTACACAATCTTAAACACATATAAAATATATGATATGATATGAAATGTTGTGATAATGAATGAGTGATACATTAATGCAAGGATGTAAAATGCTAGAAATAAATTAGAACAAATAAGATGACTGAAATCTAATGTCACAAATATTGATTACTTTGCTATTATTTCTCACAAATTGACATGAGAGCTCATAATCCACAGTTATTCACGTGTAAATTCATTGCAACAAGTGTAAACTAAAAGCAAGTAAAAATAATCTAATATGTTATTCATTTGATTGTTCTGTTATGAGCTAATACCAATTCACCTAATGCAGTTCCCCACAACAATTTTATAAATTGGTATTTGTTAAACTGTTGGCAACTTTCAGAATCAATTCTTAACCTACATGAAATTATTGTTTAGAAGAAGTCATAGGAAATAAGAATGTCATTGTCATACAAGTCTATTTATGAGGCTATTATAAGGTAAAGGTCGAAATATGAAGCCCCCATCATCATGGATTGAGCCAGTGAGATGGCCAGATGGAAGTAAAAAAATAACAAACCTTTCAAGAGATCTCAAAATCTCATAATATAGGAGACAAAGAAGCAATAGTTACTTTAGTAACATGTGTCTAAACACATGAAAAATAAAATGCATAGAGATGAAAAGTATATTATACATTACTAACATCAAAGGAAGCATATCCATATTTAAAATAATTAGGCATGTAGTCAGCATGAATAGCTGAAAAATGAACTTTTTTCAATAACCTTAAAACATCAAAAACATAAAAATCAATTTGTAAGATATTACCGTAGCTGAAATATTAATAGTTGAAAAGGAGAAAATGACAAAGACAGTAGCAAGCTAAAATTTGAATTGAAAACATTCACACAGTATAAGCAAACAACAATCACACTTCAAATCTAAGAGTTTGTTCTAAATAAATTAAAGAATTTAATAGATATCAAATAGGTAAAAGGAGGACATACTGGTCGGAGCAGCGTTTGGTATCGCTATTGTTTGTTTTTGTTTGTACCGAGCAACTGTTGGTGGTTCATCGTCTGCTGCTGTCGTGGTTGCTGCTGGTTGTTATCACCGGCTGCTGCTGTTTGGAGTTGTTTGTTCTTGGTGGCTTGCCAGGCGGATCTGCTGTTCACCAGAGCGGCAGCGCTGCAGAGGAGAGGAAGAGCAGTTGCTGTTGCCGACAGAGAAGGAATGGAGAAGGGCAACGGAAGAGAGGCGGAGAGGAGAGGAGAATGACGTCTCCTCTTGTTCTCATCGAAAATGGCGGACAAAGAAGAGACGAAGAGGAAGAGAAGATGATGGCGTACGGCGGATCTAAAAAGAAGAAGAATGAGAAATTAGGTTTGGGTCTTTTGGCAAATTAAAATAGAAAAAGCTAGGGTATTATATCTTGACTGTAGGATTATTTTGAAATGAGAGGCTAAGATTGAAAAAATGAGATCAACGGTCAGGATTAAAAGATAAGGGTTGTGTTGAAATCTCAAATTGGAATGAATTGCAACGAAATTAGTGACGAATTCCTACATACGTCGCTTTTGAATAAATATATATTTTTTGAAAATATTATATTCACGGATATTATCGTCACTATATAATATAACTTTTTAAAAAATATATTTTATAGTTTAGCAACCTTTTTTCTACCACTACTTCGTCGCCCAATATTAATTAATTTGTCACCACTGTTTTATTACTAAATTCGTAATGAAAATTATGCACCAATTTTTCCTACTAACATTTAGCGACATATTAATTATTATGTTGCAATCTGTTGCTATATAATAAACAATTTTTTTTGTTAATTTTGCAACAAAATGATTACTCCATCACAAATCCATCATTATATAGTGATGGAATATTGTTCATCGCTAATATCCATCGCTAAACACTGTTTTTTAGTAGATATACAACATTCATAAGATTCATTCAAGCAAAAAATATTACATCATCGCTATTTTCGTAAACAAGACAATAAAGGAGAAATGGAAAATTAGGCATAAAAACAAAAATAAGAGAGGTCAAAGATGATAGTTATAATGGAGTGATGAATTTAGGATGATAAGAAAATTTAGTGGGCTAATAATCCTAAAATGTAAAAGATATACAAAGAAGTTAAACTTGATTTTACATTTATATTTTAAAAATATTTATTGACGAAATCTTAACAAATAAATCACTACTTGAAATATATATAGTAAATACTTTTAAAATGTAAATACAACGGATTGGCCTCAAAGGCTTGCCGGTTGTGCCTACGAGGCTAGCGGGCCAAATGAGGCTGGTCTAAAAAGCCTCGTTCCTAGCGGGCCAAACAATTAAGTCAGGGTAAAAGTCTCATTCCAATGTGTACTTTATTTTTAGTTGTATTCATTTTAGTCTTTATGTAGTATTTTGTATGATAATAATAAAACGAAAAAGGGCCTAAAATACCTTTGAAGTATTAGAAATTGTACAAAACTACCCTCCAACCACCTATAGGCTCTAAAATACCCTTCCTATCCACCTATTGACTCCAAAATACCCTTGTCATCCACCTTTTCGATTCAAAATTAACCACTTATTTAATGGTTTTAAATTTTAATTATCTAAGTATTTTTTAAAAATACATGGTGATCAACTATTTGTTATAATTTAACTTATTAATATAATTTATAAATCAATCCACTACTCACCCATTACTAATTAAGCCCTTTTAATTAATAAACTCGCTTCATTACTAATACAACAACAGGAAAACTAGAGAAGTGAAAAAGTCTATAGAAGTACATTATCGCACATTCAAGTCCTCAATCAAAACATATTATTATTCAAGTCTCTAACTAAAAATTACCGATAAACTTAAAAGTCTGACTATGTTCGTCTTAATTATTCCTTCGTCTCAATTATGTGTTGTTATTTAACATATAAATTTTTTTTAAAATAATATATTAAAGTTTTAATATTTCAAACAAATCATAAATATTTATAAAATTGTATGAAAAAAATGCATGCATTAATTCGGGAGGTACTATTTCTTTACCTTTAATCATTAATTTTGAATTCAAGCTTGAAATTGAATCATATTGAAAGTGTCCTCCTAAATAAGCAGCTCAACCTAAATTTACTTGAGGCTTCGATTCAGACTCGGATAATTTTAAATGTCATTTTTAGGAATCTGTAATTTCGCCGTGTCTTAGTAGAGATGCTTAGGGAGATTTTAATATTAGAATTTATTTATTAATTGACTGGAGTTTAATTAGTAATGAGTGGATAGTGGGTTGGTTTATAATATTAATAAATTAAATTATAACCAATAGTTGAGCGCCAAGTATTTTAAAAAAAATATTTAAATGTTTAAATTAAAAACCATTAAATAAGTGGTCAATTTTGAACCGAAACATGGATGAGAAGAGTATTTTGGAGTCAATATGTGGATGAGAACGACATTTTGGATCCAATAGGTGGAGGGAGGGTAGTTTTGTACCATTTTCAATACTTCGAGAGTGTTTTAGGCCCTTTTCCGTTTATAAAATACAAATAATATGATTAAAAAAAGAGAATGAAATATAAAACTTAAAAAAAATGAATATTTGTTGCAATCATTCTTAAATAAAATACATAACTAGTTGGCGTACCTTAGAATAAATAAAATTAGGAACAAATACCATATGCATAAACTATGCAACATGGTTTTTGAATATATACAAATATTAATAGTAGAGGTTTTAAATACAAACTGAGAAAGGATATAAAATTCTAAATGAATTATATAAAAAAAACTAATAGAAAGTTGTTCATCCTATAAATAAAATATAAATGTGAATGAAATATCTTTGGGATGAATTCAAATTAGGAACAAATACAAGATTCATAAACTATGCAACATAAGATTTTGAATGAATACAAATATTAATAGCATATATAATGATTTGAATATTAATTAAGACAGGAGATAAAATTCTAAAAAAAAATTATAAATACAAAACAAACTAATAGGAAATTGTTCTTCCTCAACTAGGTCTTCAACAAGTTTTTGAAATCTTCAACATTCAATTTTTTGAATTTTACTTATAAATAATGTCTTTACATAATAGAGGGAAATCTCAAATGATAATTGGTGACAATATATATATCTTTATCAATGGGTGAAAATATTTTGAAGGAATTGTGTGATTTCTTGACATAGTGGAGAAAAATAAGAAGAGATGATTTTCTTAGACAAGAAAATGAGAGAAAAATGGTTAAAAACTCAAAAGAGAGAATGGAAAGAATTTTGGGTAAAAACCTTAAAAGAGGGGAAAGTGGGTAATCAGAGTTTTTCTTCTTTTCTTTTTCACGGACAGGGGAGTAAAATTAGTGCAATGTGAGACCTGATTTGAGAAATAAAAGGAAAGAAAATTAGTTATATTATTATACATTCTATTTGCTAAAATATTGATAAATTGATATTTTTAATAATTATTTTAAAGTGTAGATGTTCTTAATAATTATGTTAGAGATTTTGACTAGTTTACTAATTTTCCTTTTTTAAAAACAAATCTACTTGAAGATTTTCAAGAGGATCAATTTGGTATAGTTATACAATTTATTTTTGTAGAAAATTTGGGCCCACCCTTAAGAGGTGCTTTAAGGCCCATTCAGGTATAGTTAGACCTAATAATTTCTATTTAAACACATATATGATGTGATATTAAAAAGAGAGAACAATACAACATATGAAAATAGTATAACAATCCTACACATTTTTTCCTTCTCCATCAATTAGGGTTTAGGCTGCGTATATGAGTTGCTACTACATATTTAACAACCACCATTGAGTAATGAAATTCAATTGCGATTCATCCGACTCTTCCTCTTCCGCTTCTGCTACGACTATAACAAGTAAGTTCTCTGGATTATGTATGTTATCTAATTTGATTTAGATTAATGATTATATGTAATCTTACGATATTCTTACAATTTCACCATTTTACATATTAATATTAAGACGAAATAGTGAGATGTATTGAAATTGTAGACTTTGAGAATAAAGGTTTCATTAATTCTCAAGTGGCTATGCACAATCAATCATAGAGGGATTTATTAAAAATAAAAAAAATACTACTAAAAAGATGGATTTGGATGTGAAATTCATTGCTAATTTATTGATATTTTGCTCGTAGATAACAAAAATTTATTGCTAATTTGTCACTAAATAGGATTAGCGAAAGATATTGTTGCTCATCAATAAAAAATTTGTCGCTAAATCCTATTTTTTTAGTAGTGAAATGTCCAACTACGAAATATACAATTAGGGAAATAAAATATAATCTCTATAATGTTGGAAACTAAATCAGATAAGAATCTACTTAGTTGGATATACATCACATAGAACAAGCTCAAGGTATCACTGTCAACTTTTCCTTGTTGATGTGTCGATAAATTTTAATATGTTTTGTTCGGTCATATTGTTCTGCATTATTGGATATTGGGCTATACTGATGGAAGCCTTGTTATCACAGTACAATGATAATATATCATCTTCGTATAAGTCTATTTCTTCTAGTAGCTTTTGTATCCACATAAGTTCACAAACATCTTGAGCCATAACTCTATACTCTACTTCAACGTAACACTTGATCTAGTAACTACACTTCGCTTCCTGCTTCTCCAAATGACTAAGTTCCCTCCCACGAGTGTGCAATAACCGGTTATACACCTCCTATCATCTAGAGATCCCACCCAATCAACATTTGAAAAAGTTTTTTTATGGAGGTGACGATGTTTGGTGAAAAAAAAAGACCTTTTTCTATAGTAGATTTTAAATATCGCAGAATAAAAAAACAACTTGCCTATGACAATCAAGAGAATCATGCATGAACTGACTTACAATGCTACTGTTTATGCTATATAAGGTATAGTTTGTGAAATATAAATGAGTCTTCCAGTCATTCTCTAATATCTTTTGTCTATCAACCAACTCTCCTATCCCTACTTGTAGTGAGTGGTTGCTCTCACTTGTTGGTCCTGCTAGCTTACAACCCAACATACAATTTTCTTCTAGAAAATCTAAAATATAGCTCCCCTAAAGATTCTTTTTCCCAATCTAGACACTTCAGTACACTTAAAAAATTGAAGCTTCCCTAGATCCTTGATACCAAACTCCTGAGCCCAAAGCTTTATCAGTCATACCATCTATTTTTTGTCATCATATGTCATTATTATGTGATCAACATAAATTATAAGAAGAGTGATCTTATCCTTGTGATATCATATAAATAGAGTATGATCAACATTGTCTTGTTGATCATAGATTTCATAAATATATCTAATCATGTTTTGAGAAACCGCTTTTAGCCCGTATGAGGCTTTATTCAAAAACTACGCACCTTTTCTCGACTTTTTTTCCTTATCAAATTCAGGAGTAATCATCATATAAACTTCTACCAAATCTCTCTTGATAATTCATTTAATATATTTAATTGAATCCTTTATCTACAAGGATGACCTTGAACATTTCAATTGAATCATTAGCTTTATCTTTCACTACAAATACCAACTTTTAGCCGACCAAATTCTTTTCTGGTGAGGGCATGACTAATTCCCAAGTCTTATTTGTTCTAGAGCCTTCATTTATTCAAGCATATTTTATTTCCACTTACGATCTTTGAAAGATTCCATTAACCATGGGGAATAGACATAGATAAAATGGACAAGGCAAAGCTCTATAGGAGGGGCATAAGGTGTCACAACCCACAAAGTCAGAAATAGGATATTTGGTACAAAATCTAACTCCTTTTGTTTGAGAAATAGGCTTATCTTAATTATAGCTATAGGTATATCTAAATCAAGAGTTTAAACTATGGTCCAATTAGTTTCAAACTCAATATATTCTTGGCAAGAACCTAATGAAAGAAATGCTTGATAGTTTCTTGGACTGTAGATCCTTCTAATTGCATGAAACTTATTTTACAACAATTAACAAATCAAAGATAGACTAGATATCAAAAGTTTTGGAGAATGCAAAAACACTCGCACAATTTATTTACAACTTAATTAGGATGTTATATTCTTATGATTTACGTACCCCAATCTTGTCTTCTACAAGTAAGGGTAAAAGAAAGTCAAAATGATCAACTAAGTAGAACCTTAGAGTGAGGTACACCAATTGGAGAACAGAAACCACCTAATTAAGTGTTCTTTCTAGGATATAATATTTTATAGAGACAAAAACTGCACAATTAACGTTATCTTCGAACTTTACAAGCTCATTGGGACACGCATCTCTTAGAAGCTTTAGGACTGTAGTATGTCTATAAATAAATTGCACCAATGTTTTTTAACTTCTTGAAATCTTCTGGTATCCAATCAATCTATGTTAATTTCCGTAACATAAGTTCCATGTGTGGGAATCATCCGCATTCTAAAAAAACTATTCTATGTTTCCATTGGTTTCTTCCCTACTTTTATCATGTAGTTAGATATCGAGTATGCAACTATTTGGACCACAATTTCAATTGCTTATTTAAATATACCCCTTTTCAATGAGCAATAGGTATATTTGAACCAGACAATGTTTTGTTTCTCCTTGAACATGTAATCAAATCAGGTTTATCCAAATGCCCAATAGTCTCCCCAAAACAACACATCCAAACACATTTTAATATTCATCTACATACCAAAGGCCAAAGGTTGAGAAATTGGCACTCGGTACTAGTTCGACCGCAAATATGGTCTTAAAGGGAGGAGACCACTAAAGGAGGGGGACAAAGTGGCATGGGACATGAAGTTGGATACAAGAGCTGGCTCCTTTTATTTAAGCAATAGAGTTTAAACTCTGGTCCAATTAATGTCGAACTCAATATCTTTTTGCATGATGGATTTATGCAATAAACTAATGAAAAAATTCAGGATAGTTTCTTGGAATGTAGATCTTTCTAATTGATAGTTTCTTGGAATGTAGATCCTTCTAATTGCATAGAACCTATTTTACAACAATGAACAAAACAGACTAGATACCAAGGAGAATGCAAAATACTCGCACAATTTATTTACAACTATGTTACTAACCTTAAGATTTTAAGAAACGTTCGCCTCGATGAGTTTGTAAAATCTTCAAAGATAAGGTAAATTTTGCCCTTTTTGTCTCTAGAAAATATTGTATCATAGAACCACTTAATTAGGACGTTTTATTCTTTTGATTAGTGTACCTCAATCTTGTCTTCTACAAATGAGGGTAAAAGAAAGTAAAAAATGGTTAATTAAGTAGAAGCAATGATTGAGGTACGCTAATTAGAGGACTTAAATCTCCTAATTAAATATTCTTGCTTAGATATAATATTTTATAAAGACAAAAATTGCACGATTGACATTATCGTTGAAGACTTTACAAGCTCATTGGGACAACATATCTTTGAAACTTTAGGACTATATCATGTCTGTAAATACATTATACCAATGTTTTTGCCGTCTTCAAAACTTCAGATATCCAATCTATCTTTGTTAATTTCTGTAATGTTACAAGCAATAGGAATAATCTGTGTTCCAGAAAGTTATTTGTGTTTTTTCCTTAGTTTCTTGCCTACTTTTATCATATAGTTATATATAGAGTATGCAATTATTTGGACCAGAATTTCAATTCCTTAAGTAAATATACCTCTTTTCGTTGAGCAATAGCAATGATTTGTTTCTCCTTGAACATATCATCAAATCAAACTTATTCAAATGCCCAATAGTCTATCAAAACCGCACATCCAAACACATTTTAATATTCATGTACAAACTAAAGGTGAGAGGTTTAAAAAGTGGCACTCAGTACTAGTTCAACAACAAATATAGCCTTAGAGGGGAGACCACTATAGGCGGGGGACAAGTTGTGATGAGACACAAAGTTAGAAATAAAATGTTTGATACATGATCTGACTCCTTTTCTTTAAGCAAGTAGAATATCTTAATCAGAGCAATAGGTATATCTAAATCATGAATTTAAATTGTGATCCAATTAATGTCAAACTCAATATCTTCCAGCATAAAAAAATCATGCAGAAAACTAATGAAAAAATGCAGGATAATTTCTTGGATCTTAGATCCTTCTAATTACAAAGAACTTATTTTATAAAAATTAACAAAGATAGACTAGATACGAAAAGTTGTTGAGAATACAAAAACACTCACACAATCTATACAATCATGTTACTGAAGCTTTTAAGAAACATTTGTCCTGATGAACTTGTAATGTCTTCAAAGATAAAGGTAAATTTTGCCCTTTTTATCTCTAGAAAACAGTATATCATAGAACCACTTAATTAGGGTGTTTTATCCTACAAGTGAGGGAAAAAGAATGTCAAAGATGGTTAATCAAGTATAAGCCTAGATTGAGATACGCCAATAAGAGAGCTGAAATAGACTATTTAAGTGTTCTTTCTATGATAGAATATTTTATAGAGACAAAAATGACACAGTTGAACTTATCTTTGACATAGTATTGGGTTAGAATAATTAAAAAAAGACATAAAAACCCTTGAGGAAAATAACTGCCAACCCCAATCATGGCCTAACCAACGGTCCGTTGGTCAGACCACGGGCCGTCTGGGTTGATCGTGGGTGAGATTAGAGATCACTAATTGTGTACCCCCAACGATGGAACACACCTACGGTCAATGGGTCCATCGACGGACCGTAGCCCACGACCATAGGTCCTAACTCTTGGCCACCAAATTTCTTTAAGTCTAGGACTCACTTATGAGACCTATCTAGGACTCGTGCATTGAATGATGGACCGTCCTGGTGAACAGTATAAAAAGTACTAGAACCAATAAATTTTAGAAAATTCAAACTTCACAATCATGCTATCACCTACAGATCGTTGTCCTTTCTACGGGACGTGGGTGGCGCCGTCTGTGCTGACACTAGGTCTGTGAAAAAATGAAATTTCCTATCTTTTCAAATCCGAGATGTTACAAACACTACCATAAATTCCACTATCTTATAAATCTCATCAAAAAAATTTTAGGGTCCTCATCACCCATAGAACCCTGTGAGATTCATGCTGAAGTCTCTCACCCTTATCATCGTCGTACCCACATTTTGGTTCACTGGAGCAATGAGCTCTCTATTAGCTTGGGCCATCATAGGTTGAGCCAAAACTCTTAAAAGTTACTTGCTCTTTTAGATTAAACACTTTAATTGGAATAGGACATATCTGTGAATGCCTTTGTAGACAGAAAAAATTTCCAGAACCAATCAGATTAATTTAGCTAAGCAAATCAGTTGCTTAGAGCAGTTCATAGTATGTATTTTTTCTCTTGTTGAGATAGAGAATGAATAATCTTGTTGAGAAGCACTTTTACCTTTTTTGTATTTTATTCATAGAAATACAAGGGTATTAGAAACAAATACAAGTGAAATTCTAAGTGAAAAAAAGAACTATATCATTTTATTCATGTTTGATCTATGATTTGATGAAGTAGCATGGTTGGACACTTAATCTTGAAGAATTACACAATGCTTCATTGTTGATTAAAAACTAACTCGATAGGTTCTTGAAATTAAGGAACCCCCCTAGGGTATTTATCATGCAATTTGTTGACATAAACATTGAAATACTTGAGGGAAGTTTCTCCAAAGACATGAGAATAGTTTCCAATATATTAAGGAAAAGGGTCTGAAAAATAATTCAAATTTGGCTAAAATTGTTGTAACAATATCAAACTTTATGGACAATCTTTTACCCTTGCACTATTAAATAGTGTATTTGAAATTTATTTAAATGAATAAACAAATAATTAATCTTATAAGAGCTTTTTAAGTAGTTACTCCCTTTTGTCCATGTTACATGTAGTCTAAACAAAATGAATGACCTTTTACTTAATCAAGTAGGAATCAAACTCTCATATTTTAAATAGGTACTACTATTATTTAGTCAAGGATAATTTATTCAAATCAAACGCCCTAATGATTTTTTAAGAGGTACACCAGAATATATGAATTGAAGAAAAGAGTAATTAAGACGCTAGTAATAACATTAAATATTGATAAAATTCAAAGATGGCAATGTTCAAATCAGGAGGAAGATGAAACAACATCAATGGCACAACCCAAGGGCCAAGCAGCTCCAACAATATAATTCTTGTATTTAACTTCATGCACCACTGTGATCTCTTGTTTGGGATGCAGCCCTGCCAATTTTAGGTAAAAGAAGAAAATTTATAAATCATGACCTAAGTCTCATGCCTCAAAAGTTATTTATTGAGGTGGAAGAACCCAAATTTATTTAAGTTTCACGGCAACTCCATTCAACTAACATGGAACACACGGGATCATAACAATCACCCCCACTTGAATACTAACTACCTCATTGGTCATGGCTGACATTTCAAGTCCAAACCACCACTTAGAGTGTTGGTCCCGTGCGATGGACTCTCATACCATATAACAATTAATTTAGGTCTAATTCACACCTCATAATCCTAGGCTACCTCATAGACAAGTTCCCCATTCATTCAATGTGGGACACACAAGATCATAACAAAACGTCATTTTTTGTCAATTCAAAATTAATTAAGAATTAACTTACCAAATCCATCAACAAGCAAAGTGTACTCATATACCAAGTCCATGCATATAAAAGGTATGTTTCTCTCATCAATGTTAGGAAATACTGATTTTATGTCTTTTACTTTGGTGTTGCAAGCAAGCTTTGCAGCATGTAGGTATTGTATTGGTTTAGCTCTCCAGAAGGCTTTTTGGGATCAATGATACCAACCTGTACAAATGCAAAATTAACAAAAGTACAATCTTATTAATTTTTTGAAAAAGAAATGATACCAAATTGGACAAGTTAAATAATGTTGGTACCATTGCTGCATAATCATAGAAGAAAGAAGAAGCATAGAGATTTTTGAATCCTTGTCCACCTCCACCATTCCAAATCCCACCAAATGTACACTTTTTATGCTTGCATGGTGCCTTAATTTTGAGTGCTTTTTTAGCTAATGTCCTACATTTCTTCAAGCTTGAACCATGTTTTGGTGATGATGCTTTGTAAGCCACTCCATTGTAAGTGTAATAACCTTTAATGAACCAAATCATAATTAATAAAAGTTGTACTAACAATTAAGGGATTAGAGAGCATTAACCATACCATTATAACCTCCCAAAATACATGGACTACTTGATGAGTTTCCAGAAGCTTTGAAAATTTCAGTTCTAGCTGCTAATTGACCATAGTTTAAATAGCTGTTACATATTATTGATTAATTTGTCAGCACATATACAAAATATCAAAAAAAAGAGTAGTTATAAATATCAATTTAGTAGGTTACCTGTGAACATAGATGTCATAATTAGTTCCCAAAAGAGACTTATTAAGGACATATGGCTCTCCATTTGGTACTTTGGGAGCCTTTATAGCACTTTCTTTAGAGATGGCATATGTCATTTGCACTGATCCACCTCCTAGATCAATTGTAGCTACTGTTCTTTCATATTTACCCAAATTTCCTAATAGGTAGTTCAACGCTACCTGCATTATCACTCAAAGTCAAATAATCATGTAATTTTAGTCACCTATATGATATCCCTACTGAATATTCTATATAATATTTGTTTGCTAAGTACTGTTTCTTTTTCCTTTGTCACGACTTGAAATTAAAGAAAAATTTTAACGCTGATCAATATAAAATTTGTGCTATGGAAGATGATGTTTTACTCATTCTCCACCAAGAAGGTATTTGGTGGAAAACAAATTCTCACCGAAACATTGACAAATTTCCTAATTTTTTTGTATGAAACATTTATTGTTTATTTTTTTTACATAAATTTAATTAAAATATCTGTAAAAATAACCACCAAACATAATTTTTCAATAGTGTGTGCGATCATGGAAGAAGAGGCAAAGGAATTTGAATAAAAAATGAATTTAGATCTACTAATTAGTGGGACATACTCCCTAGTATCATTAGATAAACCTACGATTTAATGAAGACGAAAATATTATATTATCTTATGACGCCAATTTTACTAATTAAGTGATAATTAATAATTATTTATGTCTTAATTGACAGCATGAGCGTGATAATTAATAATTATATTATGTTTTACATTGACAGCGTGAGCAATGACAAAACCATAAACATATATATTATTTTTGCACTAATAATAATTAAACTTTATTAATTTTGAAGTGACTTACCCAAAAATATGAACCTTCTTGTGTACCATCGAGGACTGAAACCCATTCCGCCTTGTAATTAAGAGTAGTTTCATTCTTAAATAAATCCCTCACCTTAAAAATACATACAAAAAATGAAAAATATTAATCAGAATAATAATGAAGGACAATATAATATTTCTCAAGATTTATTTTCTAAAATAATTTATCCATCCATTTTTATTTGTCATGTTTATTTTTTGAAAATTAATTTGACTCATTTTTAAAGGTAAATTAAATTGCGTTAATTCAATGTTTTAAACAAAAAAGTTTATGTATTAATATATTACTATACAAAAAGTACTATCAATTGCAATTCTTTGTATATCTATATCGTAAAATGTTAGTCAAAGTTTCTTTAATATGACTTTAAAAAAGAAATTATGACAATTAAAAATGGACGAAAAAAAAATGAATGAAGAAGCTAATGTGTACCGCTTGCAATATTTTAACAGCAGCATCACCTTTTAATAACCTCAAACCAGCAGTTGCCTGTATAATTTATATTCATACATTAATACTTCATGTAATTAATTATGAAAATTAAAATTTGTAAGAGAGAAATTATAATGAAACAAAATTCTTCTAAATTTGAAAATAAATAAGAATTTTAATTAGTTTACCCCAAGTTTAAGGGGTGTTTGAGTCTGCATATCTTTTGGAACCACGGCTTCAGCTTTGTCCAAAAGAGGTTTTAGAGAAAGAGCTCCAGCTTTAGGATTATTTGCATATGAACTTAGACCTGGATTTATCTGTCCAAAACAATTAATTATATTTAATAATTATGAGAATCACAAATATCAAAAAATAAATATATATTTATGCTACAAGATAAGGATTAAATAAAATTCAATTATGAAAGTTCAAAATAGTACTACTATATAATATATATTATCCATATTTCTGATATACAATAGGGTATCAATCACATAAAAACTAGCTTTGAATAATTGCTTTCTTTGTTTTCTTAATTAAGCGCTTGTTTACGGTAGATTTTATAGTTGAAACTTGAAAATATGAAAATTGAAAGTTTTAGCTTTTGAAATTTAAAAATTTATGTGTTTAAACATGTGATTTACTTTGAAGAAAATTTCAATTTTTATGAATGAAAGTCTCAAAAAAAATTAAAAAAATTTGAAGACAAATATCCAAAATTTCATCTCATTAAACCTATGATCAAACAGATACTTCAAAAACAAATGCAAAATTTGATCCAATATCTACGATCAAGCGTTAGCTTAAAGTTTTGAATTAAATATCTAAATTCTTGCAAACTTTACTTAAGAAGTCAATTAACTCGTACAACGGATTAGCGATCCACCGTTTTAGAAAGAAGGTGTGGGTTTATTAATATTATTTAACTTATTATACGACGTGTGATAGGTGGATAAAAAATAAGTTATTGTTTACAAAATTAATATGATATTTGGTTGACAATTTTGGAATATTCATAACTATTAAAAGTATAAGTTATAATGAAATCTACATATTATTTTATGCAAAATAAAAAAAATGACATAACATAAATAACTAATTTCTGCATAATTAAAATATTTATAAGATAATACATAATTTACTCATAATTAATTTCTAGTATAACTCTAATTAACTACGAAACAACGCCTAATTACACTCATATCTCTAAAGCTTAAACTAATCAGAGACAGATGGTGTACCGCCCCGCAAGGCGGCACATTAAATTTCAGCGTCTCCAACAACTCAGCAGCACATCCTCAAAGCTTGGAGGGTCAAAAGCCTTGTCAAACTACCTCCCCAACTGATGGAGGTTGCTTGCCAACAGGAAGAAACAGGCCATGCTCACCAGGCCAGCCAATGGCTTAAAGACAAAATTCTGTCCAGCCAGTCTGCCATGTGGCAGTAAAGCTGGGAAGACAAAACTGCCTCTTTTCCAGCCTTAGAAAACCTGCCACATGTAGCTTTTATTTTGAATGCTTGCCCAAAACGTTTTGGCTCACTTTTGGAGTCCCTTGTATATTGTTCAAGTTGTCATTCAGATAGAATAGTTAGCATATACTTTCTCTCTTACTTTGTAAAAAGCCCTCTTGTAAACTCTCTTGGAAATATTGGAAAATTGGCCTTGCGGCCTCCCAACTTCTTGCCTTCTTTCTTGATTTAATTTTCTGTTTGTGGCTTGCTTGTGGACTATTGCTTTAGACTCTTGGGCGTTTGGTTGGACTGAAGTTTAGAAGAGCCGTGCAAGCCTTCTCGACTGTCCCACGAGGTGCGAAAATTGACCCCGTGACATGTTGGTATCAGAGCAGTAGTTAAGCATGGCGTCCAGGTCGCAGCGGAATGAAGAGATCGTTCAAGAAAAGGAACCAGAAATTAGGAAGGAGCCTTCCAAGAAACGAGACAAGAGCAAGGTAAGAGAGCCCTCTTGTAACCCTTCTCTTGCTGGTCGAACTACTATTGAAGAGGAGGAAGGCACGGACAACGGCCCACTCGACGAGAGAATCGTCGGAGTTGAGGTGGGGTTGTCGGCCTTGAATCGGAGGATGTAGTGGTTGAAAACAATTTCAGTTCCCTCGAGTCCGTAGCCATTGAAGGGCTGGACGAGGTGAAGAACAACTTGGGTGAACTTGAAGATGTTCAAAGAGAGGATCTCTCTGTCCTTGAGCTCAAGTTCAACGAAGCCATCTCTTCCCTTCAAAGAGAGGTGGAGGCTTTGAGACGGCAGGTCGATGAAGCTGCCGAGGTGGGAGTCGCTCCTCCCGTTACAGTCCGAGAAACCCGTATTGAGGCTCCTAAACCCAAGGAATTTCGTGGGGAAAGGAGTGCTCAAGACGTGGAGAACTTCATATGGCAAATGAGTCCTATTTTGAACACGTTGACATGCACAACGATGCTGCCAAGATCAGAACGGCAGCTATGTACTTGACGGACACAGCCATGCTGTGGTGGCGACGGAAAAAGGCAGATATGGAGAGGGGGGCTTGCCAGATTGATGATTGGGAGCAGTTCAAAGCTGAGCTCAAGCGGCAGTTCTACCCCCAGAACGTCGTTCACGAAGCCCGTCGAAGGTTGAGGGAGTTAAAGCAGACCTCCTCCATTCGGGATTATGTTAAGGAATTCACGAAGTTAACACTTCAGATTCCTAGTTTGACGAGTGAGGACTTGCTGTTCTACTTTCTTGATGGCCTTCAAAATTGGGCCAAGCAGGAGCTGCAAAGACGTCAAGTGCATGACGTAGATGAGGCGATTGTAGTGGCGGAATCGCTCAACGATTTCCGTAGTGATGCTGCAAAGGGGAGGGATAACAGGAGCAGAACTATTCCTCCCAAAGTCGACAACAACAACAGGGGCCGGAACAGACCAAATACCAACCGAAGCAGTGACACGAGAAGCAACCCTCGTGATCAGCCTTCGAACTTCCGGAAAAATTATGAGGACCGCAAGAGGGGTGCTCCTCAGCGGGAAGGTTGTTACATCTGTGGGGAGACGACCCACGCTGCTCGCTAATGTACATCATTGAGGAAGCTGAGCGCCATGGTGGCTGCCGAGAAGCAGCAAGAAAAGGCTGCAGCACAAGCCGGAAGTTCTGCCGGTGAGAAACATGGGCAGAGTAGCGGATCAGACAAAGGCAAGAACGTGGCCGTGCGCATGTTCAATCATATGGCGCTGATCAACCACATTTCCATTGCTGCTTTGGCTACCAAACCAGCTAGCGTCAGGCCTCGAGAATCGCTGTTCGTCGATGCTAAGCTGAACGGCAAAGACGTGCGGATCATGGTAGACACAGGGGCAACTCACAATTTTGTGACTGAGCAGAAGGCCAAGGAGCTGGGCCTCAGTTATGTTGCCAGTAATACCAAGTTGAAGACGGTCAACGCCACGCCTACTACTGTCAATGGCTTTGCGCCTAAAGTTCCAATTGATTTGGGGACTGGACTGGGCAGACTGATTTCACAATTGCCCCTATGGATGTATTTGATGTCATCTTAGGACTTGACTTTTGGTATGAAGTCAATGCCTTCATCTCGCCGCGTCACAACCAGCTGCATATCAGTGACACCGGTGGTTCTTGCGTGGTACCCCTTATTCGGGTACCACAAACTGGGATGCATTTGTCGGCAATGCAGATTATCAAGGGCTTCAAGAGAGGCGAGCCAATATTTCTTGCCACCCTGATTGAAGACGCTGAAAGCTGCACAGAGGCAGTTCCATTGCCGCCTTGCATCGAACAAGTCCTTAGCAACAACAAGGACGTTATGCCAACAGAACTTCCCCAACGGCTGCCACACCGAAGGGAAGTTGATCACCAAATTGAGCTGGTTCCAGGGGCAAAGCCGCCTGCCATGACGCCATATCGCATGGCACCCCCGGAACTGGAGGAGTTAAGGAAGCAGCTCAAGGAGTTGCTGGATGCTGGGCACATCAAGCCGTCCAAGGCGCCGTTTGGTGCGCCTGTTTTGTTCCAGAAGAAGAAGGACGGGACACTTCGTTTATGCATTGACTACCGGGCCCTCAACAAGGTTACGGTGAAGAACAAGTACCCCGTCCCTTTGATTGCAGATTTGTTCGACAGATTGGGACAAGCAAAGGTGTTTACCAAGATGGACTTGAGAAAGGGCTATCACCAAGTCCGGATTGCTGAGGGTGACGAACCAAAGACTGCTTGTGTAACACGATATGGTGCATTCGATTGGCTGGTAATGCCATTTGGGTTGACGAACGCACCGGCAACATTTTGCACACTGATGAACAAACTGTTCCACTCCTACTTGGACCAGTTTGTTGTGATTTACTTGGATGATATTGTTGTCTACAGCAACACCATGGAGGACCATGTAGAGCACTTGTGCAAAGTGTTCAAGATCTTGCGCGACAACGAGCTGTATGTGAAGCGTGAGAAGTGCAGCTTCGCTCAACCAACTGTCCATTTCCTTGGGCACACTATTAGCCACGGTGAGATCAGAATGGATATCGATAAGATAGATGCTATTAAGAATTGGGAGGCTCCAACGAAGGTACCAGAATTGAGGTCCTTCCTTGGCCTTGCCAATTACTACCGTCGGTTCATCTTCAATTATTCAGCAGTTGCAGCTCCTCTCACGGACTTGCTGAAGAAGGATCGTGATTGGAATTGGTCGGAGGGTTGCCAAACTGCCTTTGAAAGGCTGAAGACTGCAGTGATGGAAGAGCCTGTGTTGGCCTCACCAGACTTCTCCAAGGCATTCGAAGTCCACACGGATGCATCAGACTTCGCTATCGGTGGTGTCCTAATGCAAGAAGACCACCCGATAGCCTATGAGAGCAGGAAATTGAATGAAGCAGAGCGGCGGTATTCAGCGCATGAGAAGAAGATGACAGCCATGGTGCACTGCCTGAGAACGTGGCGCCATTACTTGCTGGGAGCTCACTTTGTCGTCAAGACGGACAACGTCGCGACGACATATTTCCAATCTCAAAAGAAGATGTCCGCCAAGCAAGCTCGATGGCAAGACTTCTTGGCTGAATTCGACTTTACTCTGGAGTACAAGCCGGGGAAAGCGAACGTGGTTGCCGATCCCTTAGCCGCAAGACATCTTTGGCTGCCATTGTGAGCTCAAGCAGCAGCTCACTTGTTGATCACATAAAGGAGGGATTGCAGCATGATCCCATTGCTAAACAACTCTTTGCCTTGGCCCAGCAAGGCAAGACAAAGAAGTTTTGGGAGGAAGGCGGCCTGCTCTATACAACGGGCAGGCGTGTGTACGTCCCGAAGTGGGCTAGACTTCGGCGTACACTGATTAAAGAAGGCCACGATTCTGCTTGGGCTGGTCACCCGGGGCAGAAGAGGACCTTGGCCTTACTTGAAGCTTCATACTACTGGCCTCGGATGCGGGACGACGTCGAGGCCTATGTGCGAACGTGCCTTATTTGTCAACAGGACAAGGTAGAAACAAAGGTACCGGGCGGATTGCTGGAGCCGCTGCCCATTGCTGAAAAGCCTTGGGACAGCGTCACCATGGACTTTATCACCTGCTTGCCAAACTCGGAAGGGTTTGGGACAATTATGGTCGTGGTGGACCGCTTCTCTAAATATGCGACGTTCACTGCCACCACGGCTTACTGCAAAGCCAAGGAAGCTGCCAGGATCTTTCTGCGTAATGTTGTCAAATACTGGGGCATTCCGAAGCATATTATTAGTGATCGGGATCCCCGATTCACTGGCTCATTCTGGAGGGAATTGTTTAGCTTATTGGGGTCGGAGTTACACTTCTCGACCAGCTTCCACCCTCAGACAGACGAACAAACGGAGAGGATCAATGCACTGTTGGAGTGCTACTTGAGGCACTATGTTAGTGCCAATCAGAGGGATTGGGCAAGGCTGCTGGATACTGCCCAATTCTCGTATAACTTGCAGCGCAGTCAGGCGACGGGAAGGAGTCCGTTTGAGTTAGCAACGGGGCAGCAGCCCAACACGCCCCAATCCTTGCCCGTCGACGCCGGTTTCAAAAGTCCAGGTGCCTATCAGATGGCCAAAGCCTGGGAAGAACAAATCGACCTTGCACGGTCGTACCTTGACAAGGCTGCCCGGAAGATGAAGAAATTTGCGGATCGTAAGCGACGTCCGGTGGATTACAGAATTGGGGATCGAGTCATGGTGAAACTCAATCCTAGGCAATTCAAGTCACTGCGAGGCGTGAATCAGAATCTCATCCGCAAATACGAGGGGCCATTCGAGATTTTTGCCAAGGCTGGCAAAATTTCTTATCGGGTTGACATGCCTCATCACCTGAAAATTCATCCAGTCTTCCATTCTAGTCAATTGAAGCCTTATTTCGAAGACAAAGAAGACAAGGACCGGGGGCAGTCCGAGAGGGACAGACTCTTCATCACGCCGCCTACTGTGGACAAACAGATTGAGGCTATCATCGATCACCAGCTTGTTCGTGGGAAAGGCTGGAACAATTCTAGTTCACAGTTCCTTGTTCACTGGAAGGGAACGGCACCGGAGGAGGCAACTTGGGAGAAGTACGAGGACTTGTGGCAGTTTCGCGACAAGGTCCATCGGTACATGCAGTTATGTGGCGTCGGGGTCGTCGCCAATTCAGGCGGGGGAGCGTGTACCGCCCCGCAAGGCGGCACATTAAATTCCAGCGTCTCCAACAACTCAGCAGCACATCCTCAAAGCTTGGAGGGTCAAAAGCCTTGTCAAACTACCTCCCCAACTGATGGAGGTTGCTTGCCAACAGGAAGAAACAGGCCATGCTCACCAGGCCAGCCAATGGCTTAAAGACAAAATTCTGTCCAGCCAGTCTGCCATGTGGCAGTAAAGCTGGGAAGACAAAACTGCCTCTTTTCCAGCCTCAGAAAACCTGCCACATGTAGCTTTTATTTTGAATGCTTGCCCAAAACGTTTTGGCTCACTTTTGGAGTCCCTTGTATATTGTTCAAGTTGTCATTCAGATAGAATAGTTAGCATATACTTTCTCTCTTACTTTGTAAAAAGCCCTCTTGTAAACTCTCTTGGAAATATTGGAAAATTGCTGCCTCCCAACTTCTTGCCTTCTTTCTTGATTTAATTTTCTGTTTGTGGCTTTGCTTGTGGACTATTGCTTTAGACTCTTGGGCGTTTGGTTGGACTGAAGTTTAGAAGAGCCGTGCAAGCCTTCTCGACTGTCCCACGAGGTGCGAAAATTGACCCCGTGACAGATGGTCCCTTCAGTCACTAACAGATATGATAGTTTTAACAAAAGCAAACGAAAATTAGCATTTATATATTCTAATCTATATAATATAGATACATTTTTTATTTTTTCCCTATAGTAGACCAATTAGTGCATAATGTGGACTGTGGAAGCATAATTAGGCTTTTGATGATTTCTTTTTTAAAATTTAAACCTTCAACCCTCAACTCTACTTTTTTTTTTAATAAAGGAAATAGAAAGATAAAATATATATAGGTGGAAACAACAGTGCTAATAAGAGATCCAAGATACTTTACTGTTGTTAATCTTAATCGAAAGCATGTGACGTTTGAACTGTCCATAATTATCTACTCCTTCCGTTCATAAATATTTGGCACATATATTAAAAATAAATGTCCAAAATTAATTGTCAATTTAAATAATAAAAAAATAATTAATTATTTATTTCAATTTTGCTCTTAATAATTACTCCATTTTACTTCCTCTGTCCCTATTAAGTTGTCCACTTTATAAAAGACACACATATTAAGATAATAATAATTAACATAGTGAAGTTACAATCTTATCCTTATTAAATATGGTTTTAAAAAGGATAAATTAAAAATTTTCAAAAAATTTAAATGAGAGAATAATAGGAAAATCTTTTTTATTCTTTCTTGATTGGTCAAAATGGACAAGTAAATAGGAACATCTAAAAGAGAAAATATGGACAAGTAAATAGGTACAGAGAAAGTATTTAATTGAAAGTTAGGTAGATTTTTGACATTCTTGCTATAGTAGAATTACATTGGTCAAATTATATATTATATTAAATTTTTCATTAAAAAAAGTGCATGACCTTACCCGACAATTGTGAACGGAGGGAGCGCTAAACTAGTTCATTTATTATGGTTGTCTGACATTTGTTTTGGGAATAATTATTAATCATATTTTTAAGATTATTAAATAATTTCTTTTTCAAAAAAAAGGGAATTACTTAAACCCTTCTTGGAAAAATTATTTTGTTGCCTGTTGTATCTTAGGGTTTAAGAAGTAATTTCCATCTTACTATACATTTTTCACACCAGAGATGTTCATGAACCTTATACGCCAGGTGCGACAAATTAGAATTTATAGAAAGGGCAAGTCAGACAAAACAAGAAACAATGATAATTCTTTGTCTTTAAAGAGATATCATATTCAAGCTTTTTGAATATACGTATATATAGAAAAAATCTTATTAGAGAATGTTTTCATATTAAATAAATAAATTTTACATAATGCATATCTAAATTAGTCAAGATTTTATTATATGTACAAAATATTAAATAAAATATTATCATTTATACATAAGCCAGAAAAAGGTGTTTCACCTACTTTGCATATTAGTGAAGGTTAATCAATTGAACTCTTGTCCTGAATCTAACTAGGCCTTTTTTATGTCATTCATTTCAAGTTTTGAAAAATAAAAATAAAAACTCCACTATTATTATACAATTATTTAGCTTTCACACCATCAAATTTTCGAAAAGAATGTATAATTAGGACAGGTAACTATTCATAATAAGTGAAAATAGACGTATACGCACCGCAAGAAAATATTCAATATGATTGCCAATGGGAAGTAGATCCAATTTAGTGTCAAAACGAAAGACATGAACTCTACTTCCTGTGCTTCCAGCATCAAATATCACTGCATAATGCTCTGATTCATGGCTTAGAAGTAACCTTCTTACATGAGATGAAGCAATAGAATAATGACACAAAAACAACAAAACTAAAAAGTGAAGAGGAAAATTGTTTTGCCTCTTCATATTTGCTTTCTTCACTTCACTTATCTCTTAAAGCAAATACTAATTGTCTTTATATAAGAAAAGAAATGTGTAATCACCACCAGAGCTCATTGATTTTTATAATAATATAACAATTAATTATTTATCAATTTATTTGGTGTTAATTAGCTTGTAAATAGGGTAGGTGAAGCATCAAAAACATCGGTGCGTTTTCTGATTTTCTAATTAAGTGGAGTAATTTATATTGAGGTATAACTCATGTGCTTACACCATTATATTTTATAATGTTTTAAATACATATTACCACTATTATAGAAAAGTTTAGTTTCAACATTTCTGTTTTAAGTCTTTTAGTTTAAATTTGGGATCTTTTTGTCATTTCAGTACTTCATTATAGCTTATAGGTTTACAACGTGGACAATTTGGTCATAAATTTTATTAAACTGATATGTATTAAAGACTATATACGTGCATTTAATCTTGTTTTGATATAGACATGTAGTAATGCTTTATGTTTGATTTAAAGCATTATAGACTATCTGTTAGTCTTTCCGCTTGTTTTGACATGGACATTAGACACCATCTCTCCTTGATACGACGGTTAGTATGTATTCTTCTTATCTTCTCTATTAGTTGTAATGTAATGTAATTCATTCGTTTTTTTCCTCTACGTGTGGTGTTGTTGCATAAGGTAAAAGACTATACCAAATAAAGTCAAGAACAAAATTATGAATTAGTATCACAGATCAAAGTGGAAATTGAAAAATAAATGAATGAAAGCAGTGAACAGAGAAATAAAATTATGAACTAATTAAAAGGTGAAATGCTCCCTATTGCTTGTGCAAACATCTCCGTGCATATTATTCACTAGTGTACTTAGTCGCGCTTTGCGCGGTTATGAAAAAGATTAAAATAAAATTAAATATTTAATATCAATAATTACTTTAATAAAAAGAACTTTTTGTTAATCACATAATTTTATAGAAGAGAAATTATGAAAAATATTTAGATTAAATATGAAATTTATTAAGAAATCAATATATGTGAACTTCAAAAAGTTAAATATAAAAAATAAATTTTATAGAGAAAAGGGAAGGTAATAAGAATTGGGTAATATTAGAACTACTTAAATGTAAACTTGTGATCATTTTTTTGTATTTGAGATTTTCTTAGTATAATTTATATATATTTATGTAAACTTGAAATCTAATCTTTCTTTTATGCTTATTTGTAATTTTATAAATTATATTCTTAGTATAATTTTTCGGCAATGTATAACTCAGATTGCTTTTAATAGTTAGTATTCATAACTATATAGTTAGCCAACACTATTATAAATCATTATCCACAATTACTATTACTTGTTCTCGTCATAACCCAATCATCACATGTTTTAATTATTTTTATTGTACAATATTAGATTAATTTAATATTTGTATTAATAACTTTTTAATAATTAAATTTTAAATAAAAAAAGTTTAAAAATCTTAATTAGTTAAATTTCATACTTATTATTATTATTATTATTATTATTATTATTATTATTATTATTATTATTATCATCATTATACTTAGGTTTAGATATCCAATTATTTTTGGGATAACTTATATTGGGAAAAAATATAAAATTTAAAAATAACATAAAAGAGAACAAAAGAGAGAATTAACTACGAAAAAAAATTCAAGAAAATGACACATACACTATTCCTATTTCTTTTAATTTTGTTTGGCTTAAACACAAAAAATTAAAAAATATATTTCACATTTTAAATAAATATTACATTTAACATAATAAATTCCTAAGAATAAAAAGTCACAGTAATTAAGAGGATTAATAATATGACTTTGAACTTTTGTAACATAATAAGAGTAATATTTGTACATTATTACACTAATAAAGAACATTAATTATAGAAAATGAAAAACAAACAAATTACAGTTATTGAGACAAATATTTTATTATAAGTAAATAGAAAGGTAAGAAACCAACTAAATGTTTAAAATTATACATTAACCATAATTTTGAAATAAATTTAAAACTCCTGAAAAATAACAAAAATAAAAATATAAAGACTTATTAATAAACAACTTGAAATATTCTAAGAAAAACAACAAAAATTAAAAATTTATGAATTCTAATTTTACATATTAATAAATAATTTATTTTTAATAAAATCATGTGTATTTTAAAAACAATAAATTAACTTTACATTCTTATGTTCTATCATTTTTGTTAATAAAAATTGTTTCACCGGATTATAAAAGTATATGTACATATTTCTTTAAGTAGCATATTGATTAGGGGTGGACATTCGGCATTTCGATTCGATTTCGTGTATTTTCGATTTTTGGTTCTTGTAAATTGTGTACCGAATACCAAATCAAAATATTTCGGTTCGATTCGATTCAGTTTTTTTTATTTGTTTTTTTTAATGGGCCTGCTTAGTGGGCTTTTTAAAATTTTAAACTTTACAATTTTTTTGTTTGATTTTTAAACTTTACAATATTGGTTTTGTTTTTCTTTTTTTTGCTGGCGGCTGCTGCTGCTGCTGGCGCCTGGCGGCTGCTACTGCTACTGCCTGAAAGAGGAAGAGGAAGAAGAGGAAGAGTTGTTGTCTGCAAGGGGAAGAGGAGGCCGCAGATGAATATTAAAAATAAATTAGGAATAGGGACATTACATAGGGTTTCACATTCTTTTTTGTTTTTTTAAAAGATTATTTAACATTAATAATTATTATTAATATAACATAAATATAATATAAATTATAGTATAATATTTCGGTTTATACCGAAATACCAAAAATCAAAGTAATACGTATCGAAAATCGAATCGAAAATCGAAATGACGAAAATCGAAATTCTGAAAAAATTCGGTTCAGTTAGGTGTTTCGGTTTTCCGGTGCTTATGCCCACCCTTAATATCGATTTCTACTTCTATGTTTTAAAATATTATAAGCCACAAACACAATAAACTAATATTATCAATAAAAAAGTGAGAGATGAATTTACCTAAACAAATAATTATTTTTGAAGGTGTTATCATTATATATAGTTAAATTATCTAAGAATCATATAGAGGCCTAAGAAGAATAACTTAGATGTTTTTTTTAAAAAAACTCAGGATTTCTATCTTCATGAACATAAACAAATAATATCAAATGTATGATTCAACAAAGAAAGAGTTGTAATTAGATTAGACATATCAAATTATTTTTCCTTGTAAACTCAAATTATGCAAGAATGTCTAACCATTTTCATTATAGATATATCTTTTATAATCGGCAAATCTGATCAAAAGTTAAAAAATTATCTACCAAAAGAAGAAAAGGATAAAGAATAAAGAGAAAATTATTTAAACACATATAATCATTTTTGACAAAACATAAATAATTCAAAAAGAAATAATATATAGAAACATTATTTCTTAAGGACCTAAAAAAATAAAGAATAATCATTATATAGCTCAAAATTCATTAATCTCCATCTCTGAATGTTTTCGTTTCATACTATATACAAGAGTCAAGAAAAATAATAACAAATAAATTATTAGTCCTAAAATGAATCTCAAAGTTAACAAAATAAAATATTATATCTCATAAAGAATAAGGGAAAATTACATTTAATCATAAATTCTCCTACATAATCATTTTGGACAAATAATCAATATATATAACTCAAAATCCACTAATCTTCTTGCTTGATGTTATCATTTCATCCTATATACAAGAGTCAAGAAAAATAATAACAAATACATTATAGTCATAAATAAATCTCAAAGATAACAAAACAAAATAATTTATCTAGAACAAATAAAAATATGATGACATATTAGCCTTACTTGCTAATTAAAAGTAATATATGAAATAATATTTGAAAAAATAATGCACCTCAAAGCTTACAAATATTGTAACATTTCTTTCACTAATTCTCTACCCAAAGATGATTACAAAATAACACACAATTTTAGTGTGATTTTATAGTGTTAATATAACCTTTCACATTAAATAATTAGAAGTTATGAATATGAAAAGTTTAAGAGGTTATGAATATGAAAGGTTTTAGGGATATGAATATAATTAATACTAATTTAAGAATAGAATCTATATAATTAAAGAGGTATAAGTTTATAAGAAAAAAATAATTGAAAAAAATAAGAAAAAATGTCAAGTAAAAGAAGAAAAATAAGAAAAATGAATGGAGATCATAGAGAGGTGCCACATCACCTCCTCTATGATCCTCATTTATATAGATATATAGATTGTTGAAAATTTAATTTTTAGATTAATGATATGGTGAACCGTGAATGGTTGTTATTTAAGAGGCAATAATGTATATTTGATGGTGATTAAGTTCAAAAATGTTTACTACTTTTCTTGTTTCATTTTTTCTATATGGTGAGTAAATTGAGTTCTCATTGACAAGAAAAACTTAATTGTTCAGTAAAAACTATTTGTGAAAGCTATAATTTTTAATCAATTTTCTTTGTTATAGATAGAGAAATAACAGTACTCAAGCTTTATCATAGTGGTTGTGATGCCATACATTTGCATATGCCTTTGTAGTTGTTTTGAGTTATTTGGTGTTCTAAGGTCAATCAAAAGTTTATGTGGAACTGATTGTTGTTTTGTTGGTAATTTTAATGGCATCTGATGTTCTACAATCATCCAATATTTGATTTTGTCACCAGAGGTAAATCAAGTATAATTGGACAATATGTCAAATTTCTTACCATAAGCTATACACCTAATTATGTGTGGATAGCAGAGACGCTAGGCATGAAACTCAATTAAATCATGATTTGATAAATACTTTTCAATATTGTAAGACTAGCGAAAGGACAACTATTAATGAATTTATGACTTATATGACATATTATTATACTCTCTTTAGTTTTACTATGAATGGAATATTGACAAAATGAAAAAGAAAGAGAAAGACTATATTAGCTTGAGAACATTCCTGTTATAACGTTCCAGGACAATATTTTATTTTTTGCTACTTTTTTAGAGTACCTTAATAGATTTTCTTAGCTCTTTATCTACATATACTGCTCGAATTAATGTTAACATGCTCTCTTCTTTTCATGACTATAGGCTTTTAAAATATTTCTTTGTCAATGTCTTTTATCTTTTTATTTTTTCAAATATAAGTACTAACAACTACCCATAACTTTATAACTGTACGTATGTTTTATATCAAGTTTATAAAGAGGCTACAAAAAGTCACACAAGTAACAATTAGCATCACCATTTCCCAACATGATAAGAGTTATCATGTATGTGATGTTGTTAATTATTAAGAGTTTATACTTTAGCATATACTAGTTCTACATAGAAAATATTTGTCGATGCAGAAACTTATGCAATGAGAGTATTATCGCGTACTCACTACCCCTGTCCTTTTACGTTTGTTCGGAATTTAATATCTTTAAATTAAATTAAAAATTTATTATATTTTAATTCAAAAAATTTATCGGTCAAATAAAATATTAATGTCCGTCCCATTCGGCAAAGCAATCTTGGACCCTCTTGGTTGCGCTGTGCTGGGATGCACTAGTCTTCCACACGCCAGCGATGAGATGAATCTCTATACACTGACTGGATGCGTACTTGCATGATCAATCGATGGGCGGGGGAATTGCGTAAATGATGAGACCGGCCTAACCTAACCTAAAGTCAAGGCTCTTCCCTCTCTTGATGGCAAATCTTGATTGACTGACACTAGGAACCGATTCGGAGAAAGAAGAAGCATGGTATGAGATAGGTGGGAAGAAATTTCCGATAGAGAATTACTTAACTCGATGGTTAACTTACCGAATACTAAGAGGGTGTTTGGATTGGGTTAAAAGTTGGTCAAACCTACTTTAAGTCAGTTTTTAACTTTTGAAAGTGTTTGACTAATATAAACAATTAGAAAGTGTTTGACAATGTCAAAAATAACAAAAGTAGGTTTCCTCAAGAGGTTGTCACGTCCCGCCCAACCAACCCTTAAAAAACTTGATTTCTCACGATTGATGGCCAATATGTCTGGTGGAGAACCTCCTCGAGGGGTTGTCCCGCCCCACCACCAATATCACAAAAAAAAGAAAAAAGAAAAACAGAATTTAGAGGAAGAAGATAGCTTCATTTACTGTATAAAAAAATATGTCTAATATTCCTAGCTTGGACGGTAAGAACTCATGCTGAGCTTCCTTAGGCCTTTGGTCAGAATGTCAGCAAGCTGATTTTGATCGATACTAACTTATTATGATTTCTCTACTAAAATGACAATCATCATCTCGATATGTTTAGTACGTTTATGATAGACTAGATTAGCAACTAGATGAATGGCTGACTTACTATGATCACTATATGGAAGTTGTATTTCTACATCTAAGCCTTTCAACATTACTAATTCAGCCACATTAATAGATGTTAAACTATACTCTGCTTCGAACTCTAACTTGAAATTGTTATTTGTTTTTTAGCTTTCCATGAAACCATAGATCCTCCCAGTTTGATCACACATCCTATTACAAATTTAATTGTAAGAGGACATGTTCACTACATCAAAAATGAGCTTTAGCGGTAATTAATTAGCAATTGCTGCTAATTATGTGTTTTCAACGACAATTAGCACTCTTTGTATATGTCCTTAAACGCTTTAGCTACATTGGATCTAATGACACTTAACTAATGTCAGTAAAGATTTTAGCACTCTTATTAATATATCTATTTATTGCCGCTAAAAGTTTTTTTTTTTTAAGTAGCTGCCCAATTTGCATTAACAAAAGGCATTCACTTCATTGTTTGTAAAGTAGTATTCTTTAACCTGGTTGTTTCTTGATGTATCTAACAATTTTGAGTGCAACATATACATGTGAGATTTTTTTAGGTTGTTATAAAAATTGATTTAAGGTTTGAACACTAAATGATATATCAGACCATGTCATGTTTAGATACAAAAGTTCTCCAATCAATGTTTGATAAGAACCAGCTTCAGACTACTTCAGGTAATCAAAATGTCATCAACTTATTGTAGTCCTATTAGAGGTCTTCTTTGTGAACAAATAATATCATGCTGACTTTCTTGTTTTCTTTTCATTTTATTTTGTAAGTATACATTTTATTTATATTATCCACACTCATTCTCCTACTTGCCCCTACTTATTTTATAGGATCAATTTTTTTCTAGGGACAATAATTACAATATTTTAACAATGTATTAATGAATAAGAAATTATTCTTTAATTTATCTAAGATGTTATTCATATCAATCAACAATGTTGAAATACGTTCTCCAAGCTCCATCTGATATTAATTGTCTCATCTTCTTTGTGCACATCTTTTACAAAATTTAAAGAAGAAATGTTTTTTCTTTTTACCATTTTATTCTTGTCTCTTCCAAAATCTTGTAATTTATTTGAGAAAAAAGTTATACTGATATCATTGGTATTAAAATATAAACACTATTTAGAACTCTTCATATTTTTAATTTCTATAGTATGTATTTTCAAGAACATATAATATTAAAGATAAAAATAATTAATTTTATTGTAATTTTTTAAAATGACAAATATTTTAAGTAATTTTGATATTTAATAAGAGACGCGGGAACGATATTATCATTTTCTTTATACATGAATATAAGATTTAATAAGAGAAATTCAAGTAGCATATTTACTTCCTTGATAACGCGTACTTGTTACTTTTGAAATTGGAATTAAAAAGATTGATTGCTTTTTTCTTTAGTTTGCACAAAGTTCCACCTATGTTAGTTGAAGAAAAAATATTACTAACATATTTATGCGTATTATGGAATAATTTTGCTATCTCTAAGTGAAGGTGGGTAGGTCACTTTCTTGTTTACGTCTTTTTTTAGTCAGACTACTTAATTAGAAATGTTGAATATTATATATAAATTGATGTTCCTTGACTTTAACATGATTTTACTTTCTTATATTTTAATACCCTTCGATTGAAATTCTGGATCCTAAACAGATTTCAAATATTCCTTGGGACACATCAATAGGACAATTGAGATCTTTTTTATATATAAATACAAGATAATTGACAGCATGAAACATGTTAATTAATTATAAAGCTAAAGTAAAACCTATAATTAACTGCTTATATATCATGCCAATAATTTAATATTAAAAAATATCTTCTGCTTGCAATTTGGATTCTATATTCTATGAAAAAGAATAGAGTACTAATACTATATATTATATTTTTTATTTAGTCACTTTTCATCATTTCATGTCTTTTTCTAAGCAAGCGTACTGCATATACATAATTTATTATCCTATTCGTGGCATAATAATTGAAAATATCCCTTGAACTTAGTTTAATAATTTATTAGCTGTACGACAAGTAATTATCAACATGGTGGTTCGATGAATATGAAACACGAGATTTCCATCTTTCCCCCCAAAAATATAATTCCCCCACATAATAATCGCGTGCTACATAAAATTTAAAATCTTTCTTTATTTTTCTAACAAAATATATTATTTTCTTTTTTCAATATATATATATTTTTATCTCTAAAGCCATCAGGGGTGTATTAATCTCCAAGAAAATTGTTTGGGCCAATCGAACATGATAAAAGAGGGG
>NC_028638.1:31960543-31972595 GCF_001406875.1 Solanum pennellii
ATTTGTTTCCTATTTTTTTTTTATATTTTCAAAATGAAGTTCTCATATTATATTGCATAAATAATAGAAACTTTTGAAGTTCCAATACAAATATTTCATGGATCTTTTTGTTTGGAGCAAGTAAAGAAGATAACAACGATACATTTCATTAGCCACGTAAAGCTCACAACTAAACGTAACAATACCTTAAGAAAAAATGAACAGATATTTGAACGTAGTCAAATTAGCTGTGACAAAAATAACATAATTAAAATTAATTGATAAAAGATTCTGAAATTTTGACAAATAAGTATCAATAAATTTATAAAAAATGTATTTTTAGCTATTGAATAAATAAAAATTTAAAAGATACGAATTTTGAAAATGTTAGGCTTAAATTAAGTGTCAACACATCTATATATTTGTATACATTTCTAATCACCTTGATGAAAGTACTGATTTTGCTACTTACCTCTCCCACATTTTTCTCCTGCTAATCCTCTTAATGATTTTCACATGAGAATAGAGAATTATTGAAATTGTATTCTACACAACAAGGTGATGCATGTGAAGGAACGGATATGTTGATTTCCAACTCTTGGCATTGGTGGACTCACCTTACCTCTCTTCAAATAATTCAAAAGATACACACAAACAAATGAGTTATTAATGTGCAGATCTAATTCTTTTTTTCTATATGTCAAGTAGGTGCAAGTCTGATTCTCTTTTATTAGCCAAATATATTAAAAAAGTAAATGATATTAGGTGAAACAAGACTCGAATCCGTACATGGACATAGCTACAGTACTAAAGAGGGGTTCAAACGAAATCAATAATCTTTTTCTTAAATTCAGTTTGGCATAATATATATGTGTCTTTTAACATGACCTCATTTTACATTTATGCCTTTCAATTTTGGGCATGCTCAAGTAGACATTTTGACATATTCACTAACAGCATTTTTGGTCTAATAGACCGGCATCATATCTTGATTCATCGATAGCAAAGCCTTCAGTATAATCGAGTGAGTGACCTTATCAATCATTTTAGAAGCAGAACTTCAAATGGAAGGATCAATTTTACAATTTTTATTGTTGTAGATGAGACTATATGCAAGAAGGCACAAAAGTGTCAAAAGATATGGACCTTCTGATGGCATTTTACGAAGGCCTAACAACTTGGGGCAAAGGCAAACCCAAGATTTGAAGACTTGGGTGCACCAATATAAACATAGCTCAAATATGAGGTCTAAACTAAATTTAAAATAAAAACAGGCATAAGTAGAATTCAAACCCTGGTCTAGAGGGTGGTATCTCTACCTTCTACCAATTGCAAAAGGGCACTTCTATGCTTTTTATGGGTGCACTGTTAACTATATCTTAATTTCTATCATTTTGTCAAAATAAATATACATATATACATATCAATTTTTAGGAAGTAACCAAGTTCACGTGCATCCCCTCCGTATAGTGTGGGTCTGCCCCAGCTTAAGAGTATCCATGTCGCAAATATCGTTGGTAGGAAAATAGATCTCATCTTTTTGCTTAAACAAGGCTTGCGATTTCTAATGAAAGAGATTTTTGCTGCATGTTAACCATAAATCATGTGTGGGGATAGCTTGCATCTGGAACATTGGGGACTTCTGTTCTTGATAAAGTAAATAGTGTTTTGTTAACTGTTATGTACTTTTGAACTTTTAGGAAATAAATGCTAATATTTGGAACAATGAATCTACTCCTTGCTGATTGCACGGGTTGTAATGAAAAAGGATGGGCTTTCTCTGGTTTTACTATTCGTTGTAGTGTACTGATGTTATTTCCTCGAGTATAGAACAAGATATACATATGCTTGTTGATTGCATATCACATTTTGTTGGTACCTTTTGAAGTTTGTTGATATAAAATTTATGTCAACTGAAAATTTTCATTGCAAGGCTCGAAACAGTTATTTAAGTTCTATTCAATGTTCATAAATTTAGAGCAATTAAATAATATGAGAATCAATATTATCTAATTCTTGAAATGCGAAAACTTTTGCTTTTGATGGGTTTCATAAAAAAAATTGTTCATGATTTTCATTCAAATAACTTTCATAAAAACAAGGATATCATTTTTTGTAACATATTCTCATTACTTTAAAGTCTTAAACTAATTGTCTCATTATATTATAAAGTACTATGTTTTCCATAGTTGCATAGGGCTACTCTATATTACACGTTTTCAAAAAATTATCGTCACTTATTAATGTATTCTAGCAACTAATTATCACTCAAATCTTTCCTCTTGGGCATTCATGATCTTCAATTGATGAAACGACTAATTGATATTTTATATATGCAATGACCGAAGACTTGATTTTTTCTTGCTTCTGACTAAATTGAGATGTAGGGCATGAGGATGGACTAGTCTATTACCATGAAGCGATTAGACTGAAAACTTTAATGAATACTTGATTTTTCATGAGCCCGTGTAAGAACACTATCTTATTTAAAAACAAGAAGCACTTTAAAAGAGAGATCATGCATCCACACATACTTTTAACACAATAACAACGCATGAAAGAGAATTAGGTTCCAAAAGTCTTAATTAAAACTAAAAATAGTTGAAAGAACAAATGTTTTTAAGTAGCAATATGAAATCACACCGTCTATAATTCTTCAAGCAAAGTACTTCAAAATGATCAAATTAAAACAAAGCATGTTTATTTTAAAGGAGCTCTATGAGGAATTCCCTTCCTCTTGCGCTTCCGCTTCGTCTCAACAATCTTTCCCCATTTGGCTTCCACCTACAAATTCCATCATAACATATGTTATTCACAAAAAAAATATTATGTGTATTGACAATGTACATATATAATAATACTCTATTTATCTTAATTTAAGTCATGTATCTTACTTTTTTTAAATCTGTCTCAAAAAAGGGTGTTTCCCCTATATTTGGTGTAAAGAACTCAAATTCAACACAACAATAACCGCTTTTCAAATATACTAATAAGACTAAAGTTCAATTACAATTCTCAAAAGTAAACGTATCAAATAAAATAGTAAAAAACCCCAAACAAATATATAGAAGGCTGGATAAGGGAAATGAGAAAATAGGGATAGTTCAGAAGGGATATGAGGAGAACTAGACTTTCACAAAACAATGAGCCTAATCTATCTTTCCAACTTCTCTACCTTTTAGACTAGTTACTATTTGGGAATGAATCTCAATTAAACCTTTGCGAAGGTCTTTTGATCTAATTACTTCTTCTTGACCCAATTATTGATTCGGTGACGTCAAATTCCACGTCGGACTGGGATTGATTCATAACATTCAGTACTTCCTTTGTTGGTTTAAAAATAATGATACAATTTGATATTTACTTATAATTTGGTTTAAAAATACTCATTTTACCTATAATGAGAGATTTTGGAGCATAAATTTCAAGTCTTTCTTTCTTTTTTTAAAATTCATGTCAATTCAAACAATATCACATAAATTGTGGAAGAGGGAGTACATTTTTTTCAATTTCAACGTTCTATTTAGGATTATACAACAACAACAACAACAACAACATATCCAATGAAATCTAATAAATGAGGTCTGGGGATTGTAGAATGTACTCAAGCGTTACCACTACCTCGTGGAAGTAGAGAGACTGTTTTCGATCAAGCATAATTTCCAGAATTCAATATTAAAAATTACTAAAAAAATAAAATAAAAATCATCGTGAAACAACTTAATTTGAGATGGAGGGAGTGATATGCACCTTGCAAGCAATGGAACAGAACTGAAATTGTCGAGGGTCATGCAATCTCCTTTTGCAAGTGAGACAAGTAGGATCTCCAGCAATTAAAGAGCCAGACCCACAATGTGGCAGAGGATTCAAAGAAATTACCAATTTCTTGTTGCATTTGTATGGCTGCACATAGAAAATTATATATATCACATCACTAACATATATACGCTAATTATATATTTTTTTTAAAAAACAATAATTAAAGTTCAGTTTTTTTTGCATGATTTAAAAAAAAAAACAGCTGAATTTCATCGATATGTACAAGAACTTCAGGCAACCACAAAAAAAATCAACATATGTATCTTAAGTTCTAACCGAAAATAATTAAACTTTAGTCATTTTGTTCAAGCTCAACTTCACACCAATGGGTAGACTTAACTAGTGGGTCCAAACAGAGATGGCTCAAGGATACAACTAGTAAAACACTTTTATTTCTAATTGTAACCGTCTATATCAATTTAAGTTTACCTGAATTAATTTACAATCAATATACTTCTCCATCTGCTCGAGAAGAACAACTTCTTTGTAAACATGTCGATAAATCTTTAGCTGGTCATGATCATTGTGTTTGTTGGTAGAGATGCAATGCTTGCATAAATCTGAATCACATGTGATACAATACTTGCTCAGTTCATTCTTTTCAAGTTCATCATGCACCAAACATGCACCAAAGAATGTCTTCTTCAAAAGTGGCCCTAGCCATGTTGGCATATTCCTGCTAGGTTCCACTTCTCCCTGCAAATATTAAATAGGTTATGGTATTTTCAATTGATCTGATATCTCACTACAAATATCGCACTTTCCAAAATAAGTAATCTTACATGAAGTAATATTATCATGAAATATACATAGTACAAAAAAATAAAAAATATTTATCAAGCTACTCTTGAAATAGTCTTTCTCATTATTTGAACAATAAATTTACTTGAAACAACATTGTCATCAAATATACGTATATCAAAAGAATTATGAGAAAAAAAATACTTATCAAGCTAATGATCCATAAAGGTTTAAAATTCTACTAAGGCTTGTTTAGAGTTTAAACTTTAAGAGAAACTAAGACTTTATTTCTTTATGTATAATGAGAAATTAATTTTAAGATTTTCTTGACCTTTCCGCGAGGTTTTATCTTATGTTGCATATTAATATAATCTTGAAACTAAGACTTCACTTCTTTACATCGTCAACAAAATACATATTAATCTAATCTCAAACTTAAGCTTGAGATATTTCATCTTATCTTGCACACCAAACAATCCTAGTACTCATGGAATTTGTATAAACCTCATCCCTTATCTTTTCATCACAGAGAGAAACCTCATCACCTACTATGAGCCTTTGTGGCAGTTCTTCTTTTTATCGATACATCTGGTACATTCGGAACACATTAATTTAGACTTGGATCACATAGATTCCATTGAGGGGAAAATGTTTCTTAACAAGCTTTCACCATTTAGAAGGTTCAATAATATATTATTAAGAATGAAGAAATTTCATCCATATGATCACACCCTTGATGATGCACACCAATAATAAACGAATGATTCTTTTACGATTGGTAAGCTTGATTCTTTTTATTTAGTCAAGCATATGGAAGCATTCAATAAAAGTATGATTATGAGACTTCACTTAACTTCTATCAGCTTTAATTTGATATCTGAGAATTTGAAGGTTCATCAAGTATTTTTTTTTGCCTCACGGCCCTAATAGGAATAGGGGTATTTTACAAATAGGGCTAATAAATTCGCCAATCGAAATATTAAGAAATAAAATTTAGAATTTCTTCATTCCAAGTAAATTCTTCCGAACTCAAAATATTAAGATAGAGGAATACCCTAGACCACAATAGATCTCCTACAAAGTATACTGTAATTGGCTTATTGAAGGCTCCTATTGACATGCATTCAATAGAAATCAAGCCTACAAATTCATCAATTATGAGTCAGGTACCTTCCATAACTGACATAGAATTATTATTTTCGCTTTCATCCCACTATACATGTGATTTTACATGTGAATCAAAATTTGAATTTACTTCATCTTTTTATATTGATTTGTTAAGACGATGATGATATATTTATAGGTTGAAAAAAGAGTTTGAAGCAAATAAAGATACGACTCTAACATACTAGGAAGTTTGGTTTGTAGCAAATAGGGAGTTGGCTTGACATGGTTAGGAGTGTTGTTGAAGTATAACTCTTGGCTCCAAAGCCTGCCTTGAGAGAGAAAAGCTCAGATCAAGTCCATGAACTAAGTAGAAAGAAAGAACTCAACAAAGACATAGAGAATAGGGCTTTATGGGATGATTTAGGGTAAAATTATCATTTCTATGTCGTTAAAATGCTCCTTTTCTAATGTGAAAAGAAGTAGAATGGACAACTAGAATACAAACCCATTGAAAGTTTAACATATTCTAGATAGCATGAGAGAAAACAAATATGTCGTGATGTCAAAGTAGGTTATAGTTAAAATTACAAAATCGCTACACGTTTAGTTTTACGATACAAACAAGTCGTTAAAGCACACGACCACTCCCGCTTCCCTTATAACATGGCAAGAAAATGAGACATTATATCCTTTTACACATTAATACTTGCCTAAATATTTGGGGTTGGTGACTTAATTTTCTTTTTGTCTTTTATAATTTTGAACTATTTAAACATATCATCATAATGTGTTATAAACAAATGTGTAATCACAGTATACCTAATGCATTCTAACTCTTATTTTATTCATATTTGCTAATAATTGGATGAGATTTGTTACCTTATTAGGATATGTAAGTAAGGTCTAGTCCCCTTCTTATAGTCTTCCCCCTTCTTATCATCTTCCTTACTAAGAATGTTTTAATTTTATTTTATTAATAAACAACTATTAGACATGTGGTATAAAATCGTCAAAAAGAATCTTTTTATTTTGCAAGACATCTATATATATCTAACATGAAAGAGTTATGAAGAAAAAACTTTGAAATATAAAATCAAGAGTAAATTTAATGATTGAAATTTGTATAAACTGCTAGATAACTCTAATTTTACCCTCTATTCAATCTAGTGAGATACTATCTAAAATTCTCTTATATAGTTTGGAAAACTTCCTAATATATACAATTTAGATCCAAATTCAGTCATAACCCAACTTCACATAGTAGATCAAAATTCAATTTCTTGAAAAAATGCTATCTTTTATAGAAATCAATTAAGATGATATCAAACATATAGACTCATGAAATTATAACAACAATCAAAGGAAAAATATAATTTTCCATTTCCATTTTGAAATGCAAATGCATAAACAAAATGGTAAGAATTATATCTCACACAAAAAAATATAGCAAAAAACAATCAATCTTGAATGAATTAAAATCCAATTATAAGATATCTAACTCTAGATTATTAAAACTAACAAAAAATAACAATTGAAAATTAGTAAAGATACACAAATATGCGTACCTGTTCAATTGTCTCAGAAGGGGATGAATTAGAGCTATTCATTTTGTTTCTTCCAATTTTCTCCTCTCTAGAGTGTATCAATTTTCTGAAAATGGTATTTGAAGAAGACAAATAAAACTACTAGTAGGATTTAATAGCTAATCTATTTTTCCCTTGAAGTGTACTTAGTCGGCGAGACAACTATTGAAATAATGTAGACAAATTTTTTAGTCAAATAAAATTTTGTTTAGAAGAATATAAGGTCAAAGTCAAATAAAATTTTGTTTAGAAGAACATAAGGTCAAAGTCAAATAAAATTTTGTTTAGAAGAACACAAGGTCAAACGGGCCCCCAGTTTGCTAACTGTCCGTTATATTTCAAAGAGACAATATAATGGAGATATGTTTGATGAGTTGGGACATTTATTCCAGTTTTACCCTTAAGATGAGAGGCGATGGATCCAAGGAAGATTTCGATAGAACCTAGAGTTTTTTAGGTCGAATTACATGTATGTAATGGACATTATTGTCATTTCATTTTGCTTGCCAAATAGTGTGAACATAGAAATGTTTTGTAAGTCTATGAACTTTTCCCTTGTCTATTCTAGTCCATTTTATTTTTTTTCGTCAAACATTCCTATATGTGAAGTCAAAGTTTCTCCAAGTAAGGGGTTTGTACACATTTATGATTTTACCATGTATGAGGTAATTAGATTTAGTAAATTTTAAATCAAGGGAAATTATTAATTGTGTGTGTCCATTTTGATTTTACTTAAAAAGGAAAAAATCAAAGGAAAAGGTAATTAATTTGATTCTCTCTTTACATGTCAAGCTAGTTGATGATTCAACGATATTGTGAATAAGATAGCTTTGGCTGACTTATCCCAATATATAAATGAACTTTTCATTACTCTAAATTTCTTTCACGTATCATTTGGTAGAAGGTTATGCACTCTTTCTACTCAATTGTAATCATTGGTGCCCTTCGAGCTACATGTAGGTATTAGTTGAAGGGTTAACTCAGTTCTTATATAGAATTCTTTTAATCAAATTTTAATATAAAGAGCTTTTTGAGAGAGATTTTTTTAATCATTCCTAATAAGCTTAGGCAAATCTGAATTAGTAGGCTTTGGATGATTAATAAAATAAAAGCTAATAATTTTAGCTCAACCAAACTGTTGGGCTGGTTGGGTCCAACATTGTCCATTAAAGGTCAACCTTAACGGTCTCGATTCTTGGACATACTGAGTTACACTTAGGTTTGATTTAGGGGTTGGGGTTCTTCGATAAAATACTAGTTTATTTAACCCTTGCCTCTTAAGGGGTTAGTCAGATTTAACGGATCAAACTAATATTCTCTTTCATATTGTATTGTAACTTTGTATTAGTATTTGAGATTCTTGAACCTTGTACATTGTAAGAGGACATAAATTATGAATAAACCTCAAAGGGTTAATGAGATTTCAACTTTTTTTTATTGATAACAAAAAGAATTTATACAGAATTTAGAACAAGATTTACTACTTGTATGAAAAAATGAATTGAAAAAAAAAGAACAATAGAAAATTTAAATTTTAAGGAATCACCAAAAGTCCAACACCATCGTCTACTCTACCTCTGTATGGGTGTATTTATAAACAATCAATCTCATATTCATAATTTTTAATACAAAATTTACATTGAACTCTATATTTATGTAACATCTCGCAACTAGAAAGAACTAGAAAATAGTTTAAAATCTACTTATTTTTTGGAAAGAAGAAAATCTGAAAATTTCAAGTTCAAAAGTGAGTTTTTGTTCAAATTCAAATGACCATAACTCCTAACTTAGGATGATTTAGGGGTAGTTCCAGATATTGTTGGAAAGACCTTAGAATAAACTTTCCAACTCCGCCGAATTTGCGCGCTTCGAGTTCGAATGAGTGAGTTATGCCTTTCAGAAGCTGGGCTGTTGGATTAAGAAAAGCCCAATCCAGATTTGGGAAGGGAAAAGTTTTTTTTCCTTACCTAATTAATTAATCATTTTTTAGGAATTAATTGGGATAAAACAAAACCTTTGTTCAGTTTAGAAAGATAGAACTTATGCTAGAGCTTGGAGAAGAGAGAAGAGAGAAAAGAAGAGAAAAGAGGAGAGAAATCAAGAAATCACCAAGGATGTTCAAGTTTTGCGAGTGGAATTCGTCGGGGATAATCCCTACAAGGTATATGAGATCACACACAGTGTTTAGTTCACCGACTCTCCAATCATGCTTCAATTCAGTGAAATAATGTTTGTTTTGAAAAGAAATCCTTTGAGTTCTTGATGTAATTCGTTTGAATTCTTGTGGGTTGTTTAGTTGAAGTTTCTTGATGGATTGATTCATGTTTCCTTGTATAATTTCGGGTTGAATCTAGTGTATATTTATAGTACTAATGTTCCTAAGTGTTTAGGGAAATAACCATGGAAGTTTGGAGGGTTTAGAGATGAAAAACGAAGGCGAAAAGTTGGAGGTTTTCTGGGAAAGGGCTGGCCTGCCAGAGCGCCACAAAAGTTCTTCTGAACTTTGGCCTCTGACGCGTCGCTCCAGCAAGAGCGCCACAAAAAGTTCTCTGAACTTTGAGGGTTAGCGCCCCGCGTCTCTCGAGCGCCAACGACGTCAGTTCTCCCCATTCTTTCCCCACCTTTTCGTACTAGTTCCTAAGTGTGTACCTATGTTTCTTAGTTGATTCCAATACTGTAAGGTAAATCTAAACATAATGACATCATCCATAAACATGAGATCATAAACCTTGAATCCACAATCAAATTGAATGAAAGTTAAGTTCAAAGTCAAAGAAGATAAGAGTCAAGTCGAGAAGTTAAGAAGAAAGTCAAAGCAAAGTCGTCTTTAGAAAGATTTAACTTTGTTTTAAGACTTAAGGGTTGAGTTCAGTAAAGAGTAAAGTTGAAGATCTTTCTTCAAAGAAGTATATGGGGACTGTGTATTCCCAAAGAGGTTTAAAAGAAGCGTTTTCACATTTAAACAAGAACGGAAATTGAGATATCCAAAGAGCCTCGGGGCTAGTTTTAAGAAAAGTGTTATAGCTATCTAAAATCAACCAACCAAGCAAAATTAAGATTTCCAAGATAGTCTTTGAGCTAAGTTTTGAGCACTAATATCAAATCACAGAAGAAGTATGTTTTAAAAACATAGGACCAAGTATATTTTACGAGTATTATTGAGCACTGAATTGGGAACGAGCAAGAGTTCAAATAACTCACATCTCTTTTTTATCTTACCTGAAATCCAAATATTGCCCACACGCCTTAATTGCATGGTGTCACGAAGTGTGCCAAGTAAAATAAAAGGTTCACAAAATTATAAAAAAATAATTTCGAGAGGGTAATAGGACCTTAGTTTAGTTAAGGTGTTTCTCTAGAATTTCGGTCATAGTCTAGGAGGGTTGTAACATCTCAGACTTTTAAATAGTTAGGAATAAATTAAGAAACTAAAAATATTCATTTTTGGAAAGAAAAGGAAAAATCCGAAAAATTGCCTAAGTTAAGAAAGTGAGTTTTGGTCATTTCAAACGACCATAAATTCTAGCTAAGGGTGAGTTACAGGAATTTCTTGATAAGCTTGAAAATACAGAGAGATCTTCCAACGCCCCCGAGTTTGAGCATTTTGAATATTGTATGAGGGAGATATGACCATCGTAAGTTGGGCTATTAAAGTAAGGAAAATCACAATCCGGATTTAAGAAAGGGCAAACTAGTATTTTCACCAATTAATTTCCTATTCCGTGATAGGGGTTTATTTGGGGTAAAATCATGTTTTAGATCAGATTAGAAAATTAAAATTTATGTTTAGGGCTTGGAAAAGAGAGAAAAGAAGAAGGAAAGGGAGAAAAGTCAAGAATTCGACAAGAACGCGAAAGTTTGCGAGTGAAATTCATCAGGGGTGATCCCTATCAACGTAGTGAGATCTTTTCATCTTGGGTTAGTTCACCCAACACCAACTTTTTTAAATTCAGCGATTTTGAGTTGGTTGAATGATAAAAAAGTGAAATTCTTGAAGAACATTGTTGAATTCTTGTTGCTTGAGTTATTGTATGCCTAGTGCTAATTTGATTCGTGTTTCTGGGTTATTTTTTGAGTCAAATCTATTGGGTGAACCATGGAAGTTTAGAGGGTTTAGAGATGCAAAATAGAGGAGAAAAGTCAGAACACCTGTCTGTAGGGCCTTGGGGCTCCGCGCCAGCTTGAGTGCCCCAACTTTGCCTCTGAAGTTTAGGTCCTGGCCCCCCACGCTTCTCAGTGCGCTAAGGACGCCAAGCCCACCCCATTCATTCCCTACTCTTTCATACTAGTTCCTAAGTGATGTACCCATGTTTCTTAGTTTATTTCAAACACTATAAGCTACATCTTAACATCATGAAATCATTCATAAACATGAGATAATGAAGCTTGAATCCATAATCCTATTCAAGGAAAGTTAAGATTAAAGTCAAAGAAGTTAAGAGTTAAATCTAGATTTTAAGAAGTAAGTCAAAACAAAGTTTTTAAAGTTTCAAAAGTTTTAATAAACGTTTTAATTTCATTTTATGACTCAAGTTTCAATTTAAGTGTAACAACCTGTTTAGTCGGTTTGAGCAGTAGAAATATTTCTGATAAAAACTGACTGAGTCGACGGACCACGCGTAGGACCGTCATGGTCACGACGGACCGTCGAGGGACTTCGTTCCAAAACACTTAAACTCTGAAAATCTGGGTACTGAGATCGACTCTCTGAACTTCGCGACGGAACTGCAGGACGGACCGTCGTAGGTACGACGGATCGTCACAAACCCTTTACAGAATTTGACTCTCTGAACTTTGTGACGGACATGCAGGACGGACCGTCA
>NC_028638.1:31972776-31976364 GCF_001406875.1 Solanum pennellii
TTACTTGGAGGGTTAAAGGAGATAACCTTGAAATAAATAATGGGTTACTTTTATCCTAATGAAATATGTGATAGTTAGGGTAAAAGAAAAGAATCTAGAGAAGAAAAAGAAAAAGACAGAGAGGGAGAACGAATGAGCGAGAGAGAAACCGAAGAGGAAAGCAAAAGGGCATTGGGGAGATAGCTTGCTTGATCACGATTCTTCGGTGGAGGTAGGTTATGGTTTATGCTATGTGATAGTAAACTCTTAATAGCGATTGATATGTATTGGGTGGTATTGTAAAGTCTTCTATATACTTGATTGTGTGTTTGTATGTTGTGATCGTATAATTGTGGTGGTTAGAATGATGAGATTGTTGAATCTTTAATCTTAAATCCTCTCTATTAAGATGATGCTTGACATAAAGAAAGCTTGATGAACTGAAATAATGAGATAGATGGATCGGAGTGTCACGTTCCGACACACAGGATATATGGATCGGAGTGTCACGTTCCGACACATAGGATAATGGATCGGAGTGTCACGTTCCGACACACAGGAATAGATGGATCGGAGTGTCACGTTCCGACACATAGGAATAATGGATCGGAGTGTCACGTTCCGACACGTAGCATTAGGGGATCGGAGTGTCACGTTCCGACACGATAAGAATAAAGAGAAGTAATCTTGAATTATGTTAATATACTCAATTTCGAAGAACCTATTTCCCAAATGAGTATGGTGTGGAGGCTTGAGTCCTCATAGGTGTGCTTGGTGTTGTTGCCAATGGTTCTTGTACTTGTTGATTGTCACCTGTTAAGTATTGTGGTTGATTTTATATTATTATTCAATATATATTGCTTTCTATTTTGAGTTGGCCGATGATACCTACTCAGTACTTGTTACTTGTACTGACCCCTACTTTTATGTTCTTCTTGTTCTTTTGTGGAGTGCAGCAAGTGCACCAGTGACTTCGACTCGTCCGCAACTCTATCCAGTTTTCAGTACGTCAGATTTCAGGGTGAGCTATTATTCCTAGCTCGGGCTGGAGTCTCTTCTTCACGTCTTGATGTCTTTGAAGTTCGGAGATGGACCACCTTTCTACTTGTTTTAGTTTTTGAATACTCTTAGACTTAGTAATTTGAGGATAAATGTTCTTGATGTGATGACTTCCAGATTTTGGGGATGATAAGTATTATAATTTATAAGTTTATTTAATTGATTTCGTTAATGAGTTTGGATCTTCCGCATTTATTTACTATTTAAAAATTTATTTACTGGTAAACGTCGGGATTTAGATTGTTGGTTCGCTCACCTAGTAAGATAAGTGTGGGTGCCACTCGCGGCTCGTTTTGGGTCGTGACAAACTTGGTACCAGAGCAATTAGGTTCATTGGTCTCATCACACAAGAACGAGTCTAATAGAGTGTTGAGGAACGGTATGCGGACGCCCTTACTTTTCTTTGAGAGGCTATAGGACTTTAGGAAAACTCCATTCTTTCTTTCTTTCTTTCGTGCTATTACTTGGGTCCAATTGGTATCTAGGCGATACAAATTGGTATCTTACATCCTCACTCTATCTCGCTGATGGTTAGAACTAGAGCAACAACTGTGTCAACACCAGCACCGGTAGGACAGGGTGCGTCTGAGCCAACCGTTGGGACCGTAGCTTGAGGAGGAGCAGTGGCCAGAGGCCGTGGTAGAGGTCGCAGGAGGACGCCCTCTAGAGGTAGAGGACAAACATCTGGTCCAGCTGGTAATAGGGCAGTGACTCCTCCACCGACTGATGAGGTAGTGAGAGAGGGTGAAGAAGGGGAAAATGAGCAGGTTCAAGATGAGGAATTACCACCCCAGCCTACCCCAGAGATGATTAACCAGGTTCTTGCCTATCTTAGCGGGTTATCTGATCAGGGCCAGACACCTCCAGTGTTTTCTGCACCAGCACCTCAGGTACAGGGGGTACAACATGCAGCCGCTGTAGCTCCCCGCATGGATGCCTCATTGGAAGTAGGCACGTTTCCTCGATTGACTACAGCTTCCATAATGACAAGTGATCAACATGAACTTTTCACTAAATTCCTAAAGTTAAAACCTCCAGTGTTCAAGGGTGCTGAATCTGAAGATGCCTATGATTTTCTGGTTGATTGTCATGAACTGCTACATAAGATGGACATAGTAGAACGATTCGGTGTGGAGTTTGTGACCTATAAGTTTTAGGGGGATGCCAAAAGGTGGTGGCGATCGTATGTTAAGTGTCAGCCAGCACAGGCACCACCTATGACTTGGGCATCATTCTCTAGCTTATTTATGGAGAAGTATATACCCCGGACCTTAAGGGATAGGAGGAGAGATGAATTTCTGAGCCTAGAGCAAGGAAGGATGTCTGTTGCTGCTTAAGAGGCTAAATTTAGTGCACTATCTAGGTATGCCACTCAGCTTTGTTTCAGCCCACAAGAGCGGATTCGCCGTTTTGTGAAGGGATTGAGGTCAGATTTGCGGATCCCAGCCTTACAGGTAGCTGCTGCAGCAAAATCCTTTCAGGAAGTGGTTGATTTTGTGATAGAAGTGGAGGGGGTGAAGCCAGACGACTTCACCATGGCGTCGACATCTAAGAAGTTCCGTAAGGGAGGTGAGTTTAGCGGTTCTTACTCCAGAGGGCAGAGTTCAGGAGGTTACCAAAACCGCCCTATTCAGTCGGCCCTGCAGGCTTTAGCTGGGGGTCCACCGCAGCCCAGTCAGCCTTTTTCTAAGGCTGGTGGTTATCCTCAGACTTCGTCACTTCCACAAAGACCTATGCTAGACTCCAGAATTATGGATGTGGGGAGACTGGACATATTAAGAAGTATTGTCCAAAACAGAGTTACAGACCCCCAATGGTTAGAGGTAGAGGTGGTCATGGGAGAGGCCGCCATTCTGGAGGACGTGGTGGCCAAGGTAATGGTGGTCACCCAATCAGTCGGGGTGGCGGGCAAGCTGGAACTGCTACGGCGCAACATGAGAGGGGCAATGGACAGACAGGTGATACGGCCCATTGTTATGCTTTCCCCGGGAGGTCTGAAGCAGAAACATCTGATGCTGTTATCACAGGTAATCTTTTGGTCTGTGATTGCATGGCTTCTGTATTATTTGATCCTGGATCCACATTTTCATATGTATCTTCCTCATTTGCTACTGGTCTTGATTTACATTGCGAATTGCTTGACATGCCTATTAGTGTCTCTACTCCTGTGGGTGAGTCTGTGATAGTTGAGAAGGTGTATAGGTCTTGCCTTGTGACTTTTGTAGGGAGCAATACCTATGTAGATTTGATTATCCTAGAAATGGTTGATTTTGATGTAATTCTGGGTATGACTTGGCTTTCCCCAAATTTTGCAATCTTAGATTGTAATGCTAAAACTGTGACATTGGCCAAGCCTGGGACAGATCCGCTAGTGTGGGAGGGTGACTACATTTCCACCCCAGTCCGTATTATCTCTTTTCTTCGCGCTAAGAGGATGGTTAGTAAAGGTTGTTTAGCCTTCTTGGCACATCTCAGGGACGACACTTCCCAAGTACCTTCGATTGAGTCTGTTTCGATAGTCTGTGAGTTTCTGGATGTGTTTCCTGCAGA
>NC_028638.1:31978025-31978516 GCF_001406875.1 Solanum pennellii
TTGAGGAAGAAAAGACTTTATGCCAAATTCTCCTAGTGTGAATTCTGGATAGATTCAGTGTCCTTCTTGGGGCACGTGGTTTCTAAGGATGGAGTGATGGTGGATCCTTCTAAGATTGAAGCAGTGAAGAGTTGGGTAAGACCAACTAATGTTTCAGAGGTAAGGAGCTTTGTTGGGATAGCTAGCTACTACCGTCGATTTGTCAAGGGATTTTCTTCTATTGCTTCGAAGCTAACAAATTTGACTAAGCCGAATGTTCCCTTTGTATGGTCGGATGAATGTGAAGAAAGTTTTCAGAAACTCAAGACTTTGTTGACTACTGCACCAATTCTTACCTTGCCAGTGGAAGGTAAGAATTTCATCGTCTATTGTGATGCATCTTATTCTGGCTTGGGCGCAGTGCTGATGCAGGAGAGAAATGTAATTGCTTCAAGGCAATTAAAGGTGCATGAACGTAACTATCCGACCCATGATTTGGAGTTGGCTGCAGT
>NC_028638.1:31978582-31978871 GCF_001406875.1 Solanum pennellii
GTCTTTACTCAGAAAGATTTGAATTTGAGGCAGAGAAGGTGGATGGAACTATTGAAGGACTATGATATTACTATATTGTATAACCCAGGAAAAGCTAATGTTGTGGCAGATGCTTTAAGTAGAAAAGCAGGGAGCATTGGTAGTTTAGCCCACTTATAGGTTTCTAGACGCCCATTGGCTAAAGAGGTTCAGACTTTGGGTAATGACCTCATGAGACTGGAAGTACTAGAGAAAGGAGGATTTTTGGCCTGTATGGAGGCAAGATCTTCTTTTCTTGACAAGATTAAGG
>NC_028638.1:31980725-32009242 GCF_001406875.1 Solanum pennellii
ATTTGAGGTAAGACCTTGGGGTACCGATCTTTTGAGGGAATCGTTAAATAAGGTAAAATTCATTCAGAATAAGCTTCTAGCAGCTCAGAGCAGGCAGAAGGAATATGCAGATCGAAAGGTTAGGGACTTCAATTTTATGGAGGGTGAACAAGTCTTGCTAAAGGTTTCACCCATGAAAGGGGTGATGCGGTTTGGTAAGCGAGGTAAACTCATTCCGAGGTACATTGGGCCATTTGAAGTTTTGAAGCGCGTGGGGGAGGTGGCTTATGAACTGGCATTGCCTCCAGGACTCTCAGGAGTGCATCCGGTATTTCATGTGTCTATGCTGAAAAAGTACCATGGGGATGGAAACTACATTATCCGTTGGGATTCAGTTCTTCTTGATGAGAATTTGTCTTATGAGGAGGAGCCGGTTGCTATTCTAGCTAGAGAAGTCCGCAAGTTGAGATCAAAGGAGATTGCATCTATCAAGGTTCAGTGGAAGAATCGGCCAGTTGAAGAGTCCACTTGGGAGAGTGAGGTGGATATGCAAGAAAGATATCCACATCTTTTTACAGATTCAGGTACTCTTTCTCGCCCTTACTTTTCTTCCTGTGATCGTTCGGGGACGAACGATGGGTAAATTGGTATCTATTGTAACAACTTGTTTAGTCGGTTTGAGCAGTAGAAATATTTCTGATAAAAACTGACTGAGCCGACGGACCACGCGACGGACCGTCATGGTCACGATGGACCGTCGAGGGACTTCGTTCCAAAACACTTAAACTCCGAAAATCTGGGTACTGAGATCGACTCTCTGAACTTCGCGACGGAACTGCAGGACGGACCGTCGTAGGTACGACGGACCGTCACAAACCCTTTACAGAATTTAACTCTCTGAACTTTGTGACGGACATGCAGGACGGACCGTCGCAGACACGACGGACCGTCAAAGGTTGCGTAACCTAACTGGGTCGGATTTCTGCTAAAAGTTTTAAAGGGGTGTTTTGGACTATTCATGACAAACTTTATACAATTAGGGGGGTGAGTTTAATAATTTATTTACTTGGAGGGTTAAAGGAGATAACCTTGAAATAAATAATGGGTTACTTTTATCCTAATGAATTATGTGATAGTTAGGGTAAAAGAAAAGAATCTAGAGAAGAAAAAGAAAAAGACAGAGAGCGAGAACGAACGAGCGAGAGAGAAAACGAAGAGGAAAGCAAAAGGGCATTGGGGAGATAGCTTGCTTGATCACGATTCTTCGGTGGAGGTAGGTTATGGTTTATGTCTATGTGTTATATAAACTCTAAATAGCGATTGATATGTATTGGGTGGTATTGTAGAGTCTTCTATACACTTGATTGTGTGTTTGTATGTTGTGACCATATAATTGTGGTGGTTAGAATGATGAGAATGTCAAATCTTTAATCTTAAATCCTCTCTATTAAGATGATGCTTGACATAAAGAACGCTTGATGAACTGAAATAATGAGATAGATGGATCGGAGTGTCACGTTCCGACACACAGGAATAGATGGATCGGAGTGTCACGTTCCGAAACATAGGAATAATGGATCGGAGTGTCACGTTCTGACACAATAAGAATAAAGAGAAGTAATCTTGAATTATGTTAATACACTAAATTTCGAAGAACCTAGTTTCTCAATGATATGGTGTGGAGGCTTGAGTCCTCATAGATGCACTTGATGTTGTTGCCAACGGTTCTTGTACTTGTTGATTTTCACCTGTTGAGTATTATGGTTGATTTTATATTATTATTCCATATATATTGCTTTCTATTTTGAGTTGGCCGATGATACCTACTCAGTACTTGTTCCTTGTACTGACCCCTACTTTTATGTTCTTCTTGTGGTTTTGTGGAGTGCAGCAAGTGCACAGTTGACTTCGACTCGTCCGCAACTCTAGCCAGTCTTCAGCACGTCAGATTTCAGGGTGAGCTATTATTCCTAGCTCGGGCTGGAGTCTCTTCTTCACGTCTTGATGTCTTTGCAGTTCGGACATGGACCACCTTTCTACTTGTTTTAGTTTTTGAATACTCTTAGACTTAGTAATTTGAGGATAGATGTTCTTGATGTGATGACTTCCAGATTTTGGGGATGATAAGTATTATAATTTAGAAGTTTATTTAATTGATTTCGTTAGTGAGTTTGGATCTTCCGCATTTATTTACTATTTAAAAATTTATTTACTGGTAAACGTCGGGATTTAGATTGTTGGTTCGCTCACCTAGTAAGGTAAGTGTGGGTGCCACTCGCGGCTCGTTTTGGGTCGTGACATTAAGTAAAGAATAAAAAGTTGAAGTTCTTTCTTCAAAGAAATATAAGGGAACTAAGTAGTTCCCTAAAAGTTTATACAAGACTCAAGTTTCAAGTTAAGCAAAGAGTAAAGGTTTTGTGTTCACTTCTCAAAAAGTCATTAAGAACTAAGTATTCCCAAAGAAGTTATAAATGTTTTTCACATTTGAGCAAGCAAAGGGAACACCTATTTCAAAGGAGCCTTTAGGCTAAGCATTGAGTAATTATATCAAACTAAAGAAAGACGTTGCTTTTAAAAGCATGAGCTAAAGTATATTTTGGGAGTATTATTGAGCACCGATGTAGGGATGAGAGTTCATATTAACTTAAGTCTCTATGAAAACAATGAATCCATCATGGGTATTAACGGTCATACTTTTTAGATGATCACGTAAGTTAAGCTAGTGGATACACTTAGTGAGTTAGCTTCCTATACTAGTAGCAAGGTATAGGATGGTTCTTGGCTGCGTGAGGTAAAGCGTTGTATCATCATTGTAGCTCTAAGTGATGGTTGTCGGTTACATAAACTTCCATTGTAGTAATTGCATGATTCCTCAAGGGGTTCTTCTTAGTATGAATGATGGTATGATACTTCATTCATGCATTGCACAAGTAGACTTTGAGAGGAAACATGGTATGTTTTAATGATATTATGATTATGAGTTGAAATCGTATTTTAAATTGTTTTCATTTTCTTTATATTGAACCTGTTTTAAACTGCTATATAATTAAATGAGTTAGATTGAGATATGTTATTCATGAGTGTTCCTTCTTACTCTCTCAAAGCTTAAGTTGTTTTAGCATTCCAACTCGCATACTCGTATATTCAATGTGCTGATGCAGATTGGCCTACATCGTATCATAATGTAGACGCAAGTAACTAGGATCATCATTCGACATACTTTGATCCAGCGAGCAACTTAGAGTCAGTTGGTGAGCCTCCTTTCATTCTGGAGGACATATTTATCATTCAAGTTATTGTTTTTAGTTTTCAGTTGTTAGGATGATTGGGGTCCTGTCCCGACATCCCTCTTTATTTTAGATGTTTCATAGAGAGATATTGTTAGCTTCTTTAATCTTTTCATTTCACTTGCAAACAATTTAGACTTGAGTTGCCACTTTGGCTATGTATTACTTTTAAGTTATTTCTTGAGTTATCTCTTGTGTTTAAGTCTTCTGCTGAGTAAGTAAGCCATACCAAGGGTCCGCTCGAGGCGATCAATGGTCTTCAACTGTCGGCCATGTTCAGGGTGTAGGATCGGGGCTTGACAAACTTGGTACAGAGCATAGAGTTCAAGAGTCATAGGGAGTCTATGAAGCCATGTCAGAGAGCCCAAGTTATCAGTGTAAGAGCGCCACATCTATAGTTAAGAGCTGCAACATTTAGGAATTTCTTTACTTCTTTCATATTGCTTTCGTGCATTAGAGTTTGATCTCTAAAAAGTTTCCTTGTAATTCTTGCCTATACGTTCAGAGAATCATGCATCTATGAAGAGAAGTCAGAGGTTGTCCAACTAGGAGGAATGTTGAGGAACAAGAATTACCAAATGCACCCAAAGTGCAACCACAAAGAGGAGTTATTAATATTGAGTTCAGAGAGAAAATTAGGATGCTGAGCCAAGGTGTGACTAACCAAGTTGATCAACAAAGAGGAGCTCGACAAGAAGGGTCTAACACTTCGAGGATTCGTGAGTTCTTGAGTATGAATCCCCCAAGTTTTACTGATTCAAGCATTACTGACTATCTAGAAAACTTCACTGAGGAACTGAAAAAGATGTTCGAGGACATGCATTTTTTTGACACCGAGAGACTTGAGCTAGTTGCATATCAACTGAAGGGTATTTCTAGGACTTGGTTTGATCAGTGGAAAGAAGGTAGGGATGAAGATTCACCACTTGCGAGTTGAGCTTGTCTTGAGGATGCCTGAAAGAGGCTAAGGTACGAAAATTCCTCACACTTAAGCAGGATTCTCTAAGTGTTCATGAATATGGGTTGAAGTTCACCCAACTATCCTGTTATGCTCCAGAGATGGTTAAAGACATGAGGAGTAGAATTGATTTGTTTGTTGTTGGGTTAGGCCGTCTATCAAGCAAAGAGGTCCGGGCAGCAATGCTTATTGGGGACATGGATATTTCGAGGTTAATGGTATATGTGCAGCAGGTAGAGGAAGAGAATCTTAGGGGTAGAGAGGAGTTCAAGAACAAGAGGGACAACACACGGAATGAATCAGGGCAGCAGAAGAGTAATCCCAACATGTCATCATTCCAATAGGATAAAAAAGGGACCTGCTCCATCATCTTCTAGTGTACTTGCACCGAGATATAAAGGTGAGTATACTGGCCAGAATTCGCAGAACTTCAGAGCTAGACCAGCACAGTCTCAAGAAAGTTTGGCATAGAGAGATAGTTGGGCTCCTGCATGTGCTAAGTGTGGTATAAGCCACCCAGGTAAATGTCGTGATGGTCAAACAGGTTGCTTTATGTGTGGTCAAGAGGGTCACTTCATGAGGGAGTGCCCCAAGAAAAGGTAGGGTAGTGGAAATCCGGGCAATATAGCCCAATCTTCATCGGTTGCTTCACCTAGAGGAGCCACATCTGGTACTGGCGAAGGGGAAAACCTCCTCTATCTATGCAATCACCAGCCACAAAAAGTTCTCCTCATTCTTTCCCCACCTTTTCATACTAATTCCTAAGTAATGTACCTATGTTTCTAAGTTGATTACAACACTCTAAGGTACATATAAAAATCATTGTTGTTTATCTTGTATTCCAAACATACTTAGAACAAACTTTGAACATCTTTGTAAGACAACAAAGTTTAAGAACATTTTCACAACTAGAAAATTAAACTAGTAGCGAAACTAGAATCAGAAACAGATTTTAAAAAAAATATACGAAATATTTTTCTTAAAGAAGAATTGTTGTTAATATGTGTCTAAAGAATCTTACTGATTCCAACAAACTTTGCAGAAACACGAAGTTACCAAGTTTAATGAATCAGTGAAGGAAAAAAAATAGAAGAACTGAAACTAATTCACAAATCTAAAATTTGTAAAACACGTACCAGAATCTGGAAATTTTTAATAGGAAAAAGATCAAGTCCACAGAACTCACAGTGTCCCCTTAAGGAAATTATTCCCCTCTAGTATCCGAGGTTTGATTTGGAATATGACCTCCCAGGTAAAATGATCTCAATCACCAGAGTATAGATACCAAAAACGCCGGTGTCAGCGAACCACTCAACGGCAGTAAAGTACACTTAGAATACTAGATTTAGTAGTTGGCGAAGAAGTCCATGAATTCTATATTAAAATGAGAGGAAATCCCTCAATTTATAGAAAACAAAGGGTAGTGCGAAAATGTTCTTATTGTGCCTTACCTGAAAGGTCACAAACCTTTGGAAAAGTCACAATCTTTCAGAAAGGTCGTCACATTTCATGAAAGTCACAAATTTCCATAAAAGTCACAACTTTTCATAAAAATCGCAAATTTTAAAAAAAGTCAGAACTTTTTTCAAAGTCGCAACATTTCATAAAAGTCACAACTCTTCATAAAAGTCGCAACTCTTCATTTTCCATTCACACCTTTTTAAAATCCAACAATCCCCCACATGAATGGGGGATGACTCGAAGACAAAGAAACGAACAAATATGTGTATTTTACAAGCAAGAATTAATTGCATCTGGATAAGTAGGTTTCCCCTTGGACTTTTCGGAGTGAACATATGTCGGATATACTCGGTCAATCGGTAGATGCGATATTTTTGAACCGTCGAACTTTGGTGTATAACTAGACAACCATATGTCACACAATTAACCCTTTACCGTCTATGGTTCTTACGGTTGTGTTCGTTTTAGCCATGAACACCTCCTGGTTTCATGAGTGTATAGAGAGATGGGCTTTTGACAATCATCTTCTTTGAAGCGGCTTACACTTCACACTCACATAGGTGATTTCTAACCGTGTTATCGCGTAGATACACTATTTGGTCAACTCTGCCAAACTTAGCAAATCATTAAAACCATTAAGCTTTATTAACTCATTAACAAGCCTTAATGTTGTATCCTTGTCCCTGAGCATTGTCTTCATCATGAGAATGGATTGAGTTTGTTGACAATGCCGAACCGTCATTCACAACTTTGTTTTTCTCCTTGAATCTAGCTCTTGGGATCTCCAGTCTGCTAGATAGAGTTACCGCCATGATGACTTGTCCTAAGCCGTAAATTCATTCCCTTAGATGATCTTTTAACTTCCTCTCTAGTTAGGCCTTTTTGTAAGTGGATCCGACACATTATCCTTTGACTTTACATAGTCAATTTTGATAATTTTACTAGAGAGTAGTTTTCTAACGGTATCATGTCTATGTCGTATATGACGAGACTTCCCGTTATACGTTATGCTCCATGCCCTACCTATTGCATCTTGACTGTCAAAATGTATGCATACTAATGCCAATGGTTTGGGCCAAAATAGAATATCTATCAAGAAATTCCGGAATCTTTCAACTTATTCACCGACCTTATCTAGAGCACCTAGCTCAAAGATCATTGTAGAGCTAGCGATACATGTCTCTTTTGAAATATTTCTAAGAGACTGCTCCTCTACCAATAGTAAATACATATCCACTCGTGAATTTTACTTCATTCGTCCGATGATTCAATTTGCATCACTATATCTTTCAATATTGTTGGATATTGTTATAATGCAAGACATAGTTTTAAGTATTATTTTAAATACTCCAAAACTCTATTTATTGTCATCTAATGAATTTATTTGGTATCACTTGTGAACCGACTCAGTTTAAAATAGCAAATGCTATATCTGATCGCACACACTATATGATACACATCATGCTTCCCAAAACTCTAGCACAATCCAATTGTGAGTCACTTTTGTTTTCACTCTTTTGAAATGCAAAGCTCTTTATTGGAGATTTGACAATATTGACATCCAAATATTTAAACTAGTTAAGTACCTTTTCAATGCAATGAGACCGTAAAAATGCTAAACATTATGGAGTTCTACGAATTTTTATATCTAAGATCGCATTAGCAACTCCAATAATTTTCATTCGACTTGCTTTATAGCATACGTTTAGTAGCATTTATGTCATTAGTGTCTCTATTGATGATCAACATATCACCAATATACAAACAAACATTGACCTTATGATTTTAATGTGAACACATTTATCACTTCCATCATTCTTCAATCCATTTGCCGACATGGTTTGATCAAATTATGTCATTTTTTGGGTACTTTCATAATGTGACTTAACAAGTTCATACACTTTCTTTTATTTACCATGAACCACAAAACCCTCAGATTATTTCATGTAAATTTCTTCCTCCAATTCTACATTTAAGAAAGTTCTTTTCACATTCATTTGATGAATTTGGAGGTCATATACCACACTAATAATTTTTGCATCCGAATGGATGTAATTCTAATTACTAACGAGTATATATATCGACAATATCAAAACCTTGTTTTTTTTAAAGCCTTTGACACAAAGTCTTGCTTTATATTTTTCAACAGTTCCATCAACTGTTATTTTCCTTCTAAAGATTCACTTTGAACCCAAATGTTTATTTTCTTGAAGAAGATCAATTAACTTCCAACATTGTTTATTGACACCATCTTTCCAAAGAATGAGTCTACAGAAGACACAGGAAATGTTACAAAATCATATTCGAAGGAAGTAAATGTCCTTTAACATTTACTAAGCCTTTACATCTCTTTATTAAGTACATTATCCTTTTCATTTCCTAGGCCTTTTAGACCCTTCTCTAGACTACTCAAGTCTAATTTTACACTCCACAGTTATAGGTCCTATTTTAATTCTTTTAGGAATAGGAACTTGGACTTTGACTAACTCCCACACTTTGAAATATTTCAAGTTGGATTTCCTTCCTTTCCATTTCTCATATGAAAAAGATTGTATTCTGATCAAACAAAATCGCTTTCTTTCTAAAAAGACAACTTTTTTTTGTTCCCTTTTGCAGTAAGGATAGTTCCTCCACACAAGTTTTCTGTAAACTGGAACTTATAAATAATTCATCCATCATTTCTTTCAACGTTCGGTTTTTCATTAGATTGAGGTGAATATGGCAGTAGTTTGATGGATATTTCACTTTCCAAACGTATTTATGCACAATGAGATTTATACTCTCCATTCTTATCACTTCTTATATTTTTTCTCACTGATTTTCAACTTCGATATTACATTATCTAGACATTTCTATTTCTTCATCCTTACCATTCAACAAATAGACATAGTCTTTTCTAATGCAATTCTCAATAAAAGTAACAAATATTTTTTCCCACCATGAGATGGTGTTAACTTCATATCACAAATGTCAGTGTAAATCAATTCTAAGGGATTCGAATTCCTTTCAACACATTTATAAGAATGCTAAACATACTTAGATTCCACAAAAACGTGACATTTTTATTTATTGCACTAAAAGTTAGGCAAAACTTCTAAGTTGATCAGTTTTTCTTACAAAGTTAACATTGACTAAAGCAAGTAACAACAAATAGAAACATTGAGTTTGAAAAGCTCTTCGCGAGGTTGCTTTTTCCTCACTAATATTTTTTTTCCTATTTCTTACAGTTTTGTGTGATACAAACATTGTTTAGATTGTCAAATGTCCTTTTCAGAATGACATTTCCATAACTTTCAATATGATTGTTATAGAACTACTCATGAACAAAGTTTCATCGGGTTCAATAAAGACAATATAGACCAAATGTTATTTTTACAAAAACATACAAATGACTATTCACAAATATTTATGTCTATGCAAATACTTTTATTATAATAGACATATCTTTTCATGAAAAATCACAACATTTTAAGTGATATTTTTTTCCATAAAAGAACACAATTATTTTGAACAAATATATATATATAATTTGGATGTTTCATACTAGTCACACTATATACTAGTAATAGAGAAACTCAACAACCACAATACCAAATATACTACAAGAATTTTGGGTATAACATAATACAAAAGTATTATTAAATTTCATATCTTTTGCTCCAAACCAAATAACCCCCACATTTCAAATGTGATCTCAAAAATATTTTTCAAGTATTTGAAAATAGTTTTTCCATATATTTTAATGTTGGAAACATTATTCTACGAAATAATTATAGTGCTGCAATTCTCTTTGGCAATGTTTACACAATGTCAAAGTTCATTCCGTAGAAATATAAAATCACAAATTCTAATTCACTGGTATTTTTCCTCTATCATAAATTGACATACCACTTAGTATTTTAAATACCAACAATAAGGACAAAAGAAATTGTACAATTTATTTCTATAATACATTGAAGTTTATAGAAAATCAAAAGTACAACATTGACTTATTATGTGAAGTTTTCATATTCTTCAAACCAATTGTATAGTCCAATTTATCCAGAGTATAAAACCACAAAAGTTATTAGTCTACAAAAATCAGACACACTAACATTTCTCACGGAGTACCAAACTACAAAAGTTTTTTTTTTCTCCTCCAAACAGAATAACACATATTCTTTATCACATAGAAATATTTTTCTTATCAAATAGTCTTCCAACTATAACATTTTGACATACTATTTTATCAAACAAAAATAAGCATCTCTCATTTTTGCAAACTAAAGAATTTTAAAAGCAACAATATTTGCGATGTAAAATTCATTCCACAACATATGATTTGCAGATCTTTTTCCAAAGATACACATAATAAAAAAAAATAAAAAAATCAAAGATGATAACTCTTAGAAACTATTTCCTCCTTTGATAATTTAATAAGAAGGTTACCTGGTAATCTTCAAACAGAATACAACAAAAATTTTCTGTTTACATTCTCACTTCGACGTTGCTAAACAAAGCAACGAATCATGGAGAAGTAATGCATTTATCTTCTACTTCCATGATCAAATTCTCTCAATCAGTAGAATACAAAAATACTAACAGTAAATAATTTCCTTAAGATTGTTGTTCTTCTTGTATTCCAAACATACTTAGAACAAACTTTGAACATCTTTGTAAGACAACAAAGTTTAAGAACATTTTCACAACTAGAAAATTGAAACTAGTAGCGAAACTAGAATCAGAAACAGATTTAAAAAAAAATATACGAAATATTTTTCTTAAAGAAGAATTGTTGTTAATATGTGTCTAAAGAACCTTACTGAATCCAACAAACTTTGCAGAAACACGAAGTTACCAAGTTTAATGAACCAGTGAAGGAAAAAAATAGAAGAACTGAAATAAATTCACAAATCTAAAATTTGTAAAACACGTACCAGAATCTGGAAATTTTTAATACGAAAAAGATCAAGTCCACTGAACTCACAGTGTCCCCTTAAGGAAATTATTCCCCTCTAGTAACCGAGGTTTGATTTGGAATATGACCTCCCAGGTAAAATGATCTCAATCACCAGAGTATAGATACCAAAAACTCCGGTGTCAGCGAATCACTCAACGACAGTAAAGTACACTTAGAATACTAGATTTAGTAGTTGGCGTAGAAGTCCATGAATTCTATATTAAAATGAGAGGAAATCCCTCAAAATATAGAAAACAAAGGGTAGTGCGAAAATTTTCTTATTGTGCCTTACCTGAAAGGTCACAAACCTTTGGAAAAGTCACAATCTTTCAGAAAGGTTGTCACCTTTCATAAAAGTCACAACTTTCCATAAAAGTCACAACTTTTCATAAAAATCGCAACTTTTCATAAAAGTCAGAACTTTTTTCAAAGTCGCAACATTTCATAAAAGTCACAACTCTTCATAAAAGTCACAACTCTTCATTTTCATTCACACCTTTTTAAAATCCAACAATCATGACATCATCCATAAAGATGAGATCATGAACCTTGAATTCATAATCTAATTCAAGGAAAGTTAAGATCAAAGTCAAAGAAGTTAAGAGTCAAGTCTAAAAGTTGAGAAGAAAATCAAAGCAAAGTTCTTTAAAGTTTTCAAGAGTCTTTGACAATGTTTTAACTTTCTTTTAAGACGTAAGAGTTGAGTTCAGTAAAGACTGAAGTTGAAGTCCTTTCTTCAAAGAAGTATATGGGGATAATGCATTCCCAAAGAGGTTTAAAAGAAATTTTTTCACATTTAAACAAAAACGAAAACTTAGATTTCCAAAGAGCCTTTGGTCTAGTATTGAAGAAAAGAGTTATAACTTTCTAAAATGAAGCAAGCATGAAAATTGAGATTTTGTAAGATAGCCTTTCAGCTAAGGTTTGATCATTAGTCTCAATTATAGAAGAAGTGTGTTTGAAAACATAAAAGCCAATATATTTTGGGAGTAGTATTGAGCACCGAATTGGGAACGAGCATGAGTTCGGATAACTCACATCTCCTTTTTGGCTTATGTGGCATCCAAATATCTTCCACGCGCCTCAATTGCGTGGAGTCACGGAGTGTTACACATAAGACAAAAGGTTCACAGATTATAAAAAGAATAAGTTTAGGGGGGTAATAGGACCTTAGTTTAGTTAAGATGTTTCTCTGGAATTTCGGTCATAGTCTAGGGGGTACTTGTTCATTTTTCCTTTATATTACTTGTAATGTAATTATATAAAAAATGAATTGATTATACTATTTGTCATTAAATTACGGATGTTACAACCCTGCAATATACATGTTTTTCAAAATAATTAGTGGAGGTTCATCACCCCACAAAATACAGGTATGAAATTTATTTAAACAAACAACAGAGGCTTACAACCCCCAAAAATGAAACAAATAACCGCAACAAATTGTTGCGGTGGTCTTCATAAATCGCTACATGGCGATAGCGATAGGCGTAACTGTGTGAGTCTCAGAAACTACCACCACAACAATTAGCGGGGTTACTATTTGGAATTTTAAACCCTTAAGTTGACTCTTTTTTTTGTAGTGTGTTGAGGTTTTGATTCACATGAAAAAAAATCTTATGAATTGTTCCATTAGTTCTTTATTTTATGACCATGTTACTAAGACAATTGACTTGGATTATACTGCAAGAATATCCTATGAATATATTAAGGTTGTGCGTTCCGTCAGTAGGTTGATTTGTGTTGTCATTGAGGGAAAAAAACGTATTTCTTTAGAATTCACTAATTAAGTAGATCAACAAATTATCTAGTTCTGGAGCTGGTTTCTTTTACATGTATGGTTTTGGATATAGTGAACTTCACAATTATTATAAGGTAATGGTAATATACGAAAATATGGGTAATGAAAATTCACACTACAATGTGGGTAAAATATATAGTTTGAATAATAGTTCTTGGAAACGTTTGTATGATTTACAAATGTGATTCAAATCTATAAGTTGGGCATGCTTTTGAATGAGAAGCTTCGTTGGGCTATTAATAATAAGCTTTTTGGTTAGTAAAATTATTGGGTTATCCTTGTTGTTGACTTATGTGAAGGGAGATGGAAAAAATTGTAATGTTCCGGTTAGTCACTTTTGTTTTTTTCTGTAGAAATTACCATTTACTCCTCCTGATATTAGCCCCGAGTTTGTTAAGATTGAGTTTGAAAGGTTGGTGTTGAGCTTTGAGTTGAATGTTGTGAATTTGATAAGTTTGTGAGTTTTCAAGTCTAAATTGTTATTAAAGTGGTTTTAGGGGGTCTTTTGGAGTTTAGAGTGTCAGAATGGATTTCTGTAGATTCCATCAGTCCATCAATGTGAAATATAGTTTGTGAAAATTGTTAGTTTCAGATTTAGAGTAATTTAAAGATTCAAGGTCCTAAGTTGTGAAATTATAAAAATTTAGCCTTAGCATTGATTTTGGTCAACATTTGGGGTTCAGATGCTCAGAGTGAAATTCTGAGAGTTCTATTGAATTTGGAGGATGATTTTAGGCGTGGGTGAGGTCTTAGTTGATTTTTGTAGGGGTACCAAACTTGTTTTAGCCTTTTTAAGCTACGAATTAGCTTCTTGTGGTTTTCACGAATGTCGGGTTAGGGAGACCTAACATTCATGTTTTGACAATTCCATTAAATCCAGAGTGTCGAGTATAATTATTTGCATATGTAGTTTTTGTTCACGGGGTTCTGAATGAATCCCGAGGGTCGATTTGATATTTTAAGAGTTGGGTGACTTTTGATGTATGAGTTCTGGTGGACCTCCATTTTTGTGGAAGTTGGCTCGCTTTTGCGACGTTTGTTTTTGCGAAGTCTCAACCCATGTTGACCTTTACTGGAGAAAGAGGTGTCGCTTTTGCGATGCCCACGTTTTAGTAGGGTTTGCTCAAGCGAACCCCTGGTTGCTTTTGTGACATCAGAAAGGGTGTTGGCCTGCAATTTCACGTTTAAGCCCCATTTCATGAATTTTCAGCTTGGGGAGACCTTTGTGGCATTTTTGTAGGGATTTTCAGTACTCGATCATTTGGGTAAGCGTTTTTTGATTGGTGATTGTGGATGTTTTTCATGAACTCATGTTCTTAACTACAATGTTGATTTTGAAGTGATCTTTATCCGTTTTTCGAAACGGTTTTCTATAATGAGTTCCTAAACCCTTCAGTAATGTTTTCAAGTATTATTTTCCAAATTCAAACCTTATTTTTCAAATTGGGATTTGTGTTGATTGACCCATTTTTCAAGAGAATTAGTGTGGGTATGGTGATTTACGGTAGATGATTTTGAATAGTTGATTATTTAGATTATGTGACTTTAGAAGTGGTTCGGAAGGGAAAGACTCAACTCTTGAAGTGATTGTTGATCGTTCTAAGGTGAGTGGTTTCCTATACCTTGTATTCTAGTTGAATTTGTATATTTCTTCGTTGACTGTGTGTTGTGAGTAATGGAGATGGGGTGAAGGATTTAAATTTTCTACTTGATACATCTTAACGAATAAAAATGGGTGAAACGAAAAAACTTATGTGTTGAACATCATGATGTCAATTGCCTTAATGTAACCCTTATTGATTGATTGATGAAATGCTTGAAAGCATGAGTGTGGATTTGAATGTGTAATTCGTTCTCTCTTCTATGTGGTGTGATATTTCTTGTATGCATTGATTGTTGAACATTGTGATGAGCCAGATGATGATTATTATGGTGAGTTCATTATCGTCAAGTGTGATTTGGCCGAGGTAGTTTTTGACGAGTGTTAATATACCGAGTTCATTTCCGTCAATGGTTATAAAGTCAAGGTGAAATGGTCTCAGCAAGAGATTATTGTGACTTGAGGTATTTAATGCATATGCATGACCAATGAGTTCTGTCTCCAAGTAAATTAATGTTCATATCTTAAGAGTTCCGTCTCATTGTATGTATGTATTTATTTTATTACCTAATTTAGCGGGAATTATGAAAATTAGCACATTTCTTCTTCAAACCTTTGTCGCTTTGGCGGCTAGACCGGTTTCTTTTGTGTTATCAATCCCTCATAAAATAATGTCAACTTCTTGTCATTGGAAAGCTAAGACATTAAATTGTTCCAAAAGGTATAACATTAAATATTGTTGTATGATATTATAAATTTTAGAAAACTAAAACGTAAAAGAAAAAGTGTTTCATGATGCATATTTTACCCATTTTCCTTTTTTTGAACACCAATTTAGTAATATAAGACTTATTTCAATCTCCATAGACCAACAATCCTTTCAAGTGAAATACCACAAATAAAATAATTTGATGCTACAAAGGAAAAGAATTGTAAGACCCACATCACAAACACATGGATTATAAATACAATTGCACAATTAATCACATAATTGAGTATTTAGACAATCACAACGATATATTAGCACACATAAAGCTTGGATATTGTTGCATAATAGCATGAATCTCAAGATGTGGTAACCACGTGTATGCCCTACTAATCCTTTATGATACCACTTATTCATTTTTATGGATGAAAAGTCATACAAATACATTAATACACTCACAATTATTGTTTCTTAGTCTCTAATAGATGTAGCTCCTTCCCAAAATACAAAGTTAGAGCATCGCTGACAGAAACACACATAACCCCACTACAAGTGTGTTCCTCACGATTAATAAAGTCTTTCGGTTAGGAGAAAAAATAATGATTAATCGGGTTACCAAATGTAACTGCAAAATTGGTTTCTCGTTGGTGGAAGAAGATTACCCATCATTTACAAATGTATCACAACCAAACACCTATTTGCGCCAATGTTACACATCGTTGAATACTTCCTTGATGCAAACAAAGAAAAGGTATGACCAAAATTTATAAAAGTTTTAATTATATTTGATTGACTTGCAACCCAAAATGAAACAGATAACTTTTAAACTATCGGAAAATTACCCCCTAACAAATTCAATAGTTTACAGTTGATACATTTAATCAAATGAAGAATGTGAGAATTTTCGCAAGTTGAAATTGAGTACATTTAATCAAATGAAGAATGACTAGATACTATTTCATATTTCTAGGCATCTCAATACGAGGTTACCACATGCAACACACGTGCGGTAAACCTAATAAACATAAACAAAAAGTCTTGGTCTTGCAAACTTAGCGGAAGAAAACTTACTAATACAACAATATAAAACAAATCCCTGATTTCTATGAATTTGTACGGTCTTTGTTGATGGGAAAGGGGAAAACTGAAGCTCGACATATAGGACAAATTTTTTTCCTTAACAACCATTTTTTGATGCAGTATGTGTGAAATTAATGTTCACACCCAAGTGTCCCAATAGTCTCTTCATGCTTAAATTTTTCAAGACATATGCCACAAATCTCTTTTGTATTCGTTGGATCTTTTACTTCATCTTTAGGCACAACAACATGATGAATTCTTGTTTTAAAATACCTCAATATATCTTCATCCTCTTTTTCTTCCATGTAAGCCTCATATTGACCTTGAAGATTGTCTGTTGCACCCGTCCTTAAGATTCTATCTATGGAATCACGATCACTAACATTTCTTATAACAACACCAAGAGAATAAAAATGTGAGTTACTCATATTTCAATGCCAATAATAAAAAAAAAATTAAACAAACAAGTGTTGAGATTTTTTTTTGAGTTCTTGACAAGAGCACAAACAGAAAAAAATAATAGTGAATAATAAGTTTGGAATGACAGAAAATTTTATAGAGACATGACCTACCATATTTTTCTACCTTAATTGGAAAACTAATTTATTGCATTCCTAGTTCATTATATTTGGAAAATTAATAAATTTTCATCCTAGTTCACGTGGAAAATTAGTATATTGTATTTCTAACTTATTTGGAAACTTAATAAATTGTATTCGTAGTTCTTATGAAAAATCTATAATTGTATTCCTACTTTTTGTGAAAAAACTCTTATTACATTCCTTGTTCATTTGGAAAAATAATAAATTGTATTCCTAACTAATGGGAAAATCAATTAGTTACATTCCTACTTTCATTTTGAAAAATGTAAATTGTAGTCATAACTAATGGGTGAAATCAATAAGTTACATTCCTACTTTCACTACTAAAAAAACAGTGAATACCGACCTCCAGAGGTCGGTATTCCCTGAAATACCGACCGAAAACAGACTTCCCAGCTTAGGTCAGAAAAAGCTTGGTCGCTATTCAATTCCGACCTTTGGAAGTCGGTATTTACTGACTTCTCGTGGTCAGTTTCAATTTAGGCATAATACATATATTAGACCCTAAACTTAGCTTCAAATTTTAACTTTGACCTCCAACTTTTATAATGCACAAACAGACACTTTAACTATCCAACTTTTAAATATATAAACACATGAGTTCTACATGGCAAAATACACGTAGGACACCAAGTAGGACGAAAATGACATGTAGGATGACATGTAGGATATGTGTGTCTATTTGTTCAACTTTACACAAGTTTAAGTGTCTACTTGTGCACACCCAAAGTTGAAGGGCATAAATGTGATTCGAATCCAAGTTAAATGACATCTTTATGTATTATGCCTTCAATTTAAGTCGGTAAAATTTATTATTTTTTTTTCGACTTTCGGAGGTCACTTTTATATATATTTTTTATTTTTTATTTTTATTATTTCCATCTTTCGGAGGTCAGAATATTTAAATTTTGGAATACCCACCTTCGAAGGTCGGTATTTTTATTTCTTATTTTTGAGATTGCGTCCTTTGGAAGTCAATATACAATAATCAAATTCATGTTAGAATATTGCTAATATTTTTTAAGAACCTATTTTCCCATTATTTTTAATGTATGGATATTAGTAAAAAATCAATTGCAAATTCAATGCAATTTATGTTTTTAACCGTGCGAAGCGCGGGAAAATTACCTAGTATAAGTATAATTATATCCTAATTCATATCAACGTAGTTTCATACTCTAAATATGGATTATATACATTTTTTTTTTTAATTTATTCCATGAAATCTAACTTGTTATTTATAAAAGTATATAAAATTGTTACACTTTTTGAACAATTAATTGTAAGTTTCAAATAAAATGTTAGTATTATGCTAAAAGCAAAAATTATGATTAATAGAAATATTTTAAACAAACCGACCTCCGGATGTCGCTTTTATTAAAATGAATTAGATATAAAAAAAAAAAACCGACCTCATGAGGTCGGTATCACATTAAATTTTAAGATAAATAAGAGTAATCATATTAAATAAATAATATTAACATCGAGAGGTGTATATATATATATATATATATATATATATATATGTATATATATATATATATATATATATGTATATATATATATATATATGTNTATATATATATATAACAATAGAAGTTTAATTTTATAAATCTAATTTTATCGATCAATGAAAGTTTATCAATATCAAATCTAATATATAAATCTCTTTAAATTGATCATCGATATTTATTTAATTGATAATGTATTTCATACATAATTAATTAATGTATTTCATACTCAGGTGAAATATCCTTTACATGTCATCATGATTAGGAAGTGATCACTACATTTGACATACATTCAAGATCGAAAGTATATAATAATACTATCTCGCATTTCATACTCGAATATATTATATGTTAGTTCTTCACTTCTACATCATAACATGAGATATTAAGTTAAGGCCTAAGTCATCCATAGCCACTTAAAGTTGTCCTCATATTTCACTTAAACACCTCAACTAAGGAATGTACCTATTGAACACTTAAACCTTAAAAAATTTATACCTATTTGACACAAACTGACAATCAATTGAAAAATAAAAACGCGTGTATCTCAAACGTGAATTCATATTAATTTTACCAATAATATGATGACACGTGGCATTACATTTAATTTTTTTAAAACCTCTATATAATTAATTCATAAAGTATTTTAAAAAATTAAAAAAAAAAATATTTTTAATTAAAGCCTCCACCCTCCCCACTTTCTTCCTCCTTCTTCAGAAATACCCATTTCTGATTTTCCATGGAGTTGGTGTCTCTCCATCTCTTTCTTCTCTTCCATGGAGCTACAATGACACACCATTGTTGTCTATTCAAGATAAATATGCATTCTCTTTCATTTCGATAACATTAAAATTTTTCACTCATTGTCTTCATCTTTTATACATTAGAAATTATATATTAGAATTGAAAAAAAATTAACAGACTTTTGCCCAAAAAAATCTATTCATATTTTTTTTTATCATTGTAAATGAAACTTCTTCGAGATATTTGAGACGAAAATCGATATAAGAAAAAAGAGAAAAGCAAGAAAGAACAATGAGGGTGAGAGAAAGAGAGGTGGAGGGAGTGTGGTGTGCTGTGTAAAAAAAAAAGAGATAAAAATGGTGAAAGAATAATATGATAGAAAGAGGGAAGAAGACAACTATCCTTCTTCTTTTTTGTTAATTAATTTTTTTAAAAATTAACTTAGGGGATAAATTAAGAAAAAAATGAAAAATATTATTTTTAATAAATTAACGCGCTCAGGAAAGTGAATTACACGTTTTTTGCCATGTCAGCATTTTGTGTCTAATAGGAATGACTTTTGAACAAATAAAGTGTTCAATTGGCACAAGGATTAGTTGAGGTGTCTAAATGAATTATGCGGACAACTTTGAGTGGCTGCAGATAACTTAAGCCTTAAGTTAATGATTAGACGACAGACTTATAGTTTTGTACATTACTCTAAAAATATAAGTATAGTTATATCCTAATTCATGTCAAACGTAGTTTCATACTCTAAATATGGATTATATTTTTTTTAATTATTTATTCCACCAAGTCTAACTTTTATATATAATAGTATACAAAATTATTACACTTTTTGAACAATTAATTATAAGTTTCAAATGAAATTTTAGTATTATGCTAAATAACAAAAATTACGATTAGTAGAAATATTTTAAACAAATCGACCTTCGGATGTCGCTTATATTAAAATGAATTAGATATAATAAAAAGATACCGATCTCATGAGGTCGGTATCACAATAAATTTTAAGAATAATAAAAGTAATCATATTAAATAAATAATATTGACATCGAGAGGTCGGTATTTTATATTAATGTATTTTTTAACTTATATAAAACCGTCATCCGGAGGATGATTTATTTAAAGTTAATTGAAAATATTATATTTTTGAAAGACAAGATATAAATATTTAAATTAAAACTAATTAAATTGCATAATGTTCAATCTTACCGATTTTCGGAAGTCCGTATTATAATATTTTTTGTTTTTTAATTTACGCAAAATCGTCCTCATGAGGTCGGTATTTAACTGAAATAACATTACCGACCTCATGAGGTCGATATTTGGATGAAAAATAAATACCGACCTCATGAGGTCGGTATTTGGATGAAATAAAAATACCGACTTCATGATGTCAGTATTTGGATGAAGTAAAAATAACGATCGTATGATGTCGGTATTTGAATTTAGATGAAATAAAAATACTGACCCCATGAGGTCGTATTTGAATGAAAGATAAATACCGATTTCATGATGTCGCTATTTAGATTAAGTTAAAATACCGACCTCATGCGGTCGGTATTTGGATGAAATAAAAATACCGATCGCATGAGATCAGTATTTGGATGAAGTAAAAGTACCGATCCCATGATGTTGGTATTTGGATGAAATAAAAATACCGACTTCATGATGTCGGTATTTGGATATGGATGAAATAAAAATAGTATTTGGATGTAAGATAAATATCGATCTCATGATGTCGGTATTTTATATTAATTTATTTTTTAATTTATATAAAATCGTCATCCGGAAGACGTTATATTTAAATTTAATTAAAAATATTAATTCATTAAATTTATGGAAGTCATTATATAAATATTTTAATAAATATACTATTTAATTTTATCGACGTCCGAATGTCGGTATTATAATATATCTTTTTACATGAAGACGATTTAAATAATATTAAATCAAAATATTTCTCAATTTTATTTTTTATATTTAATTGAGAAAAAATAAAATATGGTTATTCATTTATTTTATTTAATACCGACATCAAGAGGTTGGTTTTATTGTAATTTATTTTTTCCGCAAAAAATACTGACCCTCTGAGGTCTGAATTTTTTTCCCTCTTTATTTTGCATAAAAACGACTAGTTTTATTCTTTTTAACAATACTGACCTCCGGTGAGGTCGGTAATTTTTAGGTCGACATTCACTGTTTTTTTTAGTAGTGTTTGTTTTGAAATTAATTTAACTACAATGTGAAATATACATAAATATGGTCTATCATATTTCTGCTTCATTTGGAAACATAATGTCATGCCCCGAGCCTACTTCCTGGACGTGGCCAGCACCCAATGACCATTAATGGCCTTGAGCGGACCCTTGGTCTTGCTTACTCAATTCAGCGGAAGACTCAACTTAACTCAGTTATAGATTAAGAAAAGTTTTCATAAAATAACTTTAAGTACTGTCTTGGCCAAAATGGCACTTGAGTCTCAAATATAGAATCTGAAATGAAGAGACACAACCGAACTACAAACTATCCATCTACGAAACCTCTAAAACTACTTTGATTAATGTAGGGACAGACCCCACAACATTTTGAAATAGAAAGACTGGAAAGTATAAAAAGGATCCTGGGGAATGCAAGGAGGCTCACCACTGACTCTGGAGCTCAAACTGGATCAACGAAGCGCTACGTGCTGATCCTGGTCACCTGCGTCTGCATCATAAGACGATGCATCATAAGACGATGCAGGCCAACTGACATTAGTACATTGAATATACGAGTATGCAAGTGTGAATGGTAAACACAGCTATAAACCTTGAAAGGAGTAAGAATGAACTTTCCTTGACTCTGCTCAACTCATGAAATAACAACTCAATATAAAGCAGTTTGGACACATGCGATATAAAGAAAGTGTCACGCCCCGAGCTACCCCCGAGACGCGGACACGGAACCTAGGACCACAAGTGATCCCAAGCTAACCCTACTGGCATGATCATGAGCATACTAAAGATAATAAACTGATGCGGAAGCTAAATCATAATTAAATCTAAAAAGATGGGGAATACCCATATGCTAAAACTGATATATATGAAAAACCGATGAGTTTGATACAAAAAAAATATTAACTCAATACTAAGCTGAATCTAACTATGTCTGAAAATAACTTCTAAACTGGACTAGAAATACTGAGAGAAGCCCCAACTAAATCTAGCAAAAAATAAACTGAAACTAAATGACTAATGACTGAAACGACACTCATGACTGTTGTTCTCGGAGAATGAGGACTCACCACTGAATCTGCTGAATTGGAGATCGGAAATCAATCTATGCGTGATCTGGATGCTGAGAACCTGTACCTACATCACGCGAAGATGTAGCGCACATATGTGTCAGTACTTGAAAGGTAATGAGCATGTAGGATAAACTAAAGCTGAAATAAAGCATAACTGAACAAGCAAAATAGCAAGTATAATAATCTGACATGATAAACTTAATTCTGAGGTAACTGGATGCAATGACCAATTTGTAACATGCTGAAACTGAATACTGAAAAATGGTCTATGCAGAGAGTCTGACTGATTTGTGGGAGCTACTAATAACCGATAATAAAACCATACGAGCTAAATGTGGAGTCCGATGTATGCGCCCCAACGAGAGGACCCAATATACCCTGCCAAAGGTATAAAGGCATGCTGACGTGATCACTAAACTGATTGTCCACAGAAGGGACTTACAACCTACTTGGCTAGTAGTTCTGAGACTAATTGGGTATGCTGAACCCTAGTCCAACTCGGTATTATGCTACTCCCAATGAATTATGTAAATTAACTGATTATGTCTGAGTTTCTGTAAATATTGGATAACTCAAAACTGAACATGCAAACTGAGAATGCAACAATTAATCTGGTAATTATGCATTTATAACTGAGGCATATATATCTGAAATATCTGACCTAGCATGTGCAATTCAAGAACTAAAGAAATACAAAGCTAGGGTTCTGAAATTCATGCAATAATTTGAGTAATAACATGATAATCTAATTTTGAACATATATTTAATAAATTCATGAAGTTCTATCAAAGTTCTACAAACCCTAGATTTAATCATGATAATAGAATCAAGAATCAAACTGAAAACTAGGGACCCAATTGGTGAAAGGAACCCACTAGTGAAATCCCACATACCTGGTGATGAAATCCACGGAAAAATACTTAAGTTTCGGGGCTGGAACTGCTGGAACATGTGGTGCTCTTGAACTAGGGTTCTTTAGTTTTTTCTCTTCTCTTGCTTCTAGTTTTCTAGGTTTTGATTTAATGATTTGACTTGGATATGTTTTAATTATGGTTTTAGGCTTAAACTGACTAAAATCTGATGATTTAGGGTCAAAACGACGTAACTTAGGATTTAAACGGAGTGGGAAAGGTCAAAAATACCCCTGGGAAAGTTGCTGTCGGGCCAAACGATGGCCAGGACTGACGGTCCGTCGTCTGCCCGACGCCCCGTCGTTGGGTCCGTCGTCAGGGCCTGTTCGACAAGCCTTTACTAAAATGGGCATAACGTTTTGTTCGGAGGTCTGATTTTAGCAAGGTGGGTGGCTATGGAAATATAATTCAATTATCTATATGTGGTAGGTCATGGGGCACCTAATTCATTTTGTGTGAAGAATTATTATCAATTGAAGTTGACCCAACTGCATTTCCCATTAACTGTCTGCAAATTTTCCACCTGCGGACCGTGTTGGTCATCCGTAGCTCTTGTCAGAGAGTGGGTGAATGGGGGTATCGATCAACGGTCACGGACTACGGAACGTTGTCTGACCTACGGACCGTCGGTCCATCCGTCGATCAAGACTTAGCCAATTTTTCCCGGCTGAGTTTTTGGGAATTTCTGATCCCATCGACGGTTGTGCAGGATGGACCGTCGATTCCACCGTTGGTTACACCTGCAGTTTTTTTTGAAAAAAAAAACTGATTTTTGGTTTATTTTTGCTACGGGGTGTTACCGAAAACTTGTAAAACAGTGTAAACACTTAGTTCATTAAAGATAAAACAATAATAAACTCAAGTTTACTTATATATGCATGAAAGTAATATAATTTCTGCGGGAGATTCTCTAACTGGCAACCATCACTATGAGCATAAGTGATGGTACAATGTATTACCTCACGTTGCAAGAACACCGTTCTATACCTTGTCGTTCGTACAGAACCTGAATTACTAAGTGGATCCACTAGTCTATGCTAAAAGCACTAAGGAATCATCTAAAAAGTATGATCATTTATCTCTCCATATTGACTACATGGTTTATAGAGACTTGAGTTAATATGAACTCGGGTCACCATATCGGTGCTCAATACTACTCCCAAAATACTTAGCTCATATGTTATTTTAAAATAACTTCTTCTCTAGTTTGAGATAATTGCTCAATCTTAGTTTCAAAAGCTTCTTTGGAAATCATAGTTTCCTTTTTCTTTTACTAAAACTAGTCATAGGCTCTATGGAAGTCTAGCTTCCTTTCTTTCTCAAAAGTTTGAAAAACACATTTTGTCTAGAATCTTAAGGACTACTTAATTCCCTTATAACTCTTGAAAAGTAAACTCAACTTGTTACTCTTAGCTTAACTTGAAACTTAACTCTTAGGGAATACTTAGTTCCCTTATAGCTTTTGAGAATTTAACTCAACTCTTTACTCTTTGCTCAACTCATTCCTTGAACCTTAAAACAAAGTTAAAATGTTTGTTTAAGACTCTTGAATGCTTTAGGAATTTACTTTGACTTGCTTCTTAACTTTTAGACTTGATCCTTAACTTCTTTGAATTTGATCTTAACTTCCCTTAAATTGGATTATGGATTCAAGGATCATGATCTCATGTTTATAGATAATTTCATGATATTTAGATGTACTTTAGAGTGTTGGAATCAACTAGGAATACTAGCTAAATCACTGAGGAACTAGTACGAAAAGATGGAGGAGAAATGGGATCTCCAGGTGACCCTGGCGTTCCTGAAGGACAAACCTGTCAGACGGGTTTTCTAACTTTTCTTCTCCAATTTTCAACTCTAAACATCCCGAAAACACGAATCAAAACCACTAAAGGTACACTACAACTCTACCAACAAGGATTCAACAATTGTTCATCAAGAACTTTAAGATTCATTATTCAATCAATACAAAATTTGCTGAATTAAACATTTGGTGTGAGGGTGAACGAACCCAACACAAAAAGATCTCACATACCTTAAAGGGATCAACCCCCTCCCCCACGAAATCCAAGCAACGATTCTTGACGTTCTTGAAAAATTCTTGATCTTTCTCTTCTCTCCTCTTTTTCTCCAAAGCCCTAAGCGTTCTCAACTTTGCTAAAACTGAATTGGAACTTGATTTTACTCCTTCTAAACCTTTAAAACGAATTAGGCAATACTTGAGTGAAAAGACTACTTCAGCAATCCGGATTGGACTTTCTTTCAGTCCAACAACCCAACTCCGAAAGGCATATCTCCCTCATACGACATCGAAAATGCGCACACTTGGCTCCGTTGGAAAGATCTTCCCAAGGTATTTCCAGCCATATGAAGAACTCACCCTGACTCTTCAACTGGAAGTTATGGCCGTTTGAAAATAACCGAAAACTCATTTTTAAAATCTGGAAAATTTATAGATATCTCTTTTTATTTCCAAAAATAATTGTCCTTGGTTTCCTAACTTACTCTTAGTTATTTCAAGTTACAAGATGTTACACTTGATAAGTTTTATTCCTAATATATTTTAACGCACAATTAAATGGAAATACAATGAAATATATATTCACGATTACATATAATTTACTAAATACTAAAAAAGGTAAAGATAGAAAGTTGGAGAAGAAGAATGAATACATTAATACGAACTTAGGATATAAAATATAATGGGCTAGTTTTGCTTAACACTTGGGGGAAGATGGGTTGATGAAAATGTTGATTCTTCACCAGTGTCTTTTTCCAAGGCATTTATCTCGGTCATTATACGTAAGTTCGTTATTTTCCAATCTTTAACTAATTTTTTCAAATCTTGAACTAATATCATATGGCTTTAAATATATACATTAAGGGTGTGTTTGTTGCGAGAAAAAACAAATTTCTTAAAAAAAAATCTAAGATTTTATATGATAAATGTTATTTTCAATGGAAAACATTTTTCATTAAAGGGAAGGATATCCATTACTAGATAGCCAAAGTCATTTTCCTTACAACAATCGAAACTCTTAACTATATTATTTGTTTCAACCAGCACTTAGGATAGATTTGGTATGGAGGAAGATTCTGATAAATATTTTTCAATTTTTCATGTTCAACTCTTTAGAAATCAAGAAAATGATTTCAATATAAACAAATTTTATAAATGACATTTCACATTGATAATAAATTTCATAAATGACATTTCACATTGATATTTGTTTTATCAAAACAATCTCCAATTCACTAATATTATTATCAATCTATAATATATGTCCTCTTATAAATAATATTTTTCACTCATCAATTTAATATTTAAAAACATTAAATATGACTTTCATCGTATCAAACATACCCTAAATTTGCAACTTCCAAAGCTTATGATCAATCACATTAGTTAATTATGTTACATTTTGATTAATTAGGGGCAAAGAATGGGGTTCATCAACTTTCAGCATCTACTATTGATGTTAACAAAGTACTAATTAAGTAGTATTAAGACTCAAGTTTATCTCCTTGACATCACATTTTTGTCACAATTAAGGAAAGATGCTCATCCACATCAGCATATAGTGCCCATCACCCTGGTAATGATTGTAGTTATTGGTGCCTTCCTGGTCTACCAGACACTTGGAACCAACTTCTTTATGCATCATTGGTTATGTAAAATTTGAATTTAAAACTTATATACACGGATTGACGGTATAAAAAGACTTCCATACTATTAGGCAAAATAGAAGGATATGTATGTATTAATAGTCGTTCGTGAAAAAAAATGAAGTTACAATATTGAAAATAAGACAAGTTACTTGTTATAATATCTTATGCATGGTTCTAATTCTTCTAAATGTCAATGGATGTGTATCGAATTAACTAACAGTGGTGCATTTGTGAAAAATCATACACAAATACGATAATATTTTTGAAGAGTTCGAACAATATAGATATTAGTTGGAGTGCATAGTTATTCCAATTTTTCAAAAATGTATGACTTTATGCAATTATTATGTGAAGATAGATACTTCAATGTTTTGTTTGTTTGTTTTCACAAGTATTGGGGCAACATTGGCCCTATAACAAGTATTGACCTGGGAACACAGTTATCATATGAAGTCCATCTCTTCTGCCATTACAATAAAAATAATTTTTAGCGGCAATAAATATAGACATTAATAAAGAGTGCTAAATTTTTTACCGGCATTAGTTCAGTGTCATTAAAACAAATGTTGCTAAATATTTTAGGGACATATATAAAAAATGTTAATTGCCGCTAAAAGTACAAATATAATGACCGCTAATGATATTTTTTATGTGGTGTGCATGCATTTGGAACCACAAAATGCAATAACATAGAAAGCTGCTCTAGCAAACTAAACAAGTCAATCAAACAGGAATGCTCAAGTAAATTAATTAAGTATTCAAGATAAGCATCATTTATTAATATATCAACACTAATAAGTACTAATATATAAAGTTACACAGAAGTTGTACATTAGTTGCTTTGTAGTATTGACTGTCCATTTTGTTGTTCTTCTTGTATTCCTAAGATACATAGAATAAAATTTTGAAGAACTTGGTAAGACACAACCAAGCTTAAGAACATTTTCATAACTAGAAAATTAAAATAGGTAGAGAAACTAAAATCAGAATCAGATTAAAAAAAATATACGAAATATTTTTCTTAATGAAGAATTGTTGTAAATCTATGTTAAGAACACTACTAAAAAAAGGCCAAAAAGAGACCTAGAAAAGAGACCTCACGAGGTCTCTTTTCGGGAAAAAGAGACCCAAAAAGAGACCTCAACGGTAGGTCAGTAAAATGCAGGTCACTTTTTTAAAGACACCTCATGAGGTCGCCAAACGGAGACCTCACGAGGTCACCAACAAATTATCTGATTTTTTTAAAAAAGGAGACCTCATGAGGTCACTATTGTATTATTTAATTTAATTTTATATTTTTTATATAGAGACCTCATGAGGTCACCATTTTATTATATTATTTAATTTTATATTTTAATAAAGAGACCTCATGAGATCGCTAAGATATTATTTAATTTAATTTTATATTATTTTAAAGGAGAGACCTCATAAGGTCTCTTTTCTGCATTTATTTTTAGCGACCTCGTGAGGTCTCTATAATGAAATTTACGAAAAATATAATGCAGAAAAGAGACCTCATGAGGTCTCTTTTCTGCATTTATAAAATATAAAATGTTAATTGGAGACCTGATGAGGTCTTTATTATGAAATATCTGGAAAAATTAATGCAAAAAAGAGACCTCATGAGGTCTCTTTTTTGCATTTATAAAATAGAAAATGTTAAATAGAGACTTCATGAGGTCTCTATTATGAAATATCTGGAAAAATTAATGAAAAAAAGAGACCTCATGAGGTCTCTATTATGTAATATCTGGAAAATTAATGCAAAATAGAGACCTCATGAGGTCTCTTTTTCTGGAAAAAAATTGGCAGCTAATTACTATTTCTGCTGCTTCTCATCACCTGTCATTTTAATTCAGTACCCAAATCAAACTCAAAGAGCTTCAAAAAATCAATTGAAGCAATACATTTACTAAATATTCTCTTATCAACTCAATTGCAACTCACTTCAACATAATTATATATTAAACAAAAACC
>NC_028638.1:32011298-32016706 GCF_001406875.1 Solanum pennellii
ACCTTAATACTAACACAATAGTTACAAATTTAACTTATTAACCAACTTAACAAATTTCTAAGTCTAATTAGTCTAGTTTTAACTAAATTCTAATACTATAGTAACAAGTTTAACTTATTAACCAACTTAACAAATTTCTAAATCTAATTAGTTTAGTTTTAACTTAATTCAAACACTATAGTCACAACTTTAACTTATTAACCAACTTAACAAAATTTTAAGTCTAATTAGTTTAGTTTTGACTTAAGTCCCAACACAAGTGATGTTCATTTTCAAAGGAAAGTTCAGCATCAGAAAAAATTCTAAATGGGTCCTCAAACATCTCAAATTGTATGACTTTAAATTGCGTCATCAAGTTAAATCTAACCAGCAACAGGGTCATAAAACCTCTCCAAGAGAAGTGGTTACTAGTAGGAAACAGAGTAAGAATAAGCCAGCACCTAAAGCTGATTAAATTTACCTGGACAAACACATAAAAAATATTCCTACAGTGTAATTATTGGTTATAGTATGTCACATACTTGATTTGTACTTATCTATCACTTCTCCGATAGAACCTGCAAGAGAAAATGTAAAAATTGGGACTAATTAAAACATTGTTGATATGAACTTAAATGAAGAATTCATATAGCCTATTATATCTTGTTTGGGATACTAGATGTAATTAACATTATAACTACTAGAAGAATTAATGTTCTCATAACATGACATGTTTTACTTCAGTGACTTACGCAAACCAAAAGTAGTAGTAAATGCAGCTTTCCTTGGAACCTTTCTACAAGAAAGTAGATCACTAGTTAAACACTTCCGAATAGGTAGGAGGCGTAAGAATTTACATTAACATATAACGGAAAAGAAAATGGAACAATGTGCTCCCCTTAATATGCTATTTAATACACAAATAACAGCAACACCTTTTACATAATCAACATGATCGTTGAGCTCATGAGGAAGCAATACGAACAAAGTAATACTACAACCTATGTGTGTCTACTGAAAGTCAGAATAAGGCAGCACTATTTTTCCTCGAAGGAAATGGGAATACATTATATAGTAAGATCTTTTCGCATTGTCAGTATATATAACTTAAAAGTCGATAGTAGAGAAGTCAGAGAAATTTACCCTAAGAAATGCTTGATGAACTAGTTCATTATAATCACCAGCACTCTTTCCATCAGGAGCAACAAAAGGAACATATTCATAAGGAACATAATATAGTAATGCTTCCATCACTACATCAAAAACATTGATATAGTATGCAGTAACTATCATTGTATTAGGTGTAAGATATCTTGTAACTTTCACAAACTCGGTATCACCCAACCTTGAGGAAAAGAAGTAGTGTCACCAGGCCATATAATGTTTCCAAGATTCTCCTTAGAAACAAAATATATACGTCTCGAATTCACTAACAACTAACAAATCAATTAAGAAGTTAATTTATCTAATCAGAAAATGAGTTGCTAACAAGTTTCCTCCATATAAACCTTATTTAATCAGATTATCCACATAGAAACTCTTAAAATTTGAGATTTAGGGGAAATTCAAAAATTGCAATAGTTAAAAACCTTAGAAAGAGTGAAACTCCTCCATGGTGGACATAGGACGACAAGCGATCAAAGTCTTCTTTTGCTCCAAAATCAACAAAGGCTCGAAACTTTCTAGAAATAATTCAAAGTTGAAAAAAAAAACTCAGTTGATTTACAAATTGAAAATGCATAAAAACGAGAAAAGAGAACTCACAAGTCTGGTGGCTCATCTTCGAAGCTTTCTGTGTCAAAATTAGGGCGCAAAATTGAGAAAAATAAGGATGTGATAGAGGAGAAGAGAGGTATAGAGGTATAGACATCGACTCAATTACAACCGTCGTGTCCCCCGCCTGCTGAAGCACGACTGCAAATGGCGGAGAGCTAGCGGCGGAGACAGAGACGACGGCGGAGATGGAGATGGAGAAGACGACGGCGGATAGAGGAGACGGAGAAGACGACGGCGGAGAGGAACGATGAGAGAGAGGGTCGACGAGAAAGAGAAAGAGGGTCGACAGTCGACGAGAAAGAGAGAGAGAGGGTCGACGAGAAAGAGAGAGGGAAGAAAGTGAGCTATTTTAATTTTGGCTAGGTTTTTTGTTTTGTTTAAGAGACCTCATGAGGTCTCTAATTTTTAAACTATTCAATAAAATTAAATTATTATTTTTAATTTAACAAGTATAGACCTCGTGAGGTCTCTACTTGTTAAATTAAAAATAATAATTTAATTTAATTTAATAGTTAAAAATTTAGAGACCTCATGAGGTCTCTAATTTTATGAGAATTAGATTAAAAATTTAAAAATTTTAAATAAGTCAGGTAAAAAAAATATATATTCATTAAATTGACCTCACGAGGTCTCTCCTACATTAAAAAAAAAATTAAAAGATATTAATTCAAATAGCGACCTCATGAGGTCTCTTATTATTGACCTGTTTTTGAGGTCTCCATTTCTAGGTCTCTTTTTGGCCTTTTTTTAGTAGTGGAATCTTACTGATTCCAACAAATTTTGTAGAAACACGAAGTTACCAAAGTTTAATGAACCAGTAAAGAACAGAAGAACACAAACTAATTCACAAATCTAAAATTTGTAACACATACCAGAATTTGGAAATACAAAAAGAAGATCAAGCCCACTGAATGCACATTGTGCCCTTAAGGAAATTATTCTCCTTTAGTATCCGAAGATTGATTTGAAATATATCCTCACGGGATAGAATGATCTCAACAACCAGTGTATTGATACCCAAAACGCTGGTGTCAGTGAGCCACTCAACAGCAGTAAAGTACATATAGAATACTAGATTTAGTAGTAGAAGAAGAAGTCCAGAAATTCTATTTTAAAATGAGAGAAAATTCACTAATTTATAGAAAACAAAGAGTAGTGTGAAAAGATTCTTATTGTGCCTTACCGGAAAGGTCACAAACCTTTGGAAAATTCACAATCTTTCGGAAAGATCACAACCTTTCATAAAAGTCAAAACATTTCATAAAAGTCGTAATTTTTCATAAAAATTGCAACTATTAATAAAAATCGTAACTCTTCATTTTTCATTCACACCGTTTAAAATCCAACAACTTTTTAGTTTATAAATTGAGAGAAAATCCCTCAATTTATAGAAAACAAAGAGTAGTGTGAAAAGGTTCTTATTGTGTCTTACCGGAAATGTCACAAACCTTTTGAAAAGTTACAATATTTTTGTACTTCGATCAAAGAAAATCAGTAAATTTTTGGGTATTTGATCATGAAACATCATATGATACGTGATCAAACAACAAGAATCACAAAAAAAGATCTAAGATTATAAGTGTGCTAGCTTTACGAATTGCTCCATTTGTAAACTGACTTTAGCGCCTAGATGACGGAAACAATCTCTTCAAACTTCGGAGAAGGCTACATATAATGACATTAAATGTATAGATAATAAGGAGACTGAAATAGTTTGACTTATAAATAACATTTTGCAGCAGCCAAAAAAAACTACCAAATTCAACTTAATACTAAGCTTTATAATGTTGCAGACACCAAATATTTTTGTAAGTGAGATAATGTCCCACTAGATGGAGCCATCTAAAAAGAGTAAATTTGAGATAGAGGCTCTACTACAGAGTGCTAGCAGCAAATCCATAATCTTGGAAAAACATATGAGGAATGTGACACAAATCGTAAATGAATGATAATTGGTGTCTATCAACAGAGATGCATTTTTAGAAATCTGAGAAGAGATATCAATCATCTAACAGATGAGTTTAAGTGTCACTATTTAAAAATGGAAGTGATGGAATTTGTCTATTTCCATCAAGACAACTGAGCCTCAACCAAACGAAACAAAAGCAAAAAGATAAAGCAAGAACAAGATAAAAGCAAAAAATTTATTCATTCTATAATAACCTCAAAATCTGATTGTCATATGTACAAGTCACTACTACATAAAATACGGAATAAAAAGATATATAATTACAAGTCAGAGTGCCTTTGTTTCTCAACTAGAATAAAGCATAGCATAAAAAACAAGAGGGTTCGCCAGGATGACAAGCAACTACCTCTCAAAAGTCATTTCACAAGCCTCATAAATAGGAGAAGAAGAAGAGCAAACACATGATACCATACTTGGAACCTACACAAGTGTAAAAGCAAAGGTGAGTACCAACAAACATAGTACTCAAAAAGTCTCCAACTATCTCTCCATTAGGCAAGATTCTTGTGGCCCAAACACTTATTTTTTAAGGAGAAACTGATCCAATTTGGAGTTATTGATGTTTGTATCGATCAATCATAGAAGAAAAAAAAAATTATTATTCATTTAGATTAAGCTTCCTTTTAATTAATCTAGAAGTTCTTCTCAGATACAAGGAAGTGATTGACCAAATAAACAAGGAAAATTAGCTAGAAAACGGGTATTCCTTTCACCTCAAGCCGAACCTCCTCAACTACCACCTGCATTAAAATCAGTCTAACCTAACAATATCATAAAACATAGTTCACAAGGCTTGACCCACAGTTAATTACAATTCAACAACCATCATGTAGCAAGTATATATCAATCACAAGTAACGAGGAGATCAACCACAATATCAAAATGCATCAAATCACAATAGTCAACTCTTGCCGAAACTATTTTCCTTCAATACAATATCACTAGGCAGAACTATTTTCCATCAGTTTTATATCACATCACTGGCCAGAATCGTTTGCCTTCAACTTTATATCATATCATTTGTCGATACCATTTTCCTTCTGCATAATACAACTAGCTAGAACTATTATTCATCAGTCTTATATCACATCACTAGCCATAACTATATTTTCCCTTTGATTGTATATTAATTCACTAGCCATAACAAAGTGTACAACAATCAATGCACATAAGCAATTTCATACCCTAAGGAAGATTTTTTCTCCCGTTCCCCAAACTCACAACTTCTTCTTATAGGATTCCTAGAAAAATATACCTAGAACAGCCTTGACTCATAAGCTATGACATGCAGGTAGAACCATACCTAGACCTAACGACCTAGAATAAAGAGCTATTTCTATTGATTTACCAAGCCCGCCGATATCTATTTCAGTATTTTAAACAGTATCAGGGCTCGCCTTTTATAGTCTCTTCGAGACATCATGCGAGAAATAACTACCCTGATCACCCCATCAACACGTATTATGATGATATAGAACCCCGGATGAGACGAAAATTCAAGCGATTCAACTCCACATTCATACCATCAAAGTATTACATCAATCAATCAAAAGGGACCACAATTAGGCAATTCACAAATCATTATGATCAACACGTTGTCTTTTCATTAATTCCTTTTTATGGACTAAGATTAATCAAGAGGAACAACAACCCATCAGCTCGTTCTCATTGCTCCCCCCCCCCC
>NC_028638.1:32016851-32017766 GCF_001406875.1 Solanum pennellii
CCCCCCCCCACCACCACCACCACCACCACGCAATAAAGAGAAATACACGATTCTACTAGATTATAAAGTAACTGCGAAAATTCAAACCCGAGAATGAGGTTGGAATATGAAAATCCTTACTTGAAAACATAACCCAAGAAATTGGAACTCATCGGTGAAAACATTTCGAAAAAGGAACTAAAATCAGTTCACAATCACCATTTTAGTTAAACACTCATGAATTTGAAAACTATTATCATTTTTCAATCAAAATTTCAAGTTTTGATGTTAAAATCCATAAATAATCATAGAAAAATGAAGTTTTAGGATCTCTATCTAAATGATTTAGCATAAGAAATCTCTTCAAAATTGCCTCTAAGGATTTTCGAAAGCTCAAAATAGTAAAAATGGTTAAAACCCCAAAAATGACAGGCATAAATCCCTTTTATGTCGCTTAAGCAAACACATGTTCACTTGAGCAAACCTCACAAAAATTGGGGTCTCGCTTTTGCGGAACAGACTTTACTTAAGTAATCATCGAAAAAGTAAACCCTTGTTCACTTAAGCGAACCCTGCTCAAACAACCAGTCTCCCTTTTGTGAGTTCACCTTTGCTAAAGCGAAGGTTACAAAAGCAAAGGCCCTCAACAAAAACCATAAACATCAGCCTATTACACAAAAGTCATCAAAGGGACTCCCAAAATTCATATAGAATCCCGTATATGAAAATTGATTATACTTGATGTTCTAGTCTCAACGGAACCACTGAACCCCACCCCACGCCTCCCCAACAAGGCCAGCCTCCTCCGCCACCCCCTTCAATTTTTTCAAAAAAGAATTAATTTTTGAAAGTATTTCAAATTTAAAAAAGTTTCATTTTTTACGCCACCCACATTCCTATTTCCTAACCCCCCACCCCACCCCACCCCTACCACCC
>NC_028638.1:32017794-32051947 GCF_001406875.1 Solanum pennellii
CATCCCCTACCCCCTCTCCCCACCCCTAGTCCTCTACCTAGGCCCACCCAAGCCATTCCCCTAAATAAATTAAGAAAAGATATTATTTTTGTTATTTCAATTTTTTTAAAAGAACTTTCTTTTTTTAGGCCATTCTGATCAAAAAAATAAATAATTATTTTTGAAAAAATATTTCATATCTTAAAAATTTAGCAGATAGGGATTTTCATAGGGATAATGCCCAAGTACTCCTCAACCTATGCCCGAAATCTCAAAGGCACACTTATACTATACTAAGGTCCTATTACCCCCCTGAACTTATTTTATTAATAATTTTTTACCCCTTTTCGACCTACGTGGAACTATCTTGTGGGCCCAACGATGGTTGACTTTTTTTCAAACTAGTGCCACGTAGGCTAAAAAGGGGTAGAAAATTACTTTTAAAATAAGTTCAAGGGGGTAATAGGACCTTAGTATAGTATAAGTGTGTCTCTGAGATTTCGGGCATAGATTGAGGGGGTACTTGTGCATTATCCCATTTTCATAAAAAGAGTTGCACATATTTGTTCCATGAAAAAAGAAACAAATCTACAACAGTAACCTTAAAACTTTTGAGGCCACCGAATTTGTAAGATAAAGCTTCACTAACACCTTGTTTGGATGGTTGTTACCCAATGTATTTTATTGTTTTTTTGTTTAAATATAATATTTGTTTTAATTGTTCTTAAATTATATTGTATAAATATATCATTAGGTAACGACGAAAAGACTCATTTTATGTAACGATTGATTTGGTGTGATCACGTCATCACCTTAATATTTTCTAGTTTTTTATTTTTTGGTTATTTAATAATCATATTTCATTTTCTATCCTACATTTTCATAATAATTCTACCTCGTCCTCTATTTTTCTTGTAGGTTTATCACTTAAATTATGGATATGTGACAATATGTAATGATGGAAAACGATATAATCAATCCAAACACTACATTCATTAAAACAATAGAACATAATATAATACAACACAATATAATACAATACATTATGGAACAGTACGTAACAACCATCTAAACAAAGTGTAAAGTTCCAAAGAATGTTGTCCTCAAAATCAATAATATTTTCCAAGAAATTACTAAAGTGGTGTAATTGATTTCTTTTTTAATTTTTAACATGTAATTTCTTACATGTCATTAAAAATGATATGGAATCGCACGTGTAAGCAATTGTACTTCACACACCCTAGTCAGATGAAAAATGGCTTAAAAGATGAATTTAGGGGTTTAATTGACAAATTGATAAGTACGAGGGTTCAACTTACAAATAAATTCAAGTATAGGGGTCTCTCTGGTTATTCCGCCTTAATGTTCAGATCAATTTGTATGTGTCTTGATTAAATTGTCACACAACAGACATATGTATCAAGTTTATTTATTAAGATTTGAGTAGATATGTTCACACTGAGTGATAGACCAAGTTTCATTTTATTTTAGAGTTAATGATTAAAAACACATCTAAGGGTACTTTAATTGTTTGAATTAATAATGCGAAATTTTCTATCTGAATCTAACAATTTATCAAATCATAGTTTAATTATCAGTTATTTTATAAACTAATGGATCGTATTTTTATCTAGTTTTTTAGTTTTCAAACAGCCTATATCCACCTAATACCTATATATTAGGAACGCTAGTGGTATCATCAAATTTGAATGTTGAATCTTGAATGGACGTCAAACCTTTAATTATATTTATTTAATTAATAGTAAGCACTATGTATACGCTGTACGCATCTTTAATTTGACTTTCCATATATCTTTTTATTATTTTTCAATTGGTACATATTTGACAGTCGTATAAAGTTCAATTAAATTTGAATTTGTGCATACCAATATCTATTTTGGGGCAGGCGCGGACCTATAGTATGCCGAGGGGTTCATCCGATTTCCGTTGGCAAAAAGTTACGTTGTATATTTAAGATATTGTTTAAAAAAAAATTATTTACATATTGACTTTGAACCTCCTGAATATAAGATTAGAGGTTGACTTAGTGGTTCAAATCATTATTCTTTTTTTCGACCCCCTAAATGAAAATCCTTGATCCGCTACTATTTTGGTGCGATATTTTTAGCATGATTTTTCTATTTCCAAAGGTTTGAATTTGAGACATTTTGTTAAAGTTGTAGTCGTACGGGAATCTCAACCATCTCACTATAATCAATTTACATACTTAATATAATTATGACTTGAATTGAAAAGTTAATTTGAATAATTTTTTTGATAAGTTTGTTAATTGCATAATAAATCTTTGAGTTGACTATTTAATTTGAAAATCTTTATGATGAGTTTATGGTGATGTATGCTATGTTTTATAATCTCATGATCATTATTGAGTTGAGAATTTAGTTATGTCAAATTTTCAATGATGCTATAAGTTCAAAACTAATAACTAGGGGAAATGACCAGTGCTTACTATTAAGCTGTAACTAAAATTGCAGGTTAGATTTTTTTTTTTTAGTTTTACAGAAATAAATTATAAAAATATTTATTAAAATTGCCTATTAGTATTTCATTTAATTATTTAATGACAGATCTAATATCAAATGAAAACAATATTTTTTTTTCTCAATTTATTACATTGAACAAGTGAAAGAGAAAATTTTGTTTTTTTAATATAAGATTTAAATGAAAAATAACATTTGTTTTTTTTTAATTATTACTAATTACATAAATTGATTTCATATAAAATCTCAGTCAATCGGAGGATAACATTTTCATTGATTCATATTATTGATTCTTCTCATTACTTATTCTTTTTCAGAAGTTACTTCATAGTATAATTTTGAAGTATAGACTCTCTCTCCATTCAATTTTACTTTGTCATATTTGTCCATTTAAAAAATAATGATTGACTTGATTATTTTACCACATTCTTTCCATTAGTTAATATTTGACATGGTTAATTAATCTCAGAGGAGCTTCGAGTTAGACACACAAGTATCCATTCTATACTTGTATGTGTTTGCTCTTTGCTATGGCACTTTGTGAAATATGTATTACAAGAGAGAATGTTGAGGAAGGGTTAGTTGGTCAATTGATCTATTTGCTCTTCCCCTAATTAAATATCATATAAATTATAGGAATCACATATTATAAATACAAAATAACGTTTAATCCCTTTTAGTTTTGTTTTTACTAAAAATCCCTTAAAAATGTAGTTTGCGGGATACAGCTTGAGAAGCACGGGATACATTAGTTTTGATACATCTGAATCGGCAGGTGTTGCGGTTAATTAGGAACAACTAACGTAAATTTTGTTATTAATAACTATAATCACGTAATTTACGCTCGACAGCTTGCGTAACTAATTGACAAATTCCAATTTCAGATTAGAGTAGCTTCATAAAAGGAAATTAGTCCTGATAAAGTTGATCTGCATTCTAAGAAGTCGAAAAAAACAGGTTAGAAGATGAATATCTCAATTTTGCTACGGCATTCTGGAATTTGGGTAAGCGATGTTAATTATGAAGGTTACAAGGTTGATGGAGTTGTTGTTGGACATTCCATTTCATTTGTGAATTTGAAAGCGTTGATTTTATCAGAGCTTGAGATCGACACTGTTACAAAAGATATTGAAATCTGATACATTGTTGAGGGAAACTCATGTCCATTGAAAATCAAGAACGACATAGGTGTGAAACTTTATTTGAAAGTAAAAAAGAATTCCCCTGGAATCGGCATGTATCTGCTTTGTATTGATACAACTGATAAAATTGTTGGGGAGATACGTAATTTTGATTGTTCATCCGGGGAAGTCGTATGCATGGAAAGTACCCAAAGAGATACTGAAGCTCTTGGTCTGGTCAAGTCGAGAATTTGTGACATTGATTATATTCCAAAATTAAATGCTACGAATTACATAACTGATTTCAATAGTACCGATGTGAAGACGGGACAGTTGTATAAGGATAAAGGAACACTTTTTGCTGTAATGACTAAATATAAAATAAAGAACAACTTCAATTTTCGAGTGAAAAGATCGGATAAAAAATGGTATTGGAATGCTTTCTCTCTAATTTGATTGTTTTTCTCTAGTACAGTTCTATTTATATTGTGTGTGATACATAAGTATAATTAGTATATATTTCGTTGTGATAAGTTTGTCAGTGTTTGATGAGTATTGAAATTTGAGTTACATGTGTATTGATAAATATCATTATGTGATACACAAAAATTTGGACAAAAAATGGTTGTGATCTTTATTATGTCAGATACGTTAGTTATTAACTACTTTAATATTGCTTTTGTTATATGAATTAATCCAATTAAAAAATTTTGACAGCTATGTGTTGGTTTGCTTCAGTGATCAATGTGGATGGACTTTAAAGTTTTCTTGAAGAAAAAAATCAGATGTATTCAAAGTGAGATATTTCAATAGTGAACATACATGTCTGATGCGGGATAGGATACTAACAAAAGTACAAGCAACAATTGGATTTATTAGTGGCGTGACTGCCCCTAAATTGTTAAATCATAAACGAATTCATACCCCTCGAGATGTAATTGAAGATATTCAAGAATTATATGGGGGTTGAGATATCATACCAGCAAGCATGGCGTGCTAGGGAACGTGCACTAAAAATGCTTAAGGGTAAGCCATCAGAAGGATATAAGCATATGCCGAGATACATATGGATGCTAAATAAAGTGTATCCAAATTCATATATAAGGATGCAAAAGACGGAAGATAATAAATTCATGAAGCCCTAAGACCGTTGATAAGAGGGTTTGACTGCTGCAGGCATGTAGTTGTAGTGGACGCTGCACATCTTGGCAGGGCTTACAAGGGTACTTTTGTATCAGCGAGCACACTCGATGGTGCAGGTATGACTGTTTCAATACTGATGTAATGTAAAACTTGTTTTATATTTATAGTTAATGTATCTTAGTGCAAACATTGTGTATCATGAAGTTAAATGTGTGCTTCTTTGTAATTAGGTTGCATATTGCCATTAGCATATGGTGTTGTAGACACTGAAAATGACTGTTCGTGGACATGGTTCTTTGAACAGTTCAAAAATATATTTGGCGAGCGTGAAATCATGTGTATTGTATCAGATAGAAATGAAAGTATCATGAAGATTGTAAGCATTGTGTACCCAAATGTACCTCATTGTGCATGCATATGGCATCTTTGGAAGAATGTATGTTCAAGCTTCAAAAGGAGTAAAAACACACTAAGTGATATATTTTACTCAATGGCAAAAGCATACAGAAAGGAAGATTTTGATAAATTAATGGCTAAGGTGGTGAAAGTTGATCATAGGGTGAAGGATTACCTTGAATATGCTGGTTATGAGAAGTGGTCAAGAGTTCATTAAATCGTAAACAGAGGTAGAATGATGACTTCGAACATACTGAGTGTATCAATGGATGCCTTGTCGATGCACATAGGTTAACTATAATAGACTTTTTGGAGGAAGATAGACTTCTATTTGGTAGTTGGAACTATAAAAACAGAGAAATAGCGTCATATAGAAAGGACACATTGGGCCGAAGATTTGAGGAGATATTGATTATAAACGCATCTAAAAGTTCAAAGATGAAGGTATTTATCAATTTCCCTAAATTTCTGTTTTATGTACCAGAAACAAACTGATTTTCAATGATAATCATTGTTTGGGAAATGATATATAAATTGCATATTACGTAATGTATCACTAACTTCTTATATTTTTAGGTTGTTCCATCATCTGAATATATTTTCTCAGTTCATGAAGCCGGAAAAAGATACATTGTATGTTTTGAGAGGAAAACTTGCACATGTGGAAGGTTTCAACATGATGAGATACCTTGCGCACACACAATTGCAGTTTTGAAGCACGAGAATGTTATAAATTTGCACCCATATTGCTCTGATTACTACAAGTCAACGTACGAGGTTGCATGGTTCCAATGCTAGATAAGGAGGATTGGACCGTTCCGGACTATGTTTTAGATGAAATTGTCGGGCCACCTAGGTATAGAAGGTTGGTTGGACGACCAAGAAAGCGAAGAAAGAAAAATGCGGATGAGAAAATAACAGTGAACAATAATTCTTGTGGCCAATGTGGACAAGAAGGACACAACAAGAGAACTTGTACTTTTTTCCCGAAAGAGAATTGAAATAATGTTTTAAAGTAGGACATTCGTGTTCATGGTACTTATATGTATTCTTTTCTTTAGTATTTGGACTAAATAGAGTGTATTGGTTGCACAACTAATTTTGATGTTCAAATATATGCATTTGCTGATAATTTTGTGCCAAACTTAAACTCCTAATTTAATAAATAAATTTGAATGTATATACTGTGAAAATAATTATTGTGTAAATGAATAAAACATTGATTCAATACCATAATGACGATTTAAGTAAATTCAAGTGTCCCAAACTTGACTTTTTCAAGTGTATACTATATGTATCGTGTATACTGCATTATGAGTTATAATTTTGATATATTATACTCAGCAGTGATGCCTTTCAATTTAATAGTATATTGTGATTAGTTTGTTGACGTATATGATATATCATATACATTCATAAATTTCAATTGGCTAACATATAAATTTGTATATATACATTTGAACTTATGTATCATTTTGTAAGTAAACGTTCAAAAATATTTAAGCTCAAACAATAAAGTATCATAAACATTAGAACTTATGTATCATATACGTCATTTTGTAAGTTAACTTTCAAAAATACTTAAACTCAAACAATAATGATTGTGTACCTTAACATTATAAATCAACAACTGTATCTAAAACAATACCTTGAAAACACATAATGTTAATACCTAACAAACTATTGTAATACAAATAAGTTTTTAGATAACACAAAGGATAATTGTCTTCAACACAAAACAACATAAAAACTTGTTCATGCTAGCCCTACTGACTACTAATCTATGTTAACGAGATCATGTTCAGTTGGTGTTATGAATTGACCCTTAGGCTTTGGTGGATTATCATTCTGACTTATGTATCCAACCTTGACCTTGTCGCTGCCGTATCTCCATAACAATGATGCATATCTATTGCGTAGATAATTTGATAGATGGCCATTAGTATTAGGTGGTATAACAAGTTGGCACTCAAAAACTCTACAAATGTAGCTACGTATAACCCGCAGTCCCTACAACAAAATACATAATATAAATTTGTAAAATAACTTACACATATATTATAGTCCAGAATTTAAATACTTACAGACTATTGTCTTCTTGTTGCATGATATCTTCAGCGTATTCAATGTTGAAAGGAAAATGTGACTCTAAAAGTGTATCCATTTTTTTGTCCTTGTATGCATCAAGTACTCCTCAGTTTGTCCGCTCAGTGTTTTCAAAGAAATCACTGTCAATGAGTTAAGAAGGTAGCATCCTTGACAACTTTTGTATCTCCTCAGAATATACACGTTTCCTTGTGCCCAAAGAAGAGTCATACACGCGTATCAACCTCTGATTCAATTCAACAACAGCTAACACCCAATGAAAATTTCCATCATAATTAATCGGAATATAAACATCGTCCACCAGATGCCATGGTAATTCAATTGGTATTGAAAATCCTTTCATGACGTTGATTATTGACCTCTCATGTACTGATACAGTTCTTGCATGATCAAGGTGTTCTTGGGTACTAATATCATTATCAGCCTCATTGTTATAATACCTATCATGGGTATTGTTGATATGTGCACTGAACAAACAATTGACTGTTGTGTATCTGTATTGATTCATGCTTCGAAGTTTTGATTTTTTACGAAGGTAATAAAAAATAACATCGATGTGCTAAAATAAATATAAACATAATTATACATTTGAAAAGAAAATATATGAAAATAAAATACTAGACACTAAAAGTGATATATGGTATTGATATGTATATATAACATATTATACTAATGTATCATATACATTAGTATAAATATATATGATACATTTACATACACATGAAATTCATATATACATGTCAAATTACTTGATCAGTCCAGCAGTTTTTGGGCTGAGACATGGCATAAAACCAATTCTTATTTGACGGATATGCAACGACATAATCCATCATTTCAAAACCCAATGAAGATGCTCTTGATTTATACTTATCCTCTGATAGTTTCCTGTAGTATTAAGCATAAAGAAAAGATGTTATTCAAAAGTGTAACAATAGTTGCAATTTGAAAATTGAACAGATACAGTAAAAGAATATAAAACTTACTTTTTTGAATGAGCTTTAGGAAGACATGTAGTGACCCACTCAATAAACTCATCAATCAGATACGAAGGGGCTTGGTTGTGATCTCACAGCCTTCAAATGGAAAATTTGAACGAATTACATCAGTCATGACCTCTTTTCCTTTTTCACTTGACCCAAATGAAGTTAAATAAGGTGATTTGCAGTTTCTTGAAGGCATCCGGATACGTGCATGAGGAGTCTTTATATAGCTTCGGACAACAATATCTGTGATTGAAATATCAATTGGTAATTGACTGTCCGAAAGAAAATTTTGATTGTCGGTTAACTCCTGTTGATTAGCATGAATAGGCAAACTTTCTAGATCAGCAATACGTGTATTCATGGTTTCTCGTGTATCGGGAGATATTGAACAAGATGGTGTTGAATCCTATATGGTTTAAATTGATAATTAAATACGATTTGATAAATATATGATATTGAAACGATACATGAAGCATAAATTACCGATGTATCAAATATAACAGTATATGGCACAGACAGATTGGTATTGTGTTGAACATTATATGAAACATCTTCGTTTATTGTTCCTTCAAAGAAATAATGAGGCGTTTGTGCTGATGGAGCATCCCGAATAAAAAACGTACTAATCAATTTATGATACCTTAGACAACAAATAATTATACACAAAGGATTGTTAATGTATCAAGGACAGATAACATCAAACTACGAATTGTATATAGTAGACAACAAATTTAAGTAGTCACATAGTTATGTATCTTGCAATGGACTGTATAACGTACACACTAAATAAAAAAGTATAGTATCATACACAGGAACATGAAAAAAAAAACTACAGATGTGAACAGTAAAAATATGTATCATAATAATCCAAGTAAAATGCAATGTATCGTAATAATCCAATTAAACTATAATGTATCCTAATAATCCAATTAAACTGCAATGTATCATACCGGCACATTTTGATGTATCACTGCAAAATTGATGAATACTAATAATCAAGTTACGCTGCTAAAATTACCTTCCTTTGTTCAGATGTTTCTGCAGTATAATGACTATTTGCATCTGGGGATTGAAGTTCTGAAACGTCCTTCATTACTTGATGATTCTTCAATGTATCTTCAGTCTGTATTTTTTAAACATGTTCTTTTAAGGAAAAATAAGTTAATGATAAATTATATAATTTTATATACACAATTAATATAGCAAAGTAAACCTGATCGTCAACATCAAAATCAGCAACACCAATGTTTTGATAATTATTGGCAAATTACATTTGTATCGGAGAGGTTGCTTGGTGTCCATCATTTCCTTCTTTATCGGAAACTTCAACCATGTGCGGTGTAGACTTGCCTTCCATCTCCTTCATTAAATAAGTTTGTAACATAATGATCTATGAAAATTAAACACACACAAGGAAAATACACATATACAATACATTACCTTTGGTTGGTTGCCGTCCTTCCTATTCCTAGAATTCATCACCTCAAAGTTATTTCCCATTATCAAATTCACAAGATACTCAATTTTACTGTCAGCCTATTAAAAAAAATTAACATTCAGTTTTATATTTATGAATAAACATTAAAAAAATTGATATCGCTACTTACGTATTCCTTCATATGTTGTTTCAGTTCTTCAATATCAGGATATACAGACTTACATTTTAGGACTTGTGAAGAGACATGGATAGAAGATACATTAGCAGGCGGGGTAGGTTCTTCATCTGGCATTGGGAATGACTGATTTAATGGCGGGCTTAACTGCTCTGACAAAGGTTTAGACCCCTTTGTTTTATGTGTATCAAGATTCTTTCTCCTCTTGGGTGGTGGTGGAGATGATGTATCAGATACACGTGAGGATCTTCTCAATAAATGATCAGGATGGCTTGTTGAGAAATCCTCAAAACCTGACTTATCTTTAGTTTGAACTTTTTTTGCAGCAACTGGTGTTGTGGATAGTTCAGTTCTATTGGCCTCTTGAATATCAGGTAAATCAAGGGCTTCCACCTCATCTGGTGTTGGTACAATATTCGAACAAGCATTCTGCAATTAAAATGGTTGAATGTTATAACATTATTATTTATTATATAAAAAATGTTATTTACAACAAAAATTATAAAGCTTATTGATAAATTGTTCTTTGCGAATTAAAATTAATGTTACCTCGGAGAAAATTCTAGACATGAACTTTTCATATTTTGGCTTTACAGCCATCACCGTCCAATTACATATCCTAGGATTACCATTCACTACTTTAACATCAAACTCTGGACTTAGACTAGAGGCACATTCGTAAATCCATACGTTGAGTGCATAAGGCATACCAAATAAGCGATACATCTGTTTGTTTTGGTTGAAGTCTTGCTTGAGTGATGTAATTAGCTTATTGAATGCAATCTGACCCCAAGGATATAATTCATACCTACCATTTTCTACCATTAAAAATTCTTCTATACGTATGAAGGTCTCACCAAGATGGCATAACAAGAAAGTATTGATGAGGTATAATATTGCCATCTGAACGGATTCCTGTTTCGTCTCCCAATTCCCCATTGCAAAATGTTGTATCAAGCGACTCTTAGTTATACCTGTAGGACAATTCGAGAAATATTTTTGTAATAACCGGCTCGGAATGAAATTCGGATATGAAAAATCCTTAACATTTTCTTTGCATTTAAGGCCAGTTATAATGGCAAATTCCTTCATACTAAACTGCAATACATTCTCATTAGCATGACGAACATGCAATACATCATTGTTTTCCTGTTGCACCTCCAATAACAAGAAATACTTAGTAATCCGACCCTGGAAATTACAATTTGGAATGTTCAAATATGGTCCAAAAATTGTTTTTTATTGAACATTTCAACGGCTTCATCCTTTATGGACTTTTTTATTTCATTCACAAAATCAAAATTGAACGTCGCTCCAAACCTCAATGGATGTGCTGGTATTTTTTTTGATGATAAAATTCATGCCCTGCTTATACAAAAAATAAAATATAAAATTGTACTTGTCTAATCTCAAACGTATGTTGTAATGGAGAGGGATATATTGAAGATAAAGTGTAAATTCAGATGTGACACCTTCAACAACTCCAATTGGTTGTGTTTGTACACACTCGTCTGCCATGTGTGTAAATAAATTTTTTAATTAAAAAATATTTTTATTTTAAAAAAATAATAATTAAAAATATTTTTATTTTTTTAAAAAAATAATTTTTAAATTTTTTTTAAAAAATATTTTTTTAAATCTTGTATTTAAATTAAGTTAATACAGATTTTTTTCATTTACATTCATTTTTTTCTCTTTTATTTTTCTATAGAATTTATTTTCTTTTCTTTCGTTTTGATTTGATTTCAAATGTCTTGTACTTGAAATAAGTTAATTTTGAACGGATATCTAAATAAGTGAAGAAAATCAAATAAAACATTAAAATTAAAGGAAACTTTTAAATTTTCTTTAAAATATTATTAGAAATAATTAAAAGTGAAAAGATGATAAATTAATTAAAAAAAAGTGAAAAGAAATATATATATATGTGTGTGTGTGTGTGTGTGTGTGTGTGTGTGTGTGTGTGTGTGTGTGTGTGTGTGTGTGTGTGTGTGTGTGTGTGTGTGTGTGTGTGTGTGTGTGTGTGTGTGTGTGTGTGTGTGTGTGTGTGTGTGTGTGTGTGTGTGTGTGTGTGTGTGTGTGTGTGTGTGTGTGTGTGTGTGTGTGTGTGTGTGTGTGTGTGTGTGTGTGTGTGTGTGTGTGTGTGTGTGTGTGTGTGTGTGTGTGTGTGTGTGTGTGTGTGTGTGTGTGTGTGTGTGTGTGTGTGTGTGTGTGTGTGTGTGTGTGTGTGTGTGTGTGTGTGTGTGTGTGTGTGTGTGTGTGTGTGTGTGTGTGTGTGTGTGTGTGTGTGTGTGTGTGTGTGTGTGTGTGTGTGTGTGTGTGTGTGTGTGTGTGTGTGTGTGTGTGTGTGTGTGTGTGTGTGTGTGTGTGTGTGTGTGTGTGTGTGTGTGTGTGTGTGTGTGTGTGTGTGTGTGTGTGTGTGTGTGTGTGTGTGTGTGTGTGTGTGTGTGTGTGTGTGTGTGTGTGTGTGTGTGTGTGTGTGTGTGTGTGTGTGTGTGTGTGTGTGTGTGTGTGTGTGTGTGTGTGTGTGTGTGTGTGTGTGTGTGTGTGTGTGTGTGTGTGTGTGTGTGTGTGTGTGTGTGTGTGTGTGTGTGTGTGTGTGTGTGTGTGTGTGTGTGTGTGTGTGTGTGTGTGTGTGTGTGTGTGTGTGTGTGTGTGTGTGTGTGTGTGTGTGTGTGTGTGTGTGTGTGTGTGTGTGTGTGTGTGTGTGTGTGTGTGTGTGTGTGTGTGTGTGTGTGTGTGTGTGTGTGTGTGTGTGTGTGTGTGTGTGTGTGTGTGTGTGTGTGTGTGTGTGTGTGTGTGTGTGTGTGTGTGTGTGTGTGTGTGTGTGTGTGTGTGTGTGTACCTTATTCAGACTCAAATTCGAGACCTCTGGTTATGGATAAAAGTATTCCATTCATCCCGTCACATCCTTAGTTTTTGTCCCTTCGGGGACATCCGATAAAATTGGAACGATACAGAGAAGATTAGCATGTGTATATATATATATATATAAAAGTTTTATCATCAATAAATATGTGTACTAACTAATTATAAAATTACCAATTAAAAAATGACATGTGTCTAATTTGTGCACTCATCACTTGCCTTCAAGAGAGTGTGCACACTCTCTATGACATGTAAACATCTGTGGTATATTTATTCCATTTGAAATTAGTTTAGGAGGGTAATAGACTCTAGTTAAGTTTAGGTTTGTCTCTGGGATTTCGGTCATAGTTTAGGTGGAAAACTTATGCATTTTCCCAAAATTTAATTAACTTTCGAAATTTCAACTGTACCTTAATTATGATTTTGAGGAGTAATATGTATTATTTGAAAATTACGTTAAAATACTATAAATCATAATAAGTAACAATTAAAATATATATTAAAATTTTGATTTACTCTCAAAATTTCACATGTGATACATAAAAAGAGACAACGGAAACAACATATATTTAGTTGTTTTGAATCTTATTTTATTTCTTACATCTCTTTTTAGTACAATATGTTATGTATCTAAAAATTATGAAAAAATAGTAATATAAATCATACTCCCTCCGTCCCATTTTATATGGCATCATTTCCTTTTTGCTCAATCCGAGAAAGAATATCACATTTCCTTATATGGTAAATATTTAAATGTACATTTCTTCTTTTAACCTTGTTGGTTCCACTTAATTTTTAAAATAGTACTCTAATATATTTATGAGGAGAGAGAAAAAAGAGTCTACTTTTAAAGAGCAATTTGGTAAACATTTTCTAATCTTCATTTATTTCTTAAACTCCGTATCGAATCAAATGTTGCCATATAAAATGTGATGGAGAGAGTAATTTAATAGCTTAAATTAGTATTTAATAAATGTCTTAAAACTTTGGTCGGCTATCGAAATTTTACAAGTGTCATAAATTGGGATAGAGTAACATTTTTTTCCTCCTATATATAAAAGAGAATGTGAGAAGTTTAGGGCTAGTCACCACTCGGGCGATGATAATTAGCAACTCAAAGTATTTAAAATTTTATTTGATTTCTTAATATTTTAATAGTTATACAATATAAATTGGGAGTTTGGGACATAGGTATATAATAGAATCGTCAATAGGTTAGACATGTTGGATCGGTCTGGCCTACCTCGAAATTTAATAGGGCTGCGCTTAGATTTGTGGAGCTCAATTAAAAAAAGAGATTTTTAGCCCCGCCTGAATAAATCTGTTAATTTGTGGGGCTTGAAAAATATCGGTAGGATTGGCCCGTGGAACGGTAAAAATTAATTATAAAATATAGTATAACTTTAAAATTTAAAATTAAAGAGAGTCCAAACTCAAAAAATTAGGTTAATTTATACTTTTACTTGAAAAAAACTTAATAAATATTATAAAGATAAATTTTATTTGTTGATTTTATTAACAAATAGTAACATTAACATCATGTAATTCTGGTATGTCGATATTGATGATAATATTTTTAAATTATAATTTATAATTTAATTTAATAATTATCAAAAAAATATAATTTTTTTAAAAAGTGGGTTGGACCGGCAAGCCTATTGCCCACATACTTGTGGGTTGGACCGACCATTTTTTGGCCCACACAAAAAATAGGCTAGCCCAACTTAGCATGTAAAATGTTCAAGTCTGTATGGGTTAGCCCATTCCATCCGAGCTAACCCATATTGACAGCTCTACTATTTAACATATATTATTTGAATTTTTTCTAAATAATATCATAAATCACAATAATTAATAGCTTAAATTTTAAAATCATATAAAATTTAAGTACTCTACTAGTTAAAATTATGTCACATAAATTAAAACAAATAGAATAAACATATTGGACTCATGCTTGCACTTATTATTTGTAACTAGTAAACTAAATAAACGTCAAACACTATATATTGATATTTTTTTCATTTGAAGTTTGAAACCTAAATGAAAATTCAATCGATTAATTTAAATTCATTCATCGCATATTGCTTTTTTTGAGCTGACGATAGGCACTACTATTACAACAAAAATAACTTTTAGCGGTATTACATATTGACACTAATAAAGATTGCTAACGTCTGCACCGGCATGAGTTAAGTGTCGTTAGAATCAATGTCGCTAAAGGCTTTAGGGACATATGTAAAGAATGACAATTGCCGTTAAAAATACATATTTAATGTTAATTAAAAATTAAATGCCTTTAATAATCATTTTTGTTGTAGTGTACAAATAATATTTATTTTTTTCGTTTTATCATAACCAAAGAACTTGAAACTAATTAAAGGTTGAGAACCGTCCACCACAACCTTTGACACACAAATGGTCTTTATACATTGAAGTTTTATATATTATAAGAAATATGAACTAAGACATAATGCACTTATTGTTTAATATTATCAATATTATATTAAAAGATCATAATTTGACTTTGAATGTCTAGATCTGATCAGGACATAAGTTGAAATATGTGTGTATATATATATATATATACTCAATTAACTTGCATATCCTAACTTCAATTCTTCATCCATAGCTTATATTATTTTGTTTTTTCATATTACTTCCTTTTATTTTTGGGCCATAGAAAATAAATGAAAACGGAAGAAAAGTTAAGAAAAATTTTCAAGTACTAGTGAAGCTAATTCTCATGGTAGCAATAGATCAATGAGTCGTACTAGTAGTCATTTTTGTGATCTAGAGATAGACGCAAACGAAGATGAAGATATTCTGTCTTACATAGAAAAAGGTTGTCACGACAAAGAGGGGCCAATTTTGCAAATTCCTCAAAAGGGTTCATCACCATTGCCATTTCTACCTCCGAAAACACTAAGTAAACCCTCCCCCAAAAAAAAATTCATCGAGATTGTCCATCATCCTTCTTGATCAAGGCTTGTTTACAGTATACAAGCGATTATTTGCTCTATCTTTAGTTCTAAATATTATATTATTAATTCTTACTAGTACGGGAAATTTCCCGTACGGAAGAAAAAAAGTTGTCCTATTTTCAATCGGAAATATCTTTGCTTTGACACTCTGTCAGACAAAGTATTTTTAAGAGTTGTATTTTGGTTAGCGGTGAATTGCTTGGGATGGTCTTGAATTCCTATACGAATCAAAACTATTGTTACGTCTTTAGTCCAGTCACTCGATGGAATCCATAGTGGTTGTGCAATTTCATCTATTATGTCTCATTTACGCGTTAATCCAAACATTGAATGACAAAGAAAACACTTCCCCTGAAATTGTTAGTGTTGCTTTTGCAATTCTTTCACTTCTCTTCTTGTCCTCACTAGCTGCATTTCCTCTCATTCGACATCTCCATCACAATTTCTTCAAGAGAATTCATCATTTCGTTGGATGGATAGCATTAGCACTTCTATGGATTTTCATTACCTTAACAGTTTCTTATGATCCTAAAACTAAGTCTTACAACAACGCGAAAATTTGCTCCAAGCTGATCAAACAACAAGAATTTTTGTTTAAATTGGCTATCACTGTGCTAATAATCATCCCCTGGATAACCGTGAGACATGTTCCAGTTAAGGTCACGTCTCCATCAGGACATGCAACGATTATAAAATTCGAGGCCGGAGTCAAAGCGGGAATTTTAGGACGAATTAGTCCTTCTCCCCTCTCTGAATGGATGCGTTTGGGATCATTTCTGATGGGAAGGCAGAGCACATGATGTTGGCAGGCGCGGTTGGTGACTTCACGAAAACCTTAGTGTCAAATCCCCCGAGCCATTTATGGGTACGACAAGTTCATTTTGCGGGCTTGCCTTATTTAGTAAACATGTACAACAGGGTTCTAGTGGTTGCAACAGGGTCCGGAATTTGTGTAACGTGTGTTTTCTCTGGGGGAGAAAAGGGGTGGAACAAAATTACGGTAAGGAAATAAAAGACATGTTAAGCGGCCATCCAGAAGAGAAAGTGATTATACATGATACGACCTTGCTAGGACGTCCAAACGTATCAGAAATGAGCGTTGACGCAGCGCAAAAATGGGGAGCTGAAGTAGTTATTGTTACTAGCAATCCAGAAGGGAGTAGTTTTGTGAGCTTTTATTTCTAATAGTTTTGGAATTAGCCCAAAATATTTCACGTAAATTTTGTATTGTAAATAACATATTTTATCCTCTTCAATTCTATTTGTATTACTAAAATTAAATTCATTATTTTATATAGAAAGATAGATGTATCTTCCTAATAAAAAGAATATGTTCCAAAATATAAAGGCATAATACATAAATATGCCCTTTAACTTGGTTTCGAATCACATTTATGTCCTTCAACTTTGGATGTGCACAAGTAAACACTTGAACTTTTATAAAGTTAACAAATAGACACACCTGTCCTATATGTCATTTTTTGTCCTGCATGGTGTCCAACGCGTATTTTGTCATGTAGGACTCATGTGTTTGTTTATTTAAAAGTTGGATAGTTAAAGTGTCTGTTTATGCATTATGAAAGTTGGAGATCAAAGTTAAAACTTGAAGTCAAGTTTAGAGTTCAATATATGTATTAAAAAATAACTTTTTGAAATACCATAGTGTAATGATGAAAAAGTTACAACCTATCTCTACTCTTTTTTTTTGAAATTACCTTAATCCCTTAACTTTAATTTACATATTTTGGTTATATAACTGACAGTTCAAATATATTAATTGTGATTCATTATATTTGTGGCTATTGCTCTTAAAATGGAAAACAAAACGGAAATCAAAATAAAATCCCACAATTAATGTTATACAGTTCCTTCTTACTATCAATCAGAGAAACTTGAATCCTAAAATAGCAAAGAGGAAATACATCATTACGCAATTCAACTATAACACTTATTTTAAAAAGACACTTAAACTTTGAAAAGGTCCTAATACCCCCCATATTCTTATTTAGAGTGGATTTATTGTCCCATTATGATCCTATGTGGCACATTAAGTGTAATGCACTCGCCACCAGCGAGTCAGACAAGTAAGAAAATATTATTTATTTATTTTTTATATTTATTTAATTAAAATATTATTTTCTTTTACTTTATTTCTTTTATGTTATTTTCTAATTTTTATCTCCTTCATCAACGTTACCCAGAAGAGTTCTTGGACTCACTTTTTAGCTGAGGGAGATCAAAGTAATGAGATTATTGACGGAGAAAGAGATGAAAGCGGAGTGAGGTTGCGGCAAACGATAAGAAAAGACCGGTGAGAAAAGCGTCGAAGATTTAATGACGACGGAGGGAGAATCGTCGGGTTCAAGTTCAAATTCAGTAAAAAAATACCCTATCTAAATCAAGAGAGAATTGCATCCTTCGTAGATACAATAAATGTTGATTTTCAGTAAAAATTAAAGACGAAGTATACAAATATAGTTGAACGATTGAAGAAAAATCGCCGAAAATTTGATAGTGTTTTTATTTTTCAATTTTATTTTTGATTTGCAAGAGAAAATGGTTGAGATGGTGTTAAAGTGTGTGTATGGTGGCTATGGTAGAGAATCGCCGGTATGAAGAAAGAGGTCACGAAGAAGACGAAGAACATACCTTTTTTTAAATTATTTTAGAAAAACAAATAGAATAAAGAAGAAGAAGAATAGAACTTTTTTATTTATTTTAGAAAAACAAATAGAATAAGTAATATATATGAAAATATAAATAAAAGTACAAATATAAAAAATAAAAATAATTAACACTTGGCACGTGGCACATAGCAGTTGGTGCGTCTGTTCACATTCCTTCTTAAACTTGGGGTTGACCAAATAATGGGACACTTTTACCATTTTTAAATTGTTTAAGTGGTTACTAGGACCTTTACAAAGTTTAAGTATCTTTTTAAAAAAAGTGTTTTAGTTGAATGGGGTAATGATATATTTTCTCAATAGCAAATAACCATTTCAAAATTCAAAATCATGTTCATCTTTTTCTTGTTTCAATAAAGAAACTTTTGAGCGAAATTCAATATCTTTTGTTGAAAATTGGATCAGATACAAAATGAATATTTTGATTTTGTTGAGGCAGGGAGTATGGTGAAGTCAGGTTAGATATGAAAATATAGAAGTGATGGGATAGTGATTGGTGAAAATATTTCATTCATGAATCTAGTTTCAGCCATTGCAACTAAGTTGAATATAGATGATTTGGAAAATAAATTGAGATTTGATACATTTTAGAAGGAAACTCATCTCCACTGAGTATTGGAATGATATGGGGGTAAAGGTGTATATTGAGGTAAAGAAACGTGAGGTTGAATTTGATATGTATCCCCTCTATATTGATACAACTGATGAAAATGTTGGTGTGAGATACAAAGTTTTGATGCATCGACTGGTGAAATTGCATGTTTTGATGGTGCTGAAAAGGACACACATGCTCTTAACTTGGTGGAATCAAAAATTGGTGATTCGTGTTATATACAAGAAATGGAGGTAATGAATTACATAGCGTGCTGATACAAATAGTACAAAAGTGAATGTGAATCAATTGTACAAAGATAGAGCTACTTTAGTGGTTGTAATGACAAAATACAAAATTGAAGATAACTTCTATTTTAGAGTTAAAAGATCTAATAACCAAAGGTACACAACTAATTTTCATGAGTTTGTATTTTGATTTATATGTCATGATACATTACAGGTTAAAAGTTAGTACATTAAACCTTTGATGTATATGTTTTGAGTCATCGATCTGTGAGTTACTGTATTTCTTTTTTGGTAACTAGCTTTCCATTTATCACCAAAAGAACATTACAAATGTTAGCAAGCTGCGTCACAACAATGCTATCCTTAATTAAACCACAAGCTGTTAGAATATAAAACTATATATTAGATTACTTATTCTAGGGGGGATCTAACACAACTTACATATATGATCTCTTTAGCTATAGTTTCCCACTGTTGCCTTCTTGTTTCAAAATTTCTCTGATTTCTCTCATTCCATATCTCATATGTGATTTCTCTATACATCATCTTGAACACCAGGATCTCCTTTAAATCTTCCTTTTGCATAGCTGATAGTCCATTATATGTATTGCTCCCATGTAATTGCATTATATATTGGCCTGTTCACCCATCTTAAAATTCTATCCCGTAATCTTCTCACATAAGTACATTGCACAAAGAATTGCTCCCTTGATTCATCCTTCATCTAGCATAGGCAGCGTGTTTTCTCTACATCTTGACCCCATTTCCTCAATCTATCAGTTGTCAGCATCTTTCCATGAAGTTGAATCCATGTTGTAAACTTTGATTTTGGTCTGGCAGCATTCATATACATTAGACATTTCCATGGAACTTTAGGTTTATCTTCTAACATATTGTTATAGAGTTGTTTTATCACACTTTTCTCTGGATTGATCGTAGGAAATTGAGATACAATAGTCATTGTCTCCAATATTTTCCTAATCATCCAGCATGCCTGCTGTGGTATTCGGATATTATCTCCTTGTTCTCATTTTATGTAGTATGTATGTATCCTTCTAATCCACAACTTGTCAACTTTGTGCTCCACATCCCAGTAGTTTTTAGCTATAGCAGCCTTGTTCCAGATTCTCAGATTAGTTATATTCAAACCTCCCACACACTTAGGTGAGCATAATGTTTCCCACGCCACTAGAGCTTTTTTGGTAATGGTATTGCTTCCTGACCAAAGATAGCTCCTATAGTTAGCTTCCATCATCTTCATCACCTTAGCTAGCATCATAAACAGTTGTGCCCAATAAGCCTGTATTCCAAATATTACAGACTGAATGAGTTGTACTCGTCCAACGTATGACAACTTTTGAGCAGTCCACGAAGAAATCCTTGCCGTGATCCTTGTGATAAGAGGCTTCCATTAAATAAGAGTGATTTTTTGAGTGGATAATGGAATTCCAAGATGTTTGAAGGGAAAATCTCCATGACTAAATCCCAACCTCGTAAGGATATTCACTTCCTCAGCTAGTGGTACTCCCCCAAAGTACACTGATCTTTTCCCTAAATTAGAAAGTGGTCCCGATGCCTTAGAAAATTCATTGAAACATTGTTGTATCATTGTGAATGATGCTAGGTCACCTCTCGAGAAAAGGAGCAGGTCATCTGCAAAACACATGTGACTTATTCCTAGCTTCCCACACCTTGGATGAAATTTAAACTATTTCATATCCTTGAGGCTGTGTAGTAATCGCCTTAAGTACTCCATTGCAATTGCAAAAAGAAAGGGTGACATTGGATCACCTTACCTTAAACCTCAGGCAGCTTCAAAAGGATGAGTAGGTTCTCCATTAATCAACACTGAGTAGCTCACTCTTTTCACAAATTCCATCACCAAATCAGTGAACCTTCTTGGAGTTGAGTCATTACTTGGTCGATACATATCCATTCCAAAGAGTCATAAGCCTTTTGTAAATCTATTTTTATCATACACCTTGGAGATATGTGTTTCCTGTTATATCCCTTCACTAATTCATGTGCAAGAATGATGTTGTCTCCTATCTTTCTCCCTGGTATGAAACCTGCTTGTTTTTCACTAATCACAGTGGTCATTACCTTCTGTAGCCTTGTAGCTGAGATCTTTGAAATTATTTTGTAAAGGACTGAGTAACAAGCTAAAGGTCGATATTCTTGATATTAGTAGGCTATAGTTTTTGGGCACCAAAGTTACAGTGGTACATTTAATAGGCTTATAGAGTATACCTGCATTGAAAAATTCCCCCACAGCTTCAATGACCTCATGTTTGATAATTTGCCATGATTTCTTGAAGAATACAACATTATATCCATTAAACCTGGGACCTTATCATTCCCTATAGATTCCAAACAATGTGCAATTTCAATCTCAGTTATATGGCTACACAAGTGCACTCTTTGCTCTTAAGACAACACTGCTCCTCTCTTGATCACTCTTGTAGTGATTGCTAGTAAATTCTGTGTGGAATCTCCCATTAAACCTTTGTAGAACTTGACCACTTCTTCTCTTATTGCGCCTTGTTCAGCTAATTGATTACCCTCCAGAGAAGTTAGTTGACTGATTTGCGTTCGTTGACTTCTTTCCTTCATGATAACACTAAAGTACTTAGTGTTTGAGTCCCCTAATTTGATCCACTCTGGCCTTCTACTTCATAATGTTTTCCTTTATCATCGACCATTTTTCTAGTTCCTTTAGGGCATTAGCTTCCTTCATTTGCAAAGTATCATTGTATTGGATTTTGATCTGCTGCTGCATTTCTGTCAAATTCCTTCTAGCTATCTCCATTCTTTGAACAATATTCCTAAATTCTTGATTGTTCAGCTTCTTGAAAATTGGCTTAAGGTCCTTCAACTTACACCACACATTGTGCATACCTTGAGTAGCTTTTCGACCTTTCCACGTATCTCGAACAATAGATTCAAATCTACTGTGCCCTGCCCATACATTAAAAAACCTAAAAGGTACTTTGGTACTTATTTACTTCTAGGATCATAGGAGCACGATCAAAAATATTTGGCAATTCATATTCAAGTATCACATGACCTCATTTCATCATCCATTCACTGTTTCCCAGATCCCTATCCAATCTGCTACATACCCTGTCATTACCTTGTTGTTATTATTCTAAATGTAATAATCTCCTTTCCATGGCAGCTCATTAAGAAGAGTAGATTGCATACAGTTTGAGAAATCCTTAATGTCAACATATTGCAATGGTTTGCTAGATAGTTTATCCTGAGGATAAAGTAAGGCATTGAAGTCCCCACAAATTATCCAAGCATTAACTATGCTTTGAGCCTTCTTTTCCAAGTAGTCCCATAATGTTTTCCTTTGTTCAGCAGTGTTGAATCCATAAAACACAGTGAAGTAGTATTTCGTATCTGTCGCAATACCTTTCACCAAACAATGAAACCAATGTGCATCCTCTTCTACAAGTGTGACTGAAAATGACTGTTGTTCCCATATGATCCAAATTCTTTCATTGCTAGTAGACTGATCATTGTGTATATAACCCCATCCCTGACTAAGATTATTCATGATCCTATCCATTTTAGAATGTTATACTCTAGTTTCAATTAATCCTGCCAACTTAATATGATAATTGTGGAAAAACTCACTTCTTTCTGCTTGTATCTTTTATTCACCCCATAACATTCCAAAATACCCAAGTCATATGGATTGGATAATCTTGCCCTTATATGGAGGCTTAGTACTTCCTCCACATGCATTGACTGCATTAAATCTATTATTTGTAGGTACTGAATATAGCTTTTGGAAAATACTCACGTGTAAACTGTGGACTTTTGCCTCTTTGTTGAATTTTCTATACTCTTGTTCGTTTCTGTTTTGTCCCTACACTATACTTTCCACTTCCTTCTATTGTTTCACAATCCCTTCATCCTGTTGTTGTGCCGTTTGAGCCACATGTTGAATTGGTCCTTTACTTATCCATTTTTGCACCACCTTTTTCTGCCCTGCGTGATCTCTACTTTTTGCTTGTCCATGTTCACCAGGCTGGTTACGGTCACACTTATGTCCTATGACTTGACAAACTTCACAGAACATTGGTTTCCATTCATATATAACCTGTTGTATAAACACTCTGACCTTGGGATCTTTCACAACAATTTTATCGAGGAGTGGTTTGGTTATATTGACTTCAATTAGCATTCTCACTAATGAAACGCTCGCTATTTAGTTGTACATTTATTAGCATACATAGGCGTACTTATGGTGCTTGCAATTCGTCTTAGCGAATTTGACCCCCAGCAGTTCTGTGGTAAGTGTGGCAGTTTCACCCATAAGGGAATATTTGTTAACACTCTTTACTAAAATCAAAATCAGCTGTCCATTTCTTCAAAATCAGTGGTCTGTAGTTTATAGAATAAGGTCCAGCTATCAGTATTTCCTGGGTATCCTCCAATGATTGAAATTTCACAATAAAATACCCTTGGTCATACATATATATACTCGGTTCTGCAACATTCCAACTTTGAGTCACAAATCTATGTATTGCATTATAACCTGGCCACTCTCCAATAGCATAAACAACCAGAGCACAATTCCACTTCTCTTTCAACCTTCTTTTTTTGAGTTGATCTACTATCTCACCTTCCTCAAATAGGGGTGTGATATATTCTAAGGCCATACCATTCCCTGCATTTTTGTTCTTCTTAAACATATTAACCATCTGCTTTCTCAACCTTTCCATCATCTATCACCGCCTTTTTATTTACTGTTCCATTGATTTGTTGAAGGTTTTCCACTATATCTTCCATTGCTTCACTTTGTGGGGTGTCCAATCGTAGTTTCTTCCTCGTTCCCGTCCCATTAGGCAGTGATTCAGTCTCCTAGGTTATGGATTTAGTATTTTCGGCTACTGCTTTAGCTAGATTTGGTTCCCCCATCAGCTCCGGTGGCACAATTCGAGTTTCTACTGAGCTTCCAGTGGTAACTCGTGGTTGTTTTCCTGCACGTCCTTGCCCTCATCCTTTTCCTCTTCCTCCACCTCTGGCCATGGCACTGTTAGTTTTATGACCCAATCACATTAATATTATTTTGGTTTAATATTTAATTACTAACTAAATTCTAATTCTGATTGGATAAGTGGAGAAGTGGAGAAGTTACTTCAACTAACCATTAAGTCTTCCACTTTACCCATTACCTCTTCCGACTATTCATTATCTCCACTACACACCATGATGAAAAGGTGGGAATAATGTTAAAACACACTCTATTAAAGGGGTCATCTCTCTGCCATAAACATATATTCTTATTCATCAAAGCTATACATAAAGTATAAGGCAAGAGAGAGAAACAACTTCTAAAGATTAAAAAAAAAGACTTCCGCTCAATCAAGTCAAGAATTATAATGGCAGATTCGGGTATGTATTCTTGACTGAAATTATCACAGTATTATTCTACGATCCTGAATAATTGATAGGATTTCTAAATGTTAGATTGTTTATATTTTCACAATCATTAAAAAATATTTTATATGTGGTATCAGAGCATGTTTTAAAAACTAGTGATTTTTCATAAAATTAATGTTTTCCTCATTTGAAAATGGTAATATGTAGTATTAAGTGAAATAATTATTCACTATCACGATGTATTTTATTTTGAAATTATGCATATGAGATTAATTAATCATCAAAGTGGTCTAATCTTTGAAAAATTGATTCAAAATAATGACTAAATGTATATTCAATTATCCATTATTTTTATACTTATAATTGATATAACTTATGGATATATTGAGGTTTTTGGTTCTAAGATATTTAGGGATCACCCAAATGTTGATTATTTCATTTTATAACCATTGAACATTAATGAGATAATTTAGATGTGTCGTTAGTTTTATTTATTTATCCAAATATAATAAATATTATTGATTGACACATTTAAAATTATTGAATTATGTTAAATTTACATCTAAGCATCATTATGTCTAAAGTTGTATTTTGATGTTTCCCCAATGGAGGATATTGATATACATTTAAGAATTTATAAATCATTTATGAGTTTGATAGTAAGTTAAAATTCATAACTCAAAGTATTAAAAAGTCAGTATATTATATTTGCAGCATTTGCTCTTCATTCGCACTTTGCCTCTGTTACAGCCTTTAACGGTCTTAACTTCTCAGATTTGTGCGAACAGATCAAATTCCATCTCGGAGTTTTAGATCTTGATGTTGCACTTTACACTCAAAAGTCAACTCCTATTACTGAAACTAGCAGTACTGAAGAAAGGTCTCATTATAAGCACTGGGATCGATCTAACAGATTAGGCAAAATGTTTATGTGAATGAATATTGCGAGAAACACTACGACTACTCTTCCCAAAACTGAAAATGCAAAAGATTTTCTGAAATTCGTGGAAGAATCCTCTCAAACTGCTGATAAATATCTTGCTGGGACATTAATGGTACTTTGACCACCATGAAGTTTGATGGTTCACGTACCATGCATGAGCATGTCATCGGAATGACAAATGTAACAGCAAGACTTAAGTCTTTGGGAATGGAAGTGAAACAAAATTTCCTTGTATAATTCATTATCAACTCATTATTGTCTGAGTATGGCCCTTTCCAAATGAGCTACAACACCATGAAAGACAAATAGAACGTGCATCAATTGCACGGAATGTTGGTTCAGGAGGAAGTAAGGCTCAAGAATCAAGGAACCCACTCCATTAACCTTGTAAGTTATCAAGAAGTTGGAAAGAAAGGAAAAAACATGCTAAAGGAAAACAGAGGCACCATAATGTTAATGAGTCCTCCTCTCAAGTACATAAGAAGGAACATAAGAATGATAAGTGTCGTTTCTGTGGAAAATCTGGACACTCTCAGAAAGATTGTCTGAAATTTAAGACATGGCTCGAGAAGAAAGGTAAGCCTAGTGCTTTTACATGTCTCCAATCAAATTTAACTGAAGTTCATAATACTTGGTGGATTGATTCTGGTTGTACTGTTCATGTTTCTAATACGATGCAGGGATTCCTTACAACACAAACCATAAACCAGAATGAAAGATATGTGTGTATGGGGAATAGAGTGAAGGCTCCAGTTAAAGCTATAGGAACTTACCGTTTGATCCTTGATACTGGGCGCCACTTAGATTTACTTGAAAGTTGTTATGTACCTTCTCTTTCGAGAAATTTAGTTTATTTTTCTAAGTTGGATAAGACTAAATACTCTTTTAATTTAGGTAATGGATGTTTTAGTTTGTTTGAACATAATTATCTCATAGTTTTATGACCCACTCACATTAATATTATTTTTGTTTAATATTTAATTACTAACTAAATTTTAATTTTAATTGGATAAGTGGAGAAGTGGAGAAGTGGGGAAGTGGGGGAAGTGGAGAAGTTACTTCAACTACCTATTAAGTCTTTCACTTTACCCATTACCTCTTCCAACTATCCATTATCTCCACTACTCACCATGATGGAAAGGTGGGAATAATGTTAAAACACACTCTATTTAAAGGGTCCTCTCTCTACCATAAACATATAGTCTTATCCATCAAAGCTATACATAAAGTATAAGGCAATAGAGAGAAACAACTTCTAAAGAACCAAAAGAAAAGACTTCTGCTCAATCAAGTCAAGAATTATAATGGCAGATTCGGGTATGTATTCTTGACTGAAATTATCATAGTATTAAATATATGTGAAAATCATATAGTTCTACGATCCTGAATAATTGATAAGATTTCTAAATGTTAAATTATTTATGTTTTCACAATCATTAAAAAATCTTTTATATCCACTCCGACATACAATAACTACCTTATGCCGAGAGTATGAAGCAGGAGAAGAAGATTTTCACATATAATACAATGAATTACTGTATTGTAAATATAAAGTATCACATACATGTGACTTTTTCTTCTTTTGGATTGAGTTTAGATATACATATATAAATAATGATACATTACTGATTTCAATTTGATACATTGTTGGTTTAATGTAAATCTACTATTTAATGGATTTTTGTAGTTGTCAGTCAGTGTATTATTATTATTATAATGTAGCCTATACATGTGAATTTCTCTTTTTTATGTTAAGGTATTAATATAAAAATATCTTTTTGAATATTACATTATCGTGGAAGAGAAAATATTGTCAAATAATGGATAATATACTATGTTGAGATGAAATACAAGGAGTCTAACTACAAAACAAAAAGATTAAGCAGTTGTCAGCGAAGAAGGAGTCTTACTTGAAGTAAATCAAAAGAGTTTTGAATAAAATTAAAGAGGAGTTTGAAATGAAAAAATAACTCTATAAAGAGTTTTGCTTAAATAGAGGAGTAGTCATCTAGAATACTCACGCACATACCTAGCTAAAATACAAGTGGTTTATTGACTTTTATGAGGTGTTGTTGAATTTTGAAGAGCTAGGTCTTACTATAGAGTTTATGTTCTAGGAAATTTTTCTTTGTGTTTGTGTTTTGATGTTTTGGTAGTTCAGTAAATTATAAACTAAAATAAGATTATAGTCTTCAATTTAAGGCCAACATGAAGACTTGGGAACACACATCTTGGAGGTTTATGCGTAAGGTTTAATTTAATATTCATTAGATTACATAGCTTTTGTAATTTCTTTTATGGTAAGGCTCCTTGGCATTTATTGAAGTTGGGAGTAAAGCATTTTGTGGAACATGTCATTATTTTTGAATCGGGTGTTTTCGTATAAAATATTGTGTTCTTACTTTATCGTAATTTTAGCTCTTTGTTAAAACACATTAGGAAACTTGGTTCTCTTAGGTAAAACACTCAATTAATTTACCTCATAATCTCTAAATTTTCTACCATTTGAAAAAATTACAAAAATTTCTACTCTCTCATATTCTCGGATGCATCACTTTACGCAATGTATTGGTTGGATACATCATTTTATGTGATGTATTAATCGGGTACATCACTTTACGCGATATTTCGGTCGGATGCATCACTTTACATGATGTATCGGTCGGATACATCACTTTACGTGATGTATCGGAACTTACGCGATGTATCGTGACATTGAGTGATATATCCGAAACGAAAACGTAATTCATCATGACGTGCATCTAAACGTTTCGGGATGTATCCGAATTCCATCAAATTTAAGAGATTCTTTGTAATTTGGAAAACAATAGGAATATGATGTAATTAACTTTCAACACTAAGAGATTTGTGTGAAATTCCCTATTTGGGTTGAGTTAAATTTAAATAAATACCTTTTGTAATGGACAAATTAAATAACACCCAAAATAGAAACGTTCGTTCAAATGACCCATAGGAAATTAGGCCCTGCCCATTGAGTGTCAATCAAGCATGCTTGAAAGTTGAAACCCGTAGTAGGTGAGCGTCGAAATGTTTTGCGATGAAAAAAGCCTTTGGAAACTTGCTCTTTAATCGTCAAATTTATATTATAAGTATATATATAGATACTTTTGTTTCCTCCGATCAGAACAAATAAACAATAATTGAAACTGTCCCTGCCAGAAGAAAAAAAAAACATTAATCAAATGAAAATGTATGAGAGACAAATTGTATTTATTATATTATCACACACCTAACAGGCATTGACTTAGTACTTTTATATCATCAAAAACAATAATTGATGTTATTGGAAATTAATTAAGGATGTTATACAATTACAAAAGAATGCTCGCTAGAAAAGCTTATGATCATCTCACAATCAGGTATCACTTTGCTTGATATTAGAATGATAATGAAACTCAGGCCAGATCGCAGTCATGAAAACCAGGCCTAGGTCTCACATGAAGAATAACGAGAAACAGGTCGCAGGACCTGTTCCTTTAGTCAAATCTCATCTAAAGACAAGTCTCATATGAAGAATGAAGAGAAACCGATCGCAGGACATGTTCCTTAAGTCAAGTATCATCTGAAGAATAAAGACAAACAAGTTCATGACCCAAAATTTAGATCAACATTATCAATCAAGAAAGCCATATTTTATTATATTTTATCATCTTTTGTACATAGCATAAGATTCTTTCATTAGATGTTTTTTCTAGAATTTGTATAGGTGGGCAAAGTTTGTTAGAAGTTTTCTATGTCTTAGATTAATTTACCATTTCTGCCATTTTATAATAGGTTAAATAGTTGTTTCTTGTTCAATAAAATCAACACAGAAAATCAGAGAAAATTTCCCCCATGTTAGTCTTCACTGTTTCTTCTTCTAATTTTTCAACATGGTGTTTCTTCTATTAATCTTTTTTCTACATGGTATGAGAGCACCATTGAAAATCCTTCATATCTTCAATGACCAACTCTTCTATCAATAAGTCAAGTGAGTCAAGTTCACAGTCCATTTTTCCTTCATCATTCATCTTTTAAAAGGAAAGAGCTATGGAGGATGGAGAAAATCCGTTCTCATCATTCTCTCAACCCAAAACAAGTTGGGATTCACCAGTGGGAGTTGCAAATCCTATTGTCAAGCAGTCTAGATCTGCATTCATGGAACAGGTGCAACACCATGTTTCATTCTCCTTAGATCCGTCTTCCACTTTCACTTCTCAACAAAAATAGTGGTCTCAAAAGATAGCTTTATCAGTCTTTGTTGTTGTTTTCTCATCGCAGCAACATTAGCCGTCGACGCACCTTCACTGGCATTTCCATCCGCCAAATCTATCTCTCCGGCATTCGTCATCGGTTGTGTTATCACTATTTTTCGTCTTCCTCTTCAGATCTGGACCTATCTGAATTTTTTTTTTAAGAGTAGAGAGTGAGATGAGTTTGTCTTGATTTTCAATTATTTTCATTGTTTGATTTTCAGTTTTCTTTGTGATTATTTTTCAGTTTTCTTAAGGACTTTGGGTGCCTTTGTTATGCATCTACATCAACTCAAAAATTGATCGAAGATTTCATCCAGATTTGTGCCTTGTGTTCTTGGGGTATCCCCTGGACAAAAAGAGGTACAAACTTTTATTTTTGGATTTTTTTTAGAAAGATCTATGTGTCAAGGGATGTTTATTCTTCGTGCGTTTATTTTTCCCTTCAAATCCACTTCCTCTTTCACTGAGAATCAGGTGCCAGTTCACCTTCTCATCGCTCAACCCTCAAACTTTTTATTATGGATTTTCCTAGTTCATCAATGGACTTGGTTCATCAACCAGTTCCATTCAACTCGTTTCTCCTTCTATTTTTAAATATAATCACCTAACTTTTTTCCCCCTTTTGCAACCTCATCAACGCTCCTTCCTCTTCTCCCACCTCTCTCTAGAGCTTAGTCTCTTCTCATTCATGTGGGATCTCTTGCGTCAAGGCTTTTTTAAGTCTCATGCTGCACTTTCTCACCCTTCAACTTCACATGTGTGTCTAAAGAATTATATGTTCTTGCACTTGGAGGAATCATGTTATAAATTGGCATTTGGGATGCTTCTAACATCTTGTGTTCCAGGGGTTCAATTATCAAGTTATGCCAGCTTCTTGAGCAAAAGTGATATGGCATTCAGTATTCACTTCACCAGTTCAAGCACCATTGCTTCAGTTTTTTGTTATCATTTTTAACTGGTCTTCTTATCAATTAAGTCGTTCCATTTGATACAATTGCAATGGCTCAATTTTGCAGGTTGTTCTTCTCCCTGTTACTCTTGGTTAAGTGCTAAACAACTCTACTTGTTTTAGATGTCATTTTTTGTGGTTTACCCATCTCTTGGAATTCAACGACACAAAATCATATCTTCTCACCAAAACTTTGTTTGGTTCCTCACACCATAGACTTGATGGAAAGTTGGTGTCTCACTTTTCTCCCCGCCAACTTGCGGGGGGGGGGGGTATTAGAATGATAATGAAACTCAGGCCAGACCACAGTCATGAAAACCAGGGCCTAGGTCTCACATGAAGAATGAAGAGAAACAGATCGCAGGACCTGTTCCATAAGTCAAATCTCATCTGAAGACAAGTCTCATATGAAGAATGAAGAGAAACCGGTCGCAGGACATGTTCCTTAAGTCAAGTATTATCTGAAGAATAAAGAGAAACAGGTTTGCAGGACCTGTTCCTAAATCAAATTCGACTCAATATTCATGACCCATCATTCAGATCAACATTATCAATGAAGAAAGCCCATTCACTCATATTCCATTACATTTTATCATCTTTTGTACATAGAATAAGATTCTCTCATTAGATGTTTTTTCTATAATTTGTATAGGTGGGCAAAGTTTGTTAGAGGTTTTTTTATGTCTTAGATTAATTTACTTTTCTGCCATTTTATAATAGGTTAAATAGTTGCTTCTTGTTCAATAAAATCAACATAGAAAATCAGAAAAAATTTCCCCCATGTTGGTCTTCACTGTTATTTCTTCTTTTAATCATTTTTCTACACTTGGGTTACAATGTCACAAGAATTTAGAGTTAGAAATGTATTGTTGGAAGCTTTACATTGTATTTCAGAGCAAACGGTTAGTGTCAACACAAAAAGTTATGCGTATATTATGAATGACGATGAGTTAGCTGACTTAATGCACAAGAACCTAAAGGATCCAATAAAAGGTACCTTGTTGTTGATGATGACATTTGGAGTACGGATGTTTGGGATAGGAATAATTCCTAATAGTAATAATGGAAGTCGAATCTTATTGACTACTAGGGAAAGTGAGGTAGTGATGTATGCATATACTAGTATCCATGGTGAGATAAACCTTGTGAATTTAGGAAACAGTTGGAAGTTGCTTTGTGATAAAGTGTTTGGACCAGAACATGGTCATCCTCCTGAGTTGGAAGAAATAGGAAAGTAAATTGTAGAAAAATGTCAAGGACTACCCTTAACAATTTTTCGTTGAATGGATGTTTTCGGAGCCTTAAGTACAAGCTAAGCATTGCTAGTCATGATACAGGAGTGCTCGGAGTTATTATCACCAGTTGCCTTTTCGCCTCAAATCATGATTTCTTATATCGCAGAGGAATTTAGGTTGAGACTTTGAGATTGATGCATACATTATTTGAATTGGAAACAGATGCCACCACCTGCTTAAAAGACTCATGTTTTCTTTCAGAACTTGAGAAGTTTAAAATGTCCCCTCAATTTCAACATATAATGGGGTAAGACTCGGACTAGAGATTATCTAGAAGTACTCCCAACCCTCTTCTTTTTCCAATTCCTTTAAGTAGTTCTCACTAGAAAGTTAGGTCAACAGAAAAGTTTCATGGTGCGGGGAACTGATTAAGCTCTTGACCCCTCGATTCTCGAGAAATTCGATGATTTTGAAGTTTTTTGAAGCCTGGTCAGAGTACCACTGGTTAGGGGGCATGGGTTTTGTTCGAATGGATGAAGTCCGATTTTCGACATTGAACTTCAAAAGAAAGGAGGAGTAGCGCAAGGAGAGCCGAGGCTGCTGGACCACCGGATTGTTGGATTGGCACCATAGACAAGAAGCTTTTAAATATTACGGAAAAACAACTCAACCGAATATTTTCTGTTGGAAAAATGATTCTACATATCAAAAGTAAGTATTCATATTTGCGTCTAGGTTTCATTACTTTATATTCCCTCCGGTTCACTTTTATTGTCACTTATTCCTAAAATAGATTTTCATTTTTACTTGTCACCTTTTACATATAAAAGAAAATACAACTATTTTTCCCCATGTTTTACCAGCCTCAGCATTACATATCTATTCTCCAAATCACTTGTCAAGACCTAATTAAACTACAGATTATTTAATAGGGATAATTTGGTAAGATACTTATATCAATAATTATTTTCTTAGTGAATTTGTTAAGTCAAATAGTGACTAATAAAAGTGAACAAAGGGAGTATCTTGTTAATGAGTATTTATATGCTAGTTATTGAGTGTTGGATGTTCTCTTAAAATGAATCTTTGTCAATATGTGAGCTCATAGTCAGGAGCTTGTTAAATCATGGGGATACACCTATATCGATTGAAATATCCTTAAGAACAGAGTAACACGCCTCAAGCTAATGAGAATTTCCTTTAAGTATTCATGATGAAGTGTCTTTCGTAAGATTTTAACATTTTGTTCCCCACATAGGAGCACGATTAGACCTTATTCTAGACTGGTTTTGAACTTCTAAAAAACTAAACCAAATTTGCATCCCTTGATTGAGCGAGTATTATTGCAACAGATCGGATCATATTGAGGAATCTAAATTTGATGTTTAGGGTGATTTGGTGTAATTTTTGAAGCATTTTGGATGGGTCAAGTACTTGAATTTAAGGAAGAGAACAAAGTCATTTTGTCTATAAAAGTATATATCAAGGTATAAACGCATCTTATAATTTTATATAATGTTTATAGATTGGGTCTATAATATTGTATATCAAGTTATTATACGTGGTTGTAGAAGAAAAAAAAGTAGAGCTTAATATAATGTTTGTATATCAAATGTATAATGTTGTATACCGAAACTTTTAATCACTATCGTAAGAAAGTAGTGGGCTATGCAAATGAAACTTTAAAAACTTGGGTACATGGTTACAATCTAGTGGTGTGAGTTGTAGTTTTTCGCAATCATCTCAAATTTATAATTCATAGTTATGTATGAAGTATTATAAATAATAATAATTAATAATTTAAAATATTTAAAGAAGATATGCAAAGATCGTGATCAAAGAAAAAAATTATTTTACTTTGAAAATTTGTAAGGGGATACACATATTTAGATGAAACGAATATCTTGTTTTTATTTAAAAATATTCCTCTGGTAGTTAATTTAGAATGATTTTGTGTAGTTTTTGAGGTTTTTGGCTGTATCAAGTACTTGGATTCAAAGATGTAGACATTTTTGTAGAGTATAGTGTATATGAAGGTATTAACATATCTTATAATTATATAAAATGTTTTATACTAGGTGTATAATATTGCATATCTTGAGTTTTTATACATTGTTGTTAAAAAAAAAAAGGGTGGGGGCGGGGGGGGGGGGGACCA
>NC_028638.1:32052070-32054987 GCF_001406875.1 Solanum pennellii
CAAGCAATCTCATAAAAGTAAAATAATTGTAAATATATATTCCATTAGTCAATGCTACTATAAGAGTATAAAGTAATTTCTTAACAAGAAATCATCATAATGATATAAATACAAACACACTGATTTAGTATCAGCTAAGTGAAATTATCAGACTTAGTGATACCATTACAATATATAATGCTAATTTTGTATCAGCAAAGCGAAAACTATCAGCGTAAATGAATGGAGGGTGTGGGCTATAAATTATCCTTTTTTTTAAGAGAGAATGATATTTCTTGAATTACTTTGGATTGGAATATGGGAATAAACATGTACTACTTGTTTTGAGTTTTATGGCTCATTTATATAGTTTTCCAAAAAGAAATTTCGGATAACATTGTATACCATATATATAATATTGTGTTCCATTTGTATAATGTTGTACATGGATTTTTTAAATCACTGTTGTAAGAAAATATGGGCTATGCGACTGAAAACTTAAAATTAGAGCTGTCAAAAAGGGTTAGCTCAGCCCCACCAAACAAAGCTTCGTGGGGCAAGAAATTTGAAGGGCTAGGGAGGATCGACCCTTCATTTGGAAGGACCTGAAAATGCTCAACTCAACCCAACCATAGAAGGGTCGAGGGCTGGGGCAAGTTAGCCCTTCTTTTTTTCTTTTTTTTTCTTTTCAAAATTAAAATTCTACAACATCAAGAAAATGAGAACATTTTCTATATAGCTATACTATTTAAAAGAGAGCTTTTATATTGTATATTCTTTGTAAGTAAGTTTTTTTTATTTCTTTTAATCTATAGCGAATCGACTGCTTCATAGAGTTTTCACACAAATTTGTAGCTCAATTATTTAGAAGCGTGATATAATCGACTAATGTATAAACATATATTTCACGAGTTGACATCATATTCTTTAACAGAGAAGAATTTATTTTATTAAAATAATAAGGACAGAAAATATATCATAAGATCTTTTACCTTATAGTATAAGATCGTGGAGGACTAAAAACCAATAGTAAATGATTAAGCAAATAAAAATCTAAGGACAAAAACGACTCAAATAAAGATTCACATACTTTATAAATTGACTTCACTGAAGATAAAAACTAAATAAAAGAAAATAGATAAATCCTTCTATAAAGACAATCAAATCAATGACCTCCTTTAACCGCAGAAATTTCTGCATCATTGAGGAACCTCTCTATTGTATCAAAACTGCCGGAGGAATCATAAGCATATGGTTTTTCAGTCGGGGAATAAGCGACAATAGCAACATGTGCGCCTGTTGTAACATAAAGTTCATGTGCTTCCTTGACATCACTTGTCCATAGCTTTTTGAAAGCTACCATGTGTTTCGCTTTAGATGTTATAATCTTCATGTTTTGTCGGCGTATAATCTTAATTTGTGTCATTACAACAGTTTTTTGGAAAAAGAAGATGGGTTGACAGAATAGGCTTGAGAAACTTTGGAAAGAAAGTTGCGCAATTTATAGGTGATGATATTTTTTTTATTTCGTGATTAAGTCAAGTGTTAGGACCGTAAATAAGCAGGTGTAAACGCGGAAGCTAGCAAACCTAACATCAAAAGATCACGAGTAAGAAGACAACGAGAAATATACCAAAAAACACAAAAATTTAACGTGGTTCGGTCAATCGACCTACGTCCACAAAGTAGATGTGCAATCCACTATAAATATGAGAGTACGAAATACAGAGAGAAGCAACCTGAACCAATTCACTTAGAATACATGGGAGGTTCACACAAATGATAGCGTATCAAACTTGTGACCCATAAATTCTCCCCCTAACGAAAACTCTCAAAGCCCTTAAGACTACATTGTGAATACTGATTAAGTTAGAAGGAACACTCCTCTATTTATAGAGTCTTAAACTGTAACGACCTGTTTAGTCGTTTTGAGCAGTAGAGTTTATTCTGGTAATAACTGTCAGGGTCGACGGATTCCACGACGGACCGTCGTGGGCACGACGGACCGTCGAGGGGGTCTCGTTCCAAAATACTTAGATTCTAAAATTTGGGTACTGAGATCGACTCTCTGAACTTCACGACGGAATGGCAGGACGGACCGTCGTTGGCACGACGGACCGTCACAAATCTTTCCACAGAATTAACTCTCTGAACTTTGTGACGGACATGCAGTACGGACCGTCACAGACTGCGTAACCCTGACTGGGTCGGATTTCTGCTAAAAGTTTTTAAGGGGCGTTTTGGGCTATTCATGCTTATATTTATAAAGTTAGTGGGTTAATGTTAATAATTCAATTACTTGGGGGGTTAAAGGAGATAACCTTGAAATAAATAGTGGGTTATTTTTATCATCTTCTATACTTAATCATATGACAAACTTGGTATCAGAGCATTAGGTTCGTTGGTCTCATCACACAAGAACGAGTCTAGTAGAGTCTTAAGGAACGGTAGGGGGACGCCTTTACATTTCTTTGAGAGGCTATAGGACATTAGGAAAACTCTCATCTTTCTTCTTCACAAATAAAACAGGAGCACCCCAAGGGGATGCACTTGGTCTAATAAAGCCATTTCCTAACAATTCTTGAAGTTGGGCTTTTAACTCCCTTAACTCTGCTGGAGCCATTCTATAAGGGGGTATGGAAATGGGACGAGTACCCGGCTCCAGATCAATGCAAAAGTCGATATCCCTATCCGGGGGCATACCAGGAAGGTCTGCAGGAAGCACATCCAGAAACTCACGGACTATCGAAACCGACTCAATTGAAGGTACTTGGGTAGTATCATCCCTGAGGTGTGCCAAGAAAGCTAAACACCCTTTACTAACCATTCTCTTAGCACGAAGAAAGGAGATGATACGAACTGGAGTGGAAGTGTAGTCACCCTCCCACACTAACGGATCTGTCCCAGGCTTGGCCAACGTTACAGTTTTAGCATTACA
>NC_028638.1:32056374-32057125 GCF_001406875.1 Solanum pennellii
GGAATGGGCATTCTCTGAAGTGTTCCTCCGGGCCTCTGGTGTTGATACTTTACCTGCTGACAATTCGGACATAGGGCGACGAAATCAACATTATCCCGCTTCATCCTACCCCACCAAAAATGTTGCTTTAGGTCACGATACATCTTGGTTGCACCAGGATGTATAGAATATCCTAAACTATGAGCCTCTGTAAGAATAGTGTGAATCAAATCATATACGCGGGGTACACATACCCTTCCCTTAATTCTCAAAACACCTTCCTCATCGAGTTTTGCTTCTTTAGCCTCTCATCGCAACACCTTATCTCGGATCCGAATAAGTTTCTCATCAGTAAACTGCTTTCCCTTAATCTTGTCAAGAAAGGAAGATCTTGCCTCCACACAGGCCAAAAATCCTCCCTTTTCTCGTTCGTTTCTCCCTCTCTCTCTGTTCTTTCTATTTTTCTTATTCACACCCTTTTTCTTTTACCCTAATTGTCAGCAGGTAAAGTATGAACACCTACGCCAACACCAACACCGGCAAGACAGGATGCGTCGGAGCCAGCCACTGGGGCTGTAGCTCGAAGAGGAGTAGTGGCAAGAGGCCGTGGTAGAGGTCGCGGGAGGACGTCCTCTAGAGGAAGAGGACAAGCACCTGGCCCATCTAGTACTAGGGCGGTGACTCCTCCACCGACTGAGGAAGTAGTAAGAGAGGGTGAGGAAGGGGAAAATGAGCAAGTGCAGAATGAGGAATTACCACCCCAACCTACCCC
>NC_028638.1:32059039-32059900 GCF_001406875.1 Solanum pennellii
TTTGCTTCAGTCCACAAGAGCGGATTCGCCGTTTTGTGAAAGGGTTGAGGTCAGATTTGCGGATTTCAGCCTTACAGGTAGCTGCTACGGCAAAATCCTTTCAGGAAGTGGTAGACTTTGTGATAGAGGTGGAGGGAGTGAAGACAGATGACTTCACCATGGCATCAAAAACTAAGAAGTTTCGTAAGGGAGGTGAGTTTAGTGGTTCTTACTCCAGAGGGCAGAGCTCAGGAGGTTATCCAGTCCGACCTATTTAGTCTTCACTGCAGGCTGTAGCTGGGGGTCCACCCCAGATCGGTCAACATTTCTCTGAGTCTGGAGGTTATCCCCAAACTTCGTCGGTCTCACAGAGACCTATGCCTGAATCCAGAGAGTGTTATGGATGTGGAGAGATCGGACATATTAGNCTGAATCCAGAGAGTGTTATGGATGTGGAGAGATCGGACATATTAGGAGGTACTGTCCAAAACAGAGTTACAGACCCCCAATAATCAGAGGTAGAGGCGGTCATGGAAGAGGCCATAATTCTGGAGGGCGTGGTGGCCGAGGTAATGGTGGTCACCAAAACACCCGGGGTGATGGGAAAATGGGAACTACTGCAGCGCAACAGGGTAGGGGCAACGGGCAGACAGGTGATAGGGCCCATTGTTACGCTTTCCCTGGGCGGTCGGAAGCGGAGACATCAGATGCTGTTATCACAGGTAATCTTTTGGTTTGTGATTGCATGGCTTCTGTATTATTTGATCCTGGCTCCACATTTTCATATGTATCTTCCTCATTTGCTACTGGTCTTAATCTACAGTGTGAATTGCTTGACATGCCTATTCGTGTTTCTACTCCGGTGGGTGAGTCTGTGATAGT
>NC_028638.1:32059971-32068468 GCF_001406875.1 Solanum pennellii
GTAGACTTGGTTATCTTAGAAATGGTTGATTTCGATGTAATTCTGGGTATGACTTGGCTTTCTCCAAATTTTGTAATCTTAGATTGTAATGCTAAAACTGTAACATTGGCCAAGCCTGGGACAGATCTGTTAGTGTGGGAGGGTGACTACACTTCCACTCCAGTTCGTATCATCTCCTTTCTTCGTGCTAAGAAAATGGTTAGTAAAGGGTGTTTAGCGTTCTTGGCACACCTCAGGGATGATACTACCCAAGTACCTTCGATTGAGTCGGTTTCGGTAGTTCGTGAGTTTCTGGATGTGTTCCCTGCAGACCTTCCTGGTATGCCACCGGACAGGGATATTGACTTTTGCATTGATTTGGAGCCGGGTACTCGTCCCATTTCCATACCCCCTTATAGAATGGCTCCAGCAGAGTTAAGGGAGTTAAAAGCCCAACTTCAAGAATTGTTAGGGAAAGGCTTTATTAGACCGAGTGCATCCCCTTGGGGTGCTCCTGTTTTGTTTGTGAAGAAGAAAGATGGGAGTCTTCGGATGTGCATAGATTACCGGCAACTAAATAAAGTAACTGTTAAGAACAGGTATCCTCTTCCTCGCATTGATGATTTGTTCGATCAGTTACAAGGTGCTTGTGTCTTCTCTAAGATTGACTTGAGGTCTGGTTATCATCAATTGAAAATACGGGCAGCAGATGTGCCAAAGACTGCTTTTCGAACCAGGTATGGGCATTATGAATTCTTGGTAATGTCCTTTGGACTAACGAATGCCCCTGCTGCTTTCATGAGCTTGATGAACGGGATTTTTAAGCCATATCTGGATCTCTTTGTGATCGTATTTATTGATGATATACTGATATACTCCAAGAGTAAGAAGGAACATGAGGAGCATTTGAGAATTGTGTTGGAAATGTTGAGGGAGAAAAAGCTTTATGCCAAATTCTCCAAGTGTGAGTTTTGGCTAGATTCAGTGTCCTTCTTGGGGCACGTGGTTTCTAAGGATGGAGTGATGGTGGATCCTTCTAAGATCGAAGTAGTGAAGAATTGGGTAAGACCTACTAATGTGTCAGAAATAAGAAGCTTTGTTGGTTTAGCCAGTTACTACCGTCGATTTGTCAAGGGATTCTCTTCTATTGCTTCCCAATTGACGAACTTGACTAAGCAGAATGTTCCATTTGTATGGTCGGATGAATGTGAGGAAAGCTTTCAGAAACTCAAGACCTTGCTGACTACCGCACCTATCCTTACCTTGCCAGTAGAGGGTAAGAACTTCATTGTGTATTGTGATGCATCCTATTCTGGTTTGGGTGCAGTGCTAATGCAAGAGAAGAATGTAATTGCGTATGCTTCGAGGCAATTAAAGGTGCATGAACATAATTATCCGACCCACGATTTGGAGTTGGCTGCGGTAGTGTTTGCATTAAAGCAATGGAGACACTACCTATATGGGGTTAAATGTGAAGTCTATACGGATCATCATAGTTTACAGTATGTCTTTACTCAGAAAGATTTGAATTTGAGACAGAGGAGATGGATGGAACTACTGAAGGACTACGATATCACTATCCTGTATCATCCGGGAAAAGCTAATGTTGTGGCAGATGCTTTAAGTAGAAAGGCAGGAAGCATGGGAAGTCTAGCTCACTTGCAAGTTTCTAGACGCCCATTGGCTAGAGAGGTTCAGACTTTGGCTAATGACTTTATGAGGTTAGAAGTTATTTAATCGATTTCATTAATGAGTTTTAAGTCTTCCGCATTATATTTTGTTATTTATGGTTGAAATGTTGGGGTTTAGATTGGTTGGTTCACTCACATAGTAGGATAAGTGTGGGTTCCACTCGCGACCCGTTTTGGATCGTGACATAAACCTTTTCCTACCAGAAAAAGAAATAGTCAATCCAAAATCTTTTCCTAAAAGGAAAACCTATTTATGGTAATAAAACCCAACAAATCTCCCCTTTGGCCTGAATTTATAACAAAATAAATTTATCTACCTTCTTCACTTAATCTTCAACAACTTGCTTCTCCTCTCCATAATCTCCTTTGCAAAATTTATGTCTCAACATATAGAACCTCTCTGAAACAATTTCTCCAACAAAATTTTCATTACTGTCAAAAAGGTTGCGGCTAGAACTACACCTGCCAAGATGAACACCTCTTTCTAAGTTAGTTCAATCATCGATTATTGAACCACTGAGCCTGACTCCATAATTGAATCTGGCTCTGATATCATTTGTTAGGACCGGAAATAAGCAGATGTAAACGCGGGAGCTAGCAAAGCAAACCTCAAAAGACCACGAATAAGAAGACAACGAGAAATATATCAAAAGAAACAAAGATTTAACGTGGTTAGATCAATCGACCTATGTCCACAAAGGAGATGAGCAATCCACTATAAATATGAGAGTACAAAATACAGAGAGAAACAACCTCAACCAATTCACTCGGAATACAAAAGAGGTTCACACAAGTGATAGCGTATCAAGCTTGTTGACCTATAAATTCTCACCCTAACCAAAACTCTCAAAGCCCTTAAGATTACATTGTGAATGTTGATTAAGTTGGAAGGAACATTCTCTATTTATAGTGTCCTAAACCTTTTCCTACCAGAAAAAGGATTAGTCAAATCAAAATCTTTTCCTTAAAGGAAAACCTATTTATGGTAAGAAATCAGGGCAAAAAAAACCCAACATCAAGTATATAAATGAATTGCTTATTATGTATTTTTCTTTGAGATTTACAATCCTTAAATACATTTTGACTCCAATTTTTACAATACATGAGTTACATTTTTTCCTTTCAAGTGTTTCAAAATATTTGCAATCCTTAAAATACATTTTGACTCTAGTTTTGACGATACATGAGTTAATTTTTTTTCCATTCAATTGTTTCAAGATTTTTACAATCTTTAAAGTATATTTTGACTTCAATTTTGTCGATACATGGGCTATATTTTTTCCACTCAAGTGTTTCAAGAGATTTACAATCCTTAAGATACATTTTGACTCCACTTTTGTCGGTATACGAGTTGCATTTTTCCTTTAAAGTGTTTTAAGAGATCTACAATCCTTAAAATACATTTTGACTCCAATTTTGACAATTTTATGGGTACATGAGTTACATTTTTTCCATTCAAATGTTCCTAGAGATTTACAATCCTTAAGATACATTTTGACTCCACTTTTGTCGGTACATGAGTTGCATTTTTCCTTTAAAGTGTTTTAAGAGATTTACAATCCTTAAAATACATTTTGACTCCAATTTTCATGGTACATGATTTACATTATTTCAGTTCAAGTGTTTCAAGATATTTACAATCCTTAAAATACATTTTAACTCTACTTTAGTCGGTACACGAGTTGCAAATTTTCCTTTAAAGTGTTTTAAGAGATTTACAATCCTTAAAATACATCATGACTCCAATTTTAACATTATATGAATTACATTTTTTTTCATTCAAGTGTTTCAAGAGATTTACAATCATTAAAATAAATTTTAACTCCAGTTTTAGCGGTTCATCAGTTAATTTTTTTTTGTTCAAGTGTTTCAAGAGATTTAAAATACATTTTGACGATGCTACATCGGTTACATTTTTTCTTTTCAAGTGTTTCAAGAAATTTATAATCCTTAAAATATATTTTTACTCCAATTTTAACGGTACGTGAATTGCATTTTTTCATTAAAGTGTTTTATGAAATTTCTAATCCTTAAAATACATTTTGGTTTTAATTTCGAAGGTACCCGGATTACATTTTCTTTTCATTCAAGTGATGTCTTCTAATTTTTGTGAAGTTACTCCAGTCCAAAAATTGGCTATGTTTAGTTAAAATTTTAAACTTTTTAACATTTATAAAATAAGTAACTCATATTTTTTTCCATTTTTTGCATTATTTATACTAGTTTAATTTTTTTTTCTTCATAATTTTATGTGTCCTCTGTGTCAATATGCAGTAATGTGCACTAACGAATAAATAACTTTAATGTTTATATTTGTTATATTTCTTTTTATTATGTGTATTATAATATTATTTTAAGTCTATAATTTAAATTTGGGAAAAGGGTCTGATATACCCCTCAACTTTGTCATTTAGAGCTGATATACCCCTTGTTATGAAAGTGGCTCATATATACCCCTACTTATAAACAAATGACTCATATATACCCTTTTCCTCTAACGGAAATTAAAAAAAAAATTTAATCTAAATTTTTATTATTTTTTTCTAAAAAATATAATCCCATATAAGTAAATTTAATCCTTGTCAAACATATTTTTTTGACTTTTTTTTTTATTTCAATAACTAATTTATAATTATTATTTTGATAATCAAATTTATTTATGTTTTACTAATATTCTTGTAAAACTTATTGTAGATGACCAAATTTTTTCTTCGAATACGAAATTAAATTACAATACACACAAAAAAAATAGTTTAATTTTTTATTCTTTAAACTAAGATAAGAAATTCAAATAATTATAATAAAAGAAGTCAAAAAATAATTTATGTATGAAAAAAATTAAAATATACCTTGAACTTTAATAGAAGAATCATATATACCCCTAAATAATTTTTTAAAAAAAATTAGAAGTAATAAATATAAATTTAAAACTAATTTTTTAACTTCCGTTAAATGAAGGGTATATGTGAGCCATTTTGTAACGGCAGGGGTATATGTGAGCCGTTTGTATAACGGTAAGGGCATATATGAGCCACTTTTATAACGAGGGGTATATCAGCTCCAAATGACAAAGTTGAGGGGTATATCAGACCCTTTTCCCTTTAAATTTTAAGAAGGAAAATTTACATACTTAAACATAACATAGCTATTATATTTATAAGGGAAAATTATTCTGTTAAACAAAACACTATTAAATTAGGCATCATAGCAATAGTTTGTCATAATTATCACTCTCGATTAGCATTTACTATTAATTTGATGGACTAAATTCAAGTTTGTATAATTAGTCACATTTGTATAATCGTCATTTTCGTACAATGCGTAACTAACAATTCTTGATTCAATTTGTATTTGTATACGATGATTTGTATTTGAATATGACGATAATTTTCTTTGATTTTTCAGTTTTATCACCATATATATTTAATATTTTTATCATTACATTTTTAAGTTTGTACGAAAGTGAAGTTTTTTGTATAATATAATTTAGGGAAAAGGACAAATATATTCCCGAACTATCGTAAATGGTATGCAAATATCCCGTCACACTTTTGGAATATTGGTGCCCCTACCGTCCAAAATAAAATATTTAATAATTAACTTTATTAATTTAAAGTAGAGACTTAAAAAAAATACTTTTAAGTGTGATGCAAAGAAGACAGTTATGTCTGTAATCGTGAAGACCAAGAATGGGTTTACGTATCTAAGTCGAGGCCAAATAAAAGTTCAACAAATTAAAAAATGCGAGCAAGTCATGACCTATAAAAATATATCCAAAAGATAGGTAAAATAAGTATAAGTCAATAAAAGCGATAATGCTAGAACCATGGGACTCGAGGGATGCCTAATACATTCCTCTAGGTCAACAAAAAAATTTTGCCCGAATTTCTAGTTCGCAGACCAAATAAAGAGTCATTTCTTTTGATAGGGATTAAACAAAAAGATGACTTGAAACACCATTACTCAATTCCAAGTGGCGACTCTAAAAGATAAAAATAATCCCTAATTCTATACCGTCACTTAAATTGCAAAAATTCTTCCGCCGGTCCACAAAGGGGTATGACACGGCGAATTATACAAACATACTTGCGAATTAATAAACAAGATGTGAATTGTATAAATTATTGCCTCTTTCGCTTTCCTCTCTCCATCCTCTCACAATCTCGCTCATCAAATATACAAATACACATGTATATCGGTTACATATATACAACTATTTTTACAGATATACATATACAATTTGCCTCTCTCCACACTCTGTCGTCTCTCGCTCGCCTCTTTCCTTCATCTCCTAATTTCGCTCGCTAGTCTCCTCCCTATAACATGTAGAATTCAAATTGTAATTAACAAACTATAACATGGAGCGTAATTAAGTTATTTTTGTGTGGTAAAATATACTAAAGTTAACCTATTTATAATACTAGACGTTACTGGAGCCCGTGCTAGCTTGAAACCTACATATGTTTTTTTTTCTAACAATTTTTATGATATAGATAAATTTTGAAGAGTTCATCGACTTTTAATATGATTTTAGATATTTAAGTTATTAATTATTCTCTCTCTCTCTCTAATATATATATATATATATATATATATATATNATATATATATACATATATAAGGGGAACTTTCACATATAACCACTTAAATAATAGCCTAATTACTCTCCATAACTATATTTTGATAATTACAATTCGTAACTACATGTTATATGGGGGAGAGAGGCGAGCGAGACTTGAAGAGAGAAGAGAGAGGCAAGAGAGAGGGGGAAAAAGTGGGAGAAAGGTGAATTGTATATGAATATCGGTTAGATTATTGTATATTATACATTTGTATTTGTTTATATGGCAAGCGACAGTGGGAGAGGGAGGAGAGAGGCGAGCGAGACTGGGAGGGGAGGAGAGAGGCGAGCGAGATTGGGAGAGGAATGAGAGAGGGTAGAGAGTGGGAGAGAAGTAAAATGTATATGTATATAATTGTATATTATACATATGCATTTGTATATAGGGCAAGCGAGATTGGGAGATGGAAGAGAAACGCAATCGAGATTGGGAGAGAGAGGAGAGAGGCGTGCGAGAGATGGAAGTGGGAGAGTGGTGAATTGTACATGATATAAGTTAAATAATTGTACATTATACATAAATATTTGTATATTCTGGCGAATTATACATATACAAACATAACTAATTATACAAACTCGAAGTCAGTCCATGTAATTAATGTATAATGTTAATCGCGATTGTAATTATAACAAACTATAGTTATGATGAGTAATTAAATAATATAAATTTATTTTGTTGCATAATTTTCTCGATATAAAATGTTATGCGATATAGAAGGAATTTGAAGAGTCAAATCAATTTTTAATTTAGTTTTTAGATATTTAAAATTGTTTATTATTATAATTTGTACGTAACGTTCAGCAATACATGTAGTTTTTTTGTTCCAATCTGTATAGCTGATAATTTTTTTTATATGTTGTTACATTCAAATTAGAGGAGATTTGAGTTGACTTGAACTAAAAAAATTAAAATAATGTGTATATAGTTAATTTTTTTAATTTATATTAATCTCTTTTCATAATTTTTAACAAACAACATAAGAAAAAATAAAATAAACAAATTAAAAGTAGAAAAAATATGTGAAAGAAGTTATTCAAGTTGACCCTTCTTTTTAAGGAAATGCACAAGTACCCCTCAACCCATGCCCGAAATCTCAGAGACACACTTATACTATAATAAGGTCCTTTTACCCCCTGAACTTATTATATAAATAATTTTCTACCCCTTTTCGGCCTATGTTGCATTGACTTAAAAAAAAAAAATCAACCAGCGTTAGACCCACAAGATAATGCCACGTAGGCCGAAGAGGGGTAGAATATTATTAATAAAATAAGTTTAGGGGAGTAATAGGACTTTAGTATAATATAAGTGTGTCTGTGAAATTTCAGACATAGACTAAGGAAATACTTCTGCATTATTCCTTCTTTTTATTACAAAATTGGTGCATGCACAAGCTTTACTTTATTTGTGTGGAAGCACACAGGAGGACGCCGACAAGCTTCTCTCTTTTATCGCCTTATTGATTATGGAATATTATATGAAATAACAAATTATTAATTCAAATTAAATTTTATACTTTCATTTATTTTATTTGTAATTTACAATAAATATTTTATTTTTTGTCATTCGATTCGGTATACAACTAATCTTTTTTGGTGTATAATTATCCATTCGGTACGTAAACGTATAAAATGTATTTGTATTTATACAAAGCGAGAGAAAAGTGTATATACAAATACAAATATATATACTTTCGTCCTATACATTCAGAATTATACAAATACAGATCTTTTTAATACAAATTATAATGTATAAATGAATTTATATAAAATTGAACAATTTGTATAAATATTTGATATATCTAGCGAATTATTGTCACGACCCAAAACGAGCCGCGAGTGGCACCCACACTTATCCTACTATGTGAGCGAACCAACCAATCTAAACCCCAACATTTCAACCATAATAAACAAAATATAATGCGGAAGACTTAAAACTCATTAATGAAAATCGATTAAATAACTTCTAAAAGCTCAATACTTATTGTTCCCAAAAACTGGAAGTCATCACCACAAGAACATCTATCCTCAAATTACTAAATCTAAGAGTATCTAAGAAGCTAAAATAAGTTAAACAGCTAGTCCATGCCAGAACTTCAAGGCATCAAGACATGAATGAGAGAGAATCCAGTCCAAGCTAGGAACAATAGCTCACCCTGAAATCTGGCGTGATGAAGACTGGCTAGAGTTGAGGACGAGTTGAAGT
>NC_028638.1:32069441-32069656 GCF_001406875.1 Solanum pennellii
TGAAGTGTTCCTCCGGGCCTCTGGTGCTAATACTTTACCTGCTGACAATTCGGGCATTTGGCAACAAAATCAGCAATGTCGCGTTTCATTCTACTCCACCAAAAATGTTGCTTTAAGTCACGATACATCTTGGTTGCACCAGGATGTATAGAATATCCTGAACTATGAGCCTCTGTAAGAATAGTGTGGATCAAATCATCAACACGGGGCACACA
>NC_028638.1:32074348-32074495 GCF_001406875.1 Solanum pennellii
CTACTATCCTGGTGTCGGAACGTGACACTCCGATCCTCTACTATCCTGGTGTCGAAACGTGACGCTCCGATCCTCTACTATCCTGGTGTCGGAACGTGACACTCCGATCCTCTACTATCCTGGTGTCGGAACGTGACACTCCGATCC
>NC_028638.1:32074812-32099121 GCF_001406875.1 Solanum pennellii
TCTTCTCATGCTCGTTCGTTCTCCCTTTCTCCCTCTGTTCTTTCTATTTTTCTTATTCCAACCCTTTTTCTTTTACCCTAATTGTCATATAATTAAGTATAAAAGATGATAAAAATAACCCACTATTTATTTCAAGGTTATCTCCTTTAACCCCCAAGTAATTGAATTATTAACATTAACCCACTAACTTTATAATTATAAGCATGAATAGTCCAAAACGCCCCTTAAAAACTTTTAACAGAAATCCGACCCAGTCAGGGTTACGCAGCCTGTGACGGTCCGTCATGACTGTGACGGTCCGTCCTGCAGGTCCGTCACAAAGTTCAGAGAGTTAATTCTGTGGAAAGATTTGTGACGGTCCGTCGTGCCAACGGCGGTCCGTCCTGCCATTCAGTCGTGAAGTTCAGAGAGTCGATCTCAGTGCCCAAATTTTCAGAATCTAAGTGTTTTGGAACGAGACCCCCTCGACGGTCCGTCGTGCCCATGACGGTCCGTCGTGGGATCCGTCGACCCAGACAGTCATTACCAGAAATAAACTCTACTGCTCAAAACGACTAAACAGGTCGTTAAAATTATACAAATTAAAAGCTTTATAGCAAGCATAAAACTTGATATGAAGCGCAATTATGCAAACTATAACTATAACATACAATATGAATTTGTCTCGTTGATCCAGCCAAGCTCATCAATCTGTGATTTAATGAGATTGGATAAAGATTTTTGAAACGTATTTTAGTATGAGTCATTTTAGCACGTTCCAGTCAATTTACAAAATGGAGGTTTAAGAAATAAAAAATATACAACAACATACCCATAAATATAATTGCACAATGGAGGTTTAAGAAAGATGATGGATAAACAACTTTACTCCTGCTTTGTGAAGATAGAGATAAAAAAATATAAAAAGAAAAATGAGTTATAACACTTATACCATGAAATAAGGTTTGATTCTATTCGTAGATATTCCGTAACTATTCCAAAAATAACATGTGATATATGTCATGAACTTTTATTGGAACAATAGGTAGAAGCTTGACCACTAATGTTTAACCCATAGTTATGAATGTATATTTGTAAGATTGAATTTAGGTTGAAGCCCAAGTTTTATCCATCCAACTAATTAGGGGTGTAAAAAATTGAAGTAAACCGTAAATTGAGTTAAATTAAACGAAAAATTCGACTAGTGATTTGGTTTGACTCGATTTGGTGTTGTAAAAAAAATCCGACTATATTTGGATTGGTATGATTTCAATTAAAAAAACCAACTCGAGACCAAATCAAACTGACATTATATATAAAATTTTAAAATTTTATTTTATACGTAAAATACTTACTTTGATATAATAATTAAATATCTCTTATATTTTTTCATAGTTTTATCTTTTAATATATTTATTTCAAGTTTGAAAGTTAAAATTCTTAATGATCTGATAAAAATTATAGTTCATACATGTTGGTAATCATAATAAAGTTTAAATAAAAATCAAACTAATATTAATGCAAAAAAAAATCAATTCACCACTAAGAATAACAATACTATTGAATATTTGTTTTTTAATTTATATAGATTTAGACAGCTATAATACATGATCTAATTTTACTTCTTTTAATATTTAGTCATGTGACTAATGCTTACCTAAACTTATTTTAGCATGATTTAATATTTTAAATTATGATCAATTTTATTACGAGTCATAATTATGGATAACCGATATTTCAAAAATAATTATTAAACTAGTCTTATTTCACACCAGCCAAAACGATGCTTCCCTGCTCTTAATGTTCATTGAATGTAAAATTATTCCAATGTTCACACCTCACTGAATATTGTATTAGCTATATATGTTGGCAAATAGCACAAATAACTTTATCAGTTAGTATAGCTTTAAAAATGCTTATTCAATATTTAACTTGTCGATAATTTATTGATGCATGATATTAATTTTCTATATAACGACTAAATTGAAAATTGAATCGTCAATGATTAATAGTTGATTAATTGATAATGGATATTTTAACAATTTTCTAATGTTTTAGTGTACTTGCACGCCAATAATCTTCAACTTCGAATTACCTATATTGGTGTGTGCATATAGTGTCGATATTTATAGTTCATTTAAATATCGACCTCATAATGTTGATATTTAGATATGGATGGGAAAAAAATTATCGACCTCATTAGGTCGGTACTTAGATAAAAGATAAATATCAATCTCATGAAGTCGGTATTTAGATAAAGTAAAAATACTGACCACATGAGGTTGATATTTGGATGAAGAAGAAATACCGACTTCATGAGGTCGGTATTTGAATGAAGAAAAAATACCAATTTCATGAGGTTGGTATTTGGATAAAATAAAAATATCAACTTTATGAAGTCAGTATTTTGATGAAATAAAAATATCGACCTCATGATGTCGATATTTGGATATGGATGAAATAAAAATACTGACCTCATTAGGTCGGTATTTAGATGAAAGATAAATACTAATATCATGAAGCCAGTATTTAGATGAAGTAAAAATATCGACATCATGAGGTCGATATTTGGATGAAGAAAAAATACCGATTTCACGAGGTCGGTATCTGGATGAAATAAAAATACCGACTTCATGATGTAAGTATTTGGATGAAATAAAAATACTGACCTCATGATGTCGGTATTTATACCGACCTCATTAGGTCGGTATTTAGATGAAAGATAAATACTGATCTCATGAGGTCGGTATTTAGATGAAGTAAAAATACCGACCTCATGAGGTGGATATTTGGATGAAGAAAAAATACCGACTTCATGAGGTCGGTATTTGGATGAAATAAAAATACCGACTTAATGATGTCAGTATTTGGATGAAATAAAAATACCGACCTCATATGTCGGTATTAGGTCGGTATTTAGATAAAAGATAAATATCGATCTCATGAGATCGGTATTTTAGATGAAGTAAAAATACCGACCTCATTAGGTCGATATTTGGATGAAGAAAAAATACCGACTTCATGAGGTCGGTATTTGGATGAAATAAAAATACCAACTTCATGATGTCAGTATTTGAATGAAATACCGACTTCATGATGTTCGTATTTCGATGAAATAAAAATACCGACCTCATGATGTCGGTATTTGGATATTGATGAAATAAAAATACCGAAAATAAAATATGTTTATTTTATTTAATACCGAAAATAAAATATGTTTATTTTATTTAATACTGACGTCAAGAAGTTGGTTTTTTTTGTAATTAATTTTTTCCGCAAAAAATACCGACCGTTTGAGGTCGGAATTTTTTCCCCTCCTTATTTTGCCTAAAAACCAACTAGTTTTATTATTTTTAACAATACTGACCTCCAAAGGTCGGAAATTACCGACATCATTTGAGGTCGGTAATTTTAAGGTCGGTATTCACTGTTTTTTTAGTAGTGAAATTAACTTAATTTTGAGTTCATATATTTTGAGATACATGTATCTGGACGGACCAAAATATGATAAGATTCAAAATATTGTAACATAGTGTGCCTTTAAGTAATTAACTTATATACTAGTGAGACTGTTGTAAGTTATCCTAAATTTTTTTTTAAAAAAATGGCCCATGAGCCTAGCTCAACCCCAATTAAGTCTCAAGGACAAAAGACTTATATGGGTTGGACTTATAAGCCCTAATTTTAAATGAGCTTGAAATTCTTTTATCTCAATCCTAACCCAAGAATGGGTTGTATTGAATCAGCCCCATGGCTATACTCATTTTGACGGTTCTACTAAAAACCTTGACTTCCTAGTTTCAATGTAATATCGTGAGTTGTTCTTTTTCGCAATTACCATAAATATATATTCAATAACTATGTAAAAAGTAAAATAAGTTACAATAATTAATAATATAAAATACATAAAAGAGATATGAAAAAATAAAAAAAGACTCGTTTCATTAATTTAAAAAGTGAAACGTAAATTGAAACGAAGAGTATATAATAAATTTTCTCTTATATTTGCCGTCCTAGCCGGTTGAATTTTCTCTTGCACTTACCGAATACTCAAATCGTAGAATTATGACTATAGTACACCTGCAAGTGTAATCAAATAATTTTAAATGGTTGTAAAGTTCTTTTTAAAATAGGGAAATAACTTCTTTAATATGAGTAGAGAATAAATAATATTTTACAATGTTCGTTTGTTTCATGTACTCTAACATACCTTATTTTCATCCCAATCATGTAGTCACACATTCCACAACATTCATTTAGATTTTATGTATAAATATTTTTAGAATAATGTTTTTTACTTACGTGTTAAATATAAAAGTTTAGTTTTAAAAATCTCTTCTTTTTTTTTTGAAAAAAAACTTTGACACACCTTGAGAAGTTTAAATAGCTTGTTGTATAAACTAATAATCACATATGGTATTGATTAATTTTCAAAATCAATAATGGATTGAGATTTAACCATTCAATTGTATAAAGGTTTTAAATGAAGAATTTGAAGACACGTTCTTAGCGTAGTATAAAACAACTAGTTATTTATGTTCGAGTGAAATGAATTTTGGAAGAGACCATTCTTGGATGAAAAAGAGAAGAGATAGATGATCTGTTTTTATAATTCTGAACAATTATTTCTTTATGAATTAGTTTTTAAGATAATGAATAATCAAATATATATATGATAATAACTTAGTCGTTATTATTACCATTTAATTATTTGTAATAATAAGTCTTGTAATTATTACCATTTAATTATTTGTAATACTAAGACTTGTAATTATAACCAATTAAACAATCTAATTGTGTGAATACTTTATACGCTTTTTGTGCTTGGAACATAGTGACACATGCACTGTTTCATCACAAGAATTACTATATCCTGACCCCACAAATCCCTTCTATATTATCAACTATAAATATAAATAATTCATCAATTCAACCTCACTTTAATTGTCCACATTTTTCAAATCAATTATTTCTCTCTTTGATTCATTTTCATTGGTTAATTTCCTTTCTAAAGAGAAAAAATGAGTGGTCTTTTTTGTAGGTCATATTATGCATACTCAAAGATAGACAAGGAAGACCCTAAAGAGATGCAACATAGAAGAGCACACTTCTTGATTTACAAATCTATAAAGAAATCAGATTCTTTATCTCAACCAACATGGTTGAAAGTGAAAATAAGTGAATTGAAGATCAAGATTGGTGGAAAATTAAATAAGATGAGGAAGAGTGTCTTATTAATATTTTCTTCTACTAAAGTTGTGGCTTTTAAGCAATTTATTTCTCAATTGAGACATTTGTTTAAGAGTAGACATGCTATGGTTACTCTTCCACCAAAGTTCACTTGAAGTTTCCTTTTAATTCTGAAAAATAAAAAGAGGTTTGCTTCCCATATTAGTGATACCTTTGGATTGAAATCAATTATTTATTGCTTGATTTATAGTTTCTTTTGTTAGTTCTATAATTATAATTTTGCAATTCAGGGAATAAGTATTATTGGAATATAAGGTGAGGTCCAGATAATATCTCAAAGGCACAACAATAAATGATAAGAGGAAAATAACTATGAGTTGAACGTACACTATAAAATTATTATTGTCAAAACTAAAAGCGAATTCAAAATTTAGAAATCATATCACATTAAATTTAACAGAAGCACTTCATTTAATAAAGTAACATTTGATCCGTTTAATCAACTTGAGCTTCAATTCAAGTCATTCGTCTTTCCAATTAATTGTTTAGGTATATCGATTTAACGAATAAATATAATTACTATGTCAATTATTAAAGCATTATGATCTATGAATCTACATTTAAGATCATGTGATGTTTTGATATCTGACAAACTATGTTCAAGGATGATCACATTCAAAACTCGTCCTATGTAGGATAAGAGACCATTTAAACATAATCAGTTTTCTTTTGTGATTGGATCGGAGTCATGAATCCCATGAAGAACTATCAAAGCTTTCTTTTGTATCACTAAGAATTAGTAATCAATTTCTCAAGGATTATTCTTTTGATTTTTTTGTTATGAATTTAAATAAGAATTCAAAATAATTATACAAGTAATGTATGATTTTTCAAGAGGAAATAACCTAGGATGATGATTTCACATATTATCGAAATAAATTTAGAATATGTTCACCATAATAGCTTGTTGAGCTATTCTCTACCGGAGAGAAATTTGGCATATGGATGAGGGCTGAAAATCACGGATTTGTCGGCAAGAATCCAAGACGACAAGGTAATCAGAATATGCACTCCCATGGCCTCACAAATAGCAAAGGTTAAGCAGATTGTGGATTGTGTCGAAGGTACTGGATCAAATGAGTTACCTATGAATAAGAATGGAGGGGATACAAAGAGGGATACTGGAAACAATAAAAATAACCAGTCCTTCGCACCACACCAATTCTTTGATAATTTAAAGAAAGGACCTCTTACGGAAAGAGCTAACTCGACTGAGTAGAAAACTAATGATACAGTTTAGGGGACTGCTCGTGTAGTTGACTATGACATGCAAAACGACGATGACAACGTTCCGTTATATGATGTACCTCAGGAGGAAGGACAGCCAAAACTACAAACTACGCTGATTCAGAATGAGAATAATATGATAATTGACAAACATATGTCAATGAATGGATTGTTGTCTAAAAAATTGCAGTAGTAGGTTGAACTGGAAGAACCCATTTTTTCCGACACAATAGGAGGCAAAGAAGCACGAGAATATTATTGGTTAGCGAAGATGGACTTGGGAGATACATTCGATCATGATGATATTGAAAGATTGTTCAACAAACAAAAAGAGCCAGAAGCAAGACTACAAGATCCGAATGTTACTGACCAAATGATGCAAGAGAAGGCTGTAAAATTGGACACTAAAACTCACAAGGCATTCTCTACTCCACAAAAAATGTGTAAGGATACATCTTCCATAATAGGGACAACAAAAATAGCTAATGATCCAACTTTGAAATATGTTATGGCTAAACAGAGTGTTACTAATAAAGTGGTTGGAAATAGGAAGAATCTGAAACATATGGCTAGAGGGAAAAAAATTGCAGATGGTCACAAAGAAATGAAAACAATTGATCTAGAGAATAATTTGTTTGATGTGCTGGTTACTGATGAGTGCAATTAAAATTTGGGGCGTAAAGGTAAAGGTGATGTTAATCAAATTAACAACAAAACTTTAAGAAACAAAAAAAAAAATGTTATGGATCAGGAAGCCAACCCTAAATGGCTTCCTTTTTCACATTGAAGACTTTGGTGTGTAATTGTCGAGGCCTTGGGGATCCTTGATAGTTCCCTTTATGAAGGAAAAAATGCGTCTTCACTCCCCGGTATGATATTTTTAAGTGAAACAAAGAATTGAGAAACAATGGTAGTGAGAATCCAAAGACAATTACATATATCACACACTACAACGGTGGATCTGGTGGGACTAACAGGAGGATTATGCTTATTTTGGAATGACGATATTCAGGTATATCAATCTAATTCAACATCTTTTTATATTGAAAAGTTTCTTCATGACTTAGTAGATGATTATAAATATTGACATATCTTTGTTTATTTAAGTATTGGTAAAGCTATTTGTAGAACTCAATTACAAGACCCATTGTGTAGATCAACTATGTGGGGTTTACTATGGGTAATGACAAGGGATTTTAATGATATTATAGATAGTTCTGAAAAAATGGGAGGTAGAATAAGAGAGATATCTTTCCTTCGAGATTTTAAAAGTTTTTTGTGGGATATAGGTGAAGGTCCATCCCTACTCACATATCTCACGTAGGCCAAATAAGCTAAGCACCCAGAAGCAACCAATCGCCTAGCCCGCATAAAAGAGATGATCCGTCGGTGTGACTATAAGCACCCTGCCACAACACCGGGGGAATATCATGCATAGATAAGGTAACGATCTTGACTTAGAAATCCAAGACCACATGGTAGGGGGATAACCAATCCATGCCCAAAATCACATCAAAATCAATCATATCTAGCATAATAAAATTATCTCTAGTATCATAACCCTGGCTAGTCACTAAGCAAGATCGCAATACTTGGTCCACTACCAAGGACTCACCCACCGAGGTCGATACATAAACCGGCTCTGCCAAAGACTCAAACCTCATTCCCAACCGGGGAGCAAAATAAATAGATACATACGAGAATGTGGACCCGAAATCAAATAATACTATAACATGCTGATGGCATAACAAAAGCGTAACTATGATGACACCGTCAGATGCCTCAGTTGTCGCCCTAGCTAGGGCTGCGTAGAAATGGCCTTGAGCGCCTCTACCTGGTGAACCCGATCTACCACCTGACTTGCCTCCTTGAGCTCCACCCCTAGTACCCTATGAGTTGTCCCGACAGTCCTGGTCCTGACCACCATCTCTAGTAGGAAAAGACACTGCTGAAATTGGTCTAGGTGCAAGTGAAGCTGATACAATCGCCCCCCGACCCCGCCGAGGACACTCTCTAAACCAATGGTCAAGAGCACCCCAAAGTTGAATGCCCTGTAGTAACCCGACCGCGACATGAAGGGAGGGAATATGATCCCCTCGAACTCTGGCCTGAAATAGGACCACTCTGGTGATATTGGCCTCCCTTAGAAGCAGGTAATACTGCCTGAACAGGCTGACTAAACTGACACTTCTAGAACCTCTGAGGAGGCCTATCATAGGAGTCCCCCCCCCCCTTAGCCTGGGACCCTTTGTAGTTGCCCTAATAGCATGCCCTCTTGTTGCTGCTTCCTAGGGACTCACGATGAATATGCTCCATGGATCGGGCATGATCGACCACATGGAGAAATGAACGGTCAGATCAAACCATATGCTCTGTGTCGACCCTCAAACGGTATCGCAACTCACGTACAAAACAACAAACTCTCTCCCACTTTGTGGGCAGGATCATAATAGCATGGTGAGATAGCTCATGGAACCTAGCCTTGTACTTTGAGACGATTATAGGGCCCTACTCCAATATAGAGAATTGATCACGAAGCCTATCTCTGACGCCACGTGGCATGAACCGGGCTAAGAAAGCTTCTGAGAACTGACTCCAAGATGTATGAGGCGATCCAACTAGTCTGGACTCTCAATACATGTGCCACAATTGCCTGGATGGCCTACAGAACTGATGAGCAGTAAAGTCGACTCCTTTCAACTCTAAGAGGCCTAATGATTGTAACTGCTACTGGAAAGTGAGCCGGAACTCGTGGGCGTCCTTCTCAATAGCCCCTGAGAATATAGGTGGTGCCAACTGTCGCGACTGGAGTCTAGACCCTAGCCGAAATCGACGTCGTTGACCTCATAGAGGTCGCAGAAAAGCCTACGTACATCATTGTTACATCATCTAGGTTAATTTTAGCGGAAAATTTTGAACTTTTTGTTTACTTAGACTTCATAGAGAGAAACATTGAACTCGTATAAGACTATCTACATAAACTCATAAGAGTTTCACAACAACCATCTAATATCAAGATAATCAAATGAAAGACATAGTCATGTATGTATAAGAATATAGAGTTGCCAAAATGGCACCAATACAATATCTGAAAATAACTGGGAAAGCACTAGTGGAACATACTCCACAAGCTCATGCCTACATCTAAGCTAGAATATAAAAGATAGGCATCCTCGAAAGCAAGAGGGCCTACCAAGTCGGGATGAATGCTCCACGTCCGGATAACTTCATCGTAGTCTCGTAAGCTCTAGCGTTCACCTGCACCTGCACCTAAAAGTAGAGAGTTGTATGGGATTAGTACACACTTGTACTAAGTATGGGTATATGCAAGCACACACCAAGGACATGCATGATTAATAAGATCTCTCTCCTAACGATATGAGTTATGGAAAGTCAAGTCAATGGACTTGCCAAATCAGATTAAGAAAGTCATTCTATGAGAGTAACATGCATCATCATACATATCATTTTGCAAACAACACATAACATATTGCACATATCGCATCACATAGTTCATATCATTCCTTCATATGCCATGAGACCTTGGAATCATGGACTTTACATGAAGGCTTCCCAAATGATGTCTCAACATATGGTACCTCAACTAGGGAGCCTGCTTTAGCAAACACAGAGTCTGCTTCATTCATTCATACGTACTTCATTTTCATTAATTCATATACTATTGTAAACACCAGCTATACCTAGGATGTAGTTTAAGACTTTCATTGGGTTCGCTGTTCAATGACCAAGAATAACCTAGTTTCATTACTTAAGTCTAGCTCACCTCTTGATTATCCTATCCTAACACCTTTGGTATAGTTCATTTCATTATATGCATTATTTGAGGCTGGCTTCATTCTTTTTTTGGGAACTTTAACCTTAACCGACATAGATCATGTGATCATCATGAAATCTAGTGTTTAGCCATACAACCGATAATAGGTGGAGTCACGGGCGAAAGTGAACCAAGACATGCTAGCGTATATAGGGACTTAAACCCTTCTAGAACCCTATATTGGCAGTACAGGTTCAAAGACTAGGAGATATAAGGAGACCCATACCCGTCTGGACGGACAGTCTCATCTCATGAGAATTATACGAACCTCTTCCTTTCCGAAAGAAGGAATCGTGAATAATAGCTAGCCTATCGGTGCTCAGTTTAAAGTTCCATTACATTCATTTCATACATCATAGAAGCTGGCTTCAAGCATGAGGCATCATAGCTCATTAGATGATTTCTCATCTCATCATTACGTATTAAGTGTGAATTGTCCTTACACTTACATATAGAGTGTGATTGAGACTTTCCTCTTAATTTTCAACCACTCTCTTAGGTGAGTACTTTTGGTGACTTTATGTTTGGCGTAGGTATATCTTGTCTCACTTGCATTAGCCTCATATTGTGATGCCACTCTGTTCTTTTTTAACATCTTTTAATTTCATCTTTACTCACCTTTTATTATTTGTTCATCATATAACATACATATGCTCTCTTGGAGTTTACATTGAGGGAAATTGATTCTAGACGTAGATACAACTTGTCTCACTTATACTAGTCTATCCTCATGTAGCCACTCTTTCTTTGCTTGTTCATCGTTTAGCATAAATATACTCTCTTAGTCATTTCATTTAGTGACATTTATTTTAGGCGTAGATGCAGCTTGTCTCAATTGCACTATCCTATAGTCATGAAGTCATTCTTTTCATTACATATTAACTATGAATTCATTCTTAACACTTTCTTTTGGAGTATGCTTGAGATTTGACTTTATATCATTCTACACTCCCCTTACGTGAATGTTCATTTCGTCATATGCCAATGCACTTGGACTTTTTATGTTTCACACTCTTACTTAAACCTCTTAGGTTCACATCATTTCATTACATACATCTTAGGTTTGCTTACTTTTAAACGTACGCTGGACTTATGGATCCATAGGTACAAGCCATGATGCTTCATTCATAATTCGTCTAAGTGACTCATACTTACCCAAGATTATGTGGCACAAGACTTATGCATCTTGTTGGTATGCCAAGATCTTGATTTTGATCCTTAGAGGCAGCATTCATCATTTATTTATTCACGTACAACTTATGTGTCAATACAGAATTGGGCAAGGGAATTCGATTTCGAATTCCTTGAGCAACACTTAATATTATATTAAACTTGTTACTTGCATTTCTCAAATTTGGGGGACCCTAGGTCGATCCCCATTACCCCCATAATATTTTCTTTTTTTTTCCTCCTCTCTTTCTCGTTTAAGGCAAAGAGGTTGTGGGATCAATCCCCCACAAGCTCATTCTTTTTCTCTTAATTTTTCTCTTAACTTTCTCATCTATCCAAGAGGTTGTGGGTTCTATTCCCACTCACCTCATTTTATTTTTCTCCTTTACTTTCTCCTAACTCTCTCATCTATTCAAGAGGTTGGGGGTTCAATCCCCACTCACCTCATCTTATTTTTCTCCTTTATTTTTCTCCTAAATGTCTCATCTATTCAAGAGGTTGTGGGTACAATCCCCACTCACCTCATTTTATTTTTCTCCTAACTCTCTCATCTATTCAAGAGGTTGTGGGTTCAATATCACTCACCACATTTATTTTTCCTTTTGTTTTTCTCATGAAATTTTTATGTAATTTGCATTTGGTGAGATCTTGGGTTCAATCCCCAATGACCTCATTATTTTTAAAACTCTTTAAAACATAGATAAATTTTCAAATTTTTGGCCTAGACCAACATTTTCAGAAAGCTGGAAATTTGGTCTCTTTCAATCCATCTTTCTCTCAAGTTTTTATATTGATTCTTGGAGTAATTCGGGTAACATTTTTCCAGCAAGATTACACTTATATGGACATCATACTTTTAACATTTTCATACATGAAAACACAACATTTTTAACATACAAATTTCAGGTAGCAACATTGTTAATTTACAGCATACATATGCTCAAACAGTTAACTTATTACACTTTTTCGGAATACATATTTCATTCCTTACATAATTTCCAAATACACATTCAACACATATTCACAACCAGACCTAAAATTATCTATCAAAAGACATACCAAGGCATACTTTGAATCTTTTAAAGGATTTAATGACAGGGGCATGCAACGGGGACAACCTTAGTATGTCGATTGGAATTTAAACTGAACTTAGGGTATCATGGGAAAGGACCAAGAGATAAGAAACCCATACCTTATTGTCGTTCAACACTTTTTTCAATGCTGCCTATTCCCACGACACCACTGCCTAATCACCAAAATCCAAAACTCAATCCGTCGAGAAGAATGTTGTTGATTTTTGTTTTTAGCTTAGATTTTCGTTTGAGTTTTTGTGTGTAAGTTCTTCAAGAGTGAAGAACTATTATTTTCAGTGGTTTTGCTAATAAAAACGTGAGAGTGAGAGTGAGAAACGTGAGAATGAGAGGATTAGGATTAGGGGAGTTAGGTAGAGACTTAGTCAAACTAGGACTCTCCATTTATTATTATTATTATTATTATTATTATTATTATTATTATTATTATTATTATTATTATTATTATTATTATTATTACTATTATTATATTATTATTATTAAAATTTGATTTTCCTTTAATTAAATAAGCAAATTAAATATTTATTAATTTAACTAATTCACTAAATACAATAAATCAACTAAATCATTGCTTCCACCTAGGCTCGAACCCCGGTGGAGCAAGATTTTACTAAAAGGTTCAATTTCGGCCACCTCTACCCAAATTTCCCCTTAACCATATTAATTAATTAATTAATTAATTAGGATAATTACAATACTACCCTTTGCCTGGAAAAGACCATTTTACCCCTAGACCCTCCAAACTTAAGATTATCCCTTTTTAAGTCCGGTTAAGACTCATTCGGTTGAATCTTCATATTCGGGTGCCCTACATGGCTGGACCCAACCTTTCCTAGATCAACTAACTCACCAAGTTAGTTGGCTTGGCTGTTGCAGAGGTTCAAAGGTCTGGTTCTACGCGCATCAATTCGTGTGAACTCGGTCTAATTGTAGGCATTCTAGATACATTAAGTATTACTTAGCATAGCCATTTTAGGGTTGTTACATTATCCCCCCCCCCCTTTGGAACAGTCGTCCCCGAATGACACTACACATCATTTTAAAATAAAGAGGGTGATTTTCGAAAATATGTTATTATACTTGAGACTTTACTCTTTGTGAATTTCTGTTTCACACTTACTCTGGACAGTGCATATTACTCAAGCTTATCTGAAGCTTCATATTAGAGATTGAGGAATTTCCTTCTCAATCGCACTTAACTTGATGCACCTCACCACTCATGCAACACAAAAAAAATCATGTCCACGCTATACAAAAATAGCAACATGACATGCAAACATGAATTCATTTTAACTCACATAGTGCAATTATTACACATACGATTTTGGACTTAAAACACCAAGTTGACTATTGCACTAAAACTTAGAGTTTCTTAAACAAAACCAGCCTTAGGAAGAGTATATCGAACCCATTAGATAACATCTTGTTGGACTTAAAATTTGAAATTGTATGGCTTTGTTGGATTGGTCCACGCCCTGCCCATTTATACCCTATCTTATTTGGCAACTGAAACCTCGCTACCCTGGTTTCATAGTCTATGGTAGCATAACACTTATGGAGAAAATCCATACCTAAGCTATTTAAAGCTTTTTATTGGCGAATATATGATTTACATATTAGTAGGTTAGTACACATCCTTGAAACCTACTAGCAGCTTCGCATTAATAGACTAAGGAACTCCTTCCTAAACTAGTCTCATCAAAGCATACAACATAAATAAATACATAAGTCACATAAGTCAGCAACCAACATGATGACTCCAACATATTAACTTCATACTAGTTCATAAAACCATACACATGAAAAACTAATTTAGGCTACGCACCCGAGACATCACCAGAGGTGTCTTCCCCTACCCCCCTAGACTTGAGGGAGAATAATCGTTGCCTCCTTGGAGCCTCTTCACTTGAACCATTCGGTTGAACTTTCTCCTTCCCTTTTTCTCGACCTCTCATCTACGAACAATCCTTCATCATGTGACCCAGTGTTCCACAACTGTAACAAGCGTCAGAGCCCCTCATACATTCTCCTCCATGAAGTTTGCTACACTTCCTACAAGGTGGTCTCTCCTGAGGTGTATCTACTTCACTGTTTCTCTTACCTTTGGGCTCGGAATCCCTATCATAGCGACCCTTGGACGAACTTGACTCCCCTTGGTGGGAGAGTCCCTTCTTAAACCTGGGCTTATCCCTGATTTCAGTACTACTCTTCCTTGAAAAATTCTTTTCATTTTGCCTTGGCCTGTTCCCTGCCCTAGTATGCTTCCTCTTCCTGCTTTTCTCCACTTGTTGGACATAGACCGTAAGCCTGGAAAAGTCCATGCTCGCATGCAGTATAGCTGCCCTACACTCCTCCTCAAGATTCTCAGCAATCTTAGATTCAATGTAAACGGAGGATTCATCCTCGTGAAGTCCCTTAACCGGTTAGCCATGGTGCTGGCAGGTGGGTTCTCCCTGCGAACTGCTTGTTGCTCCGCCTGGGCTGTCATAGCCTGAGCATGTAAAGTGATGGCTTGGGCCATCTCTACCAAGGTTGTCCTCACTTCTCCATATGTTAACCCAGTTGGGTTAACAGGCATCTACATTCCAGTAGTACGAGCCTGGGGAGGAACTTGATTTACCCCAGCAGCTGCTCCTCCAATCTCTCCGCCTGCGTTTCTCCTCGTATTCATCTTTATGAATCTCAAGAGTTGATGTTAGATACACTCTTAACACCAAGAAATAAGACATTAGAGATGGCACGATAAGATCAGAAGAAGGGAATTTTCCTACGCATCATGCAGTCTCTAATTCAGGTTAGTGGTGCACTTCACTACCATGACTTAGAAACTACTCGATGTAGATAATGTGAACTTATTATCCTCGGAATTTAACCTGGATCCGATACCAACTTTTTCACGATCGGAGTCTAGACCCCTAGCCGAAACCGGCATCGTTGACCTTTCAGAGGTCGCAGACAAGCCTACATACGTTATCGTTACATCATCTAGGTTAATTTTAGCGGAAAATTTTTGAACTTTTTGTTTTCTTAGACTTTATAGTGAGAAACATTGAACTCGTATAAGACTATCTACATAAACTCATAAGCGTTTCACAACAACCACCTAATATCAAGATAATCAAATGAAAGACATAGTCATATCTGTATAAGAATATAGAGTTGCCAAAATGGCACCAATACAATATCTGAAAATAACTGGGAAAGAAATACTAGTGGAACATACTCCACTAGCTCATGCCTTCATCTAAGCTAGAATATAAAAGATAGGCATCCTCAAAAGCAAGAGGGCCAACCAAGTCCGGATGAATGCTCCACGTCCGGATAACTTCATCGTAGTCTTGTAAGCTCTAGCGTTCACCTGCACCTGCACCTAAAAGTAGAGAGTTGTATGATATTAGTACACACTTGTACTAAGTATGGGTATATGCAAGCACACACCACGTACATGCATGATTAAGAAGAGCTCTCTCCTAACGATATGAGTTAAAGTCAAGTCAGTGGACTTGCCAAATCGAATTAGGAAAGTCATGCTATGAGAGTAACATGCATCATCATACATATCATTTTGCAAACAACACATAATATATTGCACATATCATATCACATAGTTCATATCATTCCTTCATATGCCATGAGACCTTGGAATCATGAACTTTACATTAAGACTTCCCAAAATGAGGCCTCAACATATGGGACCTCAACTAGGGAGCGTCCTTTAGCAAACACAGAGTCTGCTTCATTCATTCATACGTACTTCATTTTCATTAATTCATATACTAGTGCAAACACCAGCTATACCTAGGATGTAGTTTAAGACTTTCATCGGGTTCGCTGTTCAATGACCAAGAATAACCTAGTGTCATTACTTAAGTCTAGCTCACCTCTTGATTATTCTATCCTAACACCTGTGGTATCGTTTATTCCGTTGTGTGCATTATTTGAGGTTGGCCTCATTCTTTCTTTGGGAACTTTGACCTTAACCGACATAGATCATGTGAGCATTATGAAATCCAGTGTTTGACCACACACCGGCCAAAGTGAACCAAAACATGCTAGCGTATATAGGGACTTGAACCCTGATAGAACTATATATTGGCAGTATAGGTTCAAAGACTAGGAGATATAAGGAGACCCATACCCATCTGGATGGACATTGACATCTCATGAGAATTACAATCTCATGAGAATTACATGAACCTCTGCCTTTCCGAAAGAAGGAATCGCGACTCATAGCTAGCCTATCGGTTCTCAGTATAAAGTTCCATTACATTCATCTCATACATCATAGAAGTTGGCTTCAAGTATGAGGCATCATAGCTCATTAGATGATTTCTCATCTCATCATTACGTATTAAGTGTGAATTGTCCTTACACTTACATATAGAGTGTGATTGAGACTTGCCTCTTAATTTTCAACACTCTTAGGTGAGTACTTTTGGTGACTTTATATTTGGCATATGTACATCTTGTCTCACTTGCACTAGCCTCATATTATGTTGCCACCCTGTTATTTTTTAACATCTTTTCATTTCATCTTTACTCACCTTTTATTATTTGTTCATCATATAACATACATATGCTCTCTTGGAGTTTACATTGAGGGAAATTGATTCTAGACGTAGATACAACTTGTCTCACTTATACTAGTCTATCCTCATGTATCCACTCTTTCTTTGCTTGTTCATCGTTTAGCATAAATATACTCTCTTAGTCATTTCATTTAGTGACATTGATTTTAGGCGTAGATGCAGCTTGTCTCACTTGCACTATCCTATAGTCATGAAGTCATTCTTTTCATTACATATTAACTATGAATTCATTCTTAACACTTTCTTTTGGAGTATGCTTGAGATTTGACTTTATATCATTCTACACTCCCCTTACGTGAATGTTCATTTCGTCATATGCCAATGCACTTGGACTTCTTATGTTTCACACTCTTACTTAAACCTCTTAGGTTCACATCATTTCATTACATACATCTTAGGTTTGCTTACTTTTAAACGTACGCTGGACTTATGGATCCATAGGTACAAGCCATGATGCTTCATTCATAATTCGTCTAAGTGACTCATACTTACCCAAGATTATGTGGCACAAGACTTATGCATCTTGTTGGTATGCCAAGATCTTGATTTTGATCCTTAGAGGCAGCATTCATCATTTATTTATTCACGTACAACTTATGTGTCAATACAGAATTAGGCAAGGAATTCAATTTCGAATTCCTTGAGCAACACTTAATATTATATTAAACTTGGTACTTGCATTTTTCAAATTTGGGGGACCCTAGGTCGATCCCCATTACCCCCATAATATTTTCTTTTTTTTCCCTCCTCTCTTTCTCGTTTAAGGCAAAGAGGTTGTGGGATCAATCCCCCACAAGCTCATTCTTTTTCTCTTAATTTTTCTCTTAACTTTCTCATCTATCCAAGAGGTTGTGGGTTCTATTCCCACTCACCTCATTTTATTTTTCTCCTTTACTTTCTCCTAACTCTCTTATCTATTCAAGAGGTTGTGGGTTCAATCCCCACTCACCTCATTTTATTTTTCTCCTAACTCTCTCGTCTATTCAAGAGGTTGTGGGTTCAATTCCCACTCACCACATTTATTTTTCCTTTTGTTTTTCTCATGAAATTTTTATGTAATATGCATTTGGTGAGGTCTTGGGTTCAATCCCCAATGACCTCATAATATTTTTAAAAAATTTTAAAACATAGCTAAATTTATAAATTTTTGGCCGAGACCTTCCAGCTGGAAATTCGGTCTCTTTCAATCCATCTTTCTCTCAAGTTTTTATGTTGATTCTTGGAGTAATTCGGGTGACATTTTTCCAGCAACATTACCCTTATATGAACATCACAAGTTTAACATTTTCATACACAAAAACACAACATTTTTAACATGCAAATTTCAGGCAGCAACATAGTTAATTTACAGCACTTACATGCTCAAACTGTTAACTTAATACACTTTTCCGGAATACATATTTCATTCCTTACATAATTTCCAAATACATATTCAACACATAATTACAACGAGACCTAAAATTATCTACCAGAAGACATACCAACGCATACTTTGAATCTTTCAAAAGATCTAATGACAGGGGCATGCAACGGGACAACCTTAGTTTCTCGATTGGAATTTAAAATGAACTTAGGGGTCTCTTGGAAAAGTGACCAAGAGAGAAGAAAACCCATACCTTAATGTTGTTCAACACTTGTTTCAATGCTGCCTATCCCCACGACACCACTGCCTCACCACCAAAATCCAAAACCCAATTGGTCGAGAAGAATGTTGTTGATTTTCGTTTTTAGCTTAGCTTTTCGTTTGAGTTTTTGTGTGTAAGTTCTTCAAGAGTGAAGAAATATTTTTTTCATTGTTTTTGCTGATGAAAAACGTGAGAATGATAGTGAGAGACGTGAGAATGAGAGGATTAGGATTAGGAGAGTTAGGTGGAGACTTAGTCAAACTAGGACTCCCTATTATTTATTAATATTATTATTATTTTATTAAAAATATGATTTTCCTTTAATTAAATCATCAAATTAAATATTAATTAATTTAACTAATTCACTAAATAAAATAAATCAATTAAATCATTGCTTCCACCAAGGCTCGAACCAGGTGGAGCAAGATTTTGCTTAAAGGGTCAATTTCGGCCACCTCTACACAAATTTCCCCTTAACCATATTAATTAATTAATTAGGGTAATTACAATTCTACCCTTATCCTGGAAAAGACCATTTTACCCCTAGACCCTTCAAACTTAAAATTACCCCTTTTTAAGTCCGGTTAAGACTCATCCGGATAAATCTTCATATTCGGGTGCCCTACATGGCTGGACCCAACCTTTCCTAGATAAACTAACTCACCAAGTTAGTTGTCTTGGCTGTTGCAGAGGTTCCGAAGTCTGGTTCTACGCGCATCAATCCGTGTGAACCCGGTCTAATCGTAAGTGTTCTAGATACATTAAGTATTACTTAGCATAGCCATTTTAGGGTTGTTACACCAACCTCTGGAATACTTTGAGCCTATAAAAGGAGCAGTGGCATTGCTTTGACCTCTAATTCTATGTGAATTATAATTAGATTATACTGCTTTGTTATTGAACACGGAGGTTAATATTGAAAACTGAGGCTATAATTAGATCATAGTGCTTTGTTATTGAACACGGAGGTTAATATTAGGGAAAAAAAGAGAAGGTTCTATTTTTGATAAGCGTTGGAGTGACAAGAAAGAGGTAATCATGACTATTAATCGATCATGAAATAGCTTTGATGGAGGGTCTCAACAATCCAAAAATTACTTGCTAAAATGGGTTCCCATGAACCTTTTATTAACTGGATTATGCAATGCATCACCACCCCCAATATATAAATTTAATATTAGTGGGGACATAGCGGAAGGAGTGAAACCAACTAGAGGATTAAGGCAAAGAGATCCACTTTCTCCATATTTATTCCTCTTATGTGCTGAAGGTCTCTCTAGACTCTTAAATCATACGAAATTATGTGGGGTTATATAAGGGTTAAGCTTAAATAGAGGAGGGCCTACGATTAATCACTTATTTTTGGAATGATTACTCCTTTATATTTTGTAAGGCGACTATCCAAAACGCTCAATTTTTATTTTTGAAATGTTAAAAACGTACGAGAAGTGTTTGGGACAAAAGGTGAACTTCACTAAACCTGCTATTTTCTTTAGTGAAAATTGTTCTGATATTGATAAAGATAGTATTAATGAAGTGGTAGGACAATTCCAATGGAATAACTTAGGATTATATTTGGGGCTACCTGCGATAGTTGGAAGATCTAAGAAAAAACTACTAGAGTTTATTAAAGATAGGATGAAATCCAAAATAAAAGGATGGAAAAATAACTTCCAAAGTCCGACAGGAAAAGAACTGATGCATAAATATGTTTTATCCGCAATTCCATCTTATGTGTTAGCATGTTTTCAATTTCTAAATTCCTTATGTAAATATATTACAACTATCTTCTCTAATTTTTGATAGGGGCATGGTAAGGATAAAAGGAAGATACACTTTGAAAAATGGGAGAATCCATGTTTAGCTTAGTTTAAAGGGGGAATTGGATTTAGAGATTTAAAGTTGTTTAATCAAGCATTGTTGGCAAAGCTTGCTTGGCGAATTTTGGCCGAAGAAGATTCTTTACTTTTTAGAATCCTGAAAAGTAAATATTTTTGTCACATACTTCATTCCTTAAAGCCACATGTTCGTTTAATAGTTCTTGGATATGGAAAAACATTATTTGGGGTATATCTCTTACAGAAGGGCATTAGATGGAGGGTAGGCTCTGGAGATGTATCAAAGTGTGGACAGATCCTTGGATTCCTAACTCTAGTGGATTCAAGCCTAGTCAGATGCATGCTCAAATAGATGTCGAGTTGAGAGTGAAAGATCTTATAGAGGAAAGTACCCATACATGGAAATTGGATGAACTTCAGAAGTATTTCTGCCCAAATGATTTAACATACAATTGTCTCTCTACTTATTTCAACCACAGGCTCTTCCGATAAGATTATTTGGCACCATACCAAGTCTAGGAAGTATGAGGTTAAATCAGGATACCACTTAGCGAGGGAAATAATTAGGTGCGAACAAGTGAGTAATGAGAGAGCCCAATCTAGTAATCAATCTTTCTCAAAAGAATTCTGGAAGTTTTTATGGTCTATGAATATTAAAAACAAGTATAAACACTTTATTCGAAAATGTATTTTGAATGCGTTACTAATCAACCAACCACATAATTTCTAGGAAACTGAGGTATATTTGTGGAGTATGTAAGGGTTGTGGACTTGAGAATGAAACGATTGATCACATGCTTTTTAGGTGTCCCAGTGCTCAATTAATTTGGAAAATTTTCCCCATTAATTGGCCTAGCTTAGAATATACTGTGGATTTTGCTGGTTGGTGGAATGATTTTCTTACAAATGTTAAAAATTATCCTGGCTCTGTTGAGATGATTAAATTAAGTATTTCTATTATGTGGCGAATTTGGAAGGTTAGAAACTCAAAGAGTTTCAGTGGAGAAATTGTTGATCCTAAGGATATTATAAACAAAGATCTTTTTGATTTTCATGAGTATGAAAGCAATTTGATCCCTCCATCTTTCCCTAGAGTTATACCTGCTTGTAATAATGATAGAAATTTAACAATGGCACAAGATGGCATTGTTGTGTTTGCAGATGCTAGTGTACATAAGGAAAAGAAGACTTACAACATTGGTGTGGCGGCTATTGATAGCTATGGTAACCTGCTTCATGCCTTTGACACCCCAATTCAATACGTTGGGAAAGCCATCATTGCTGAAGCAATTGCAATTCGTATGGTGATGAAGAATGCTAGAGAAAAGGAGTGGACAAAGGTGCAAATCCTATCAAACGCAAAAAAATGTGATGGATATGCTACTACAAAGAACCATAGTCTCATGAGAGATAGAGACTACTTATGAAGATATTTGGAACCTTATGAAGTACTTTGAAGTGGTTAATGTGATGCATATTCTATGTTTTTGAAATTTGGTAGCACATAATTTAGCAAAATTTTATAATTGTTAGTACACAAAGTTGTTTGGCTTTCTACTTTTCCTAGATGAATTGTAAGTGATGTGATTGCAACCTTTAACTCTTTGAACCTTTCTATGCATTAATATTGCGTGATGACTGTTAAAGAAAAAGTTATTCTCTATCGATCAACCTTTACTCACTACAATTGTTTCTCAACATATAATAGTGGTTTTCAAGCACTATTCTCTCAAATGAACTCTAGCTAACCAAATACTCTGTTCAAACAAAATTTTGCCAACTCTCTATTTTAAATATCAGTCATTAATCTCTCAATGTCTCGAAGTGGTGATATCAACTAAAACCTGATCAATGCCTCAAAGTGGTGATATCAGCTAAAACCTAATATGACTGTTACTTTCAAGAACAAAGAGATACCATATAACAGTTAATCGATGGTCCTTCAATTAACTATAACAAAATATAGTTGAACAAATCGAGATAAAGTAAAACAACTTGATTATAGTAAAACAAAATGACTAGTTCTCCAATAATGAGTTCTATCAATCATCCTTAAAAATGATCTAACTACTCATAATAGAGTTCAAGAAAATAGCATAGATTTGCATAACGAACAAGTAAAATAGAATAAAACTTTATGTCGAATTCCAAGTTATCGGCTCTTCTCCTTGTTCTTGCCTCTCAAAAACTACGTAACCCTTTGAATATCGAGTTATTACACTATTTGAAAATAGTACAAAACTGCCCTCCATCCGCTTATTGGCTCTAAAATACTCTTTTCATACATATTTGGATTCAAATTTGACCACTTCTTTAATAATTTTCATTTAAATTATTTAATTATTTTTTTAAATACATGACGCTCAACCAGTGATTAATGGTTATAGTTATAGCCAATGGTTGAGCGCCACATATTTATAAGAATAATTAAATGAAATTTCGTTAAAGAAGTAGTCAAGTTTGAATCCAAATGTAGATTACAAGGAGTCTTCACTTTTTTTGAATCAATAAGTGAATGTAGGATAAGTTTATACCATTTTTAAATTTTAATACTTCAAACATATTTTAGACTCTTTCCAATAAAAAAAAAAATATATAATTATTTTTAACTTTTTCTTTGTTCAATTCTGTCTTACCAAACAAGACTGACTTCTTACCAACCCGTCCAACATACTCAACTTGATTGAGAGAGAATATAAAAGATGTTAGATTTGTAAATTGTGGCCCTTCCATGGAAAAGTTAGGCTAATCTTTTTGACTACTCTGCTTCACATGTTCTTGGATGAACCTGCGGCTTTTGCGCCTAACAATATTTTAGATTGGAATATATGATAAAATTATTCTTTTTTGAGCATATTTGTTTGACCATACGGAAAAAACATACTTCCAATTGAAAAAGTTCCTTTGCCCATTTACGCGTAAAATTAAAATTTATATTTAATATATAATCAGGTGTAGAGCCAGGTAGGAATAAACGAGTTTATTTGAATAATTTTTATCAAAAAATTACATTATGTATTATAATTTTTTTATGTATAAATAGTAAATGTTGAATCCCCTTGACTTTTATGTGCATTTTCTTTTTTAAAATGTTGAATCTTTAAATTATATTAATTATTCTCCCCTTTCACACATTTTAAATTTAAGACAGATTTTTAATTACCTTTATAGGTTTGATGAATTTTGAGTGATGGTTGTTGAGTTATAGCAAAGCGATTCTTTTCACAAGTCATAAGATGTAGTCTTAACATTTGACTTTGTTATCACATGTCATGATGTTGTTTTCTTCATACACATATACTCACATTGAAATTCAATTATTTTTAGATTTGTATTGCATTGATTCCATTCAAGGAAAGCTCTTATATCAGGATTTTTTTATATTCAAAATTTAAATTTGAGACCTCTAATGAAAAAAAGAGCAATCTCATAAACTGCACCACGCCTGATAGTTATAATAACTATTGTTTGTTCATCAATTGTCATTATTATTTTTGTCTGGTGGATCAAGTTCACACTAACATAAAAAAATTCTTACTCAACCAGCACCATGGGTACTGTCGAGTGTCAAGGGGACCTTGTTTAATTTTGTCCTAATGAGTACAGCCGTACACATTTAAAAGCTACCGGCCACCTAACCTTATTCATCATATCCAACCACTAATTTATTAGTAGCAAAAAGTAATATATATATATATATATATA
>NC_028638.1:32099206-32109393 GCF_001406875.1 Solanum pennellii
TTTCATTTTATTACTTTTATTTTTTCCTTTAATCCATTTAAAATAGATGTATCTTTTCTTGAAAATTCTTTAATATTAATTATATTTAAGATTATAAGATAATTTGGAAGGTTTTTATATTTTCTTATATCCGTGAAACACTAATTAAAACAAGATAAGGGAGTATATATTGCCCTTGTTATATATTTGTATGATGTGTTATATAGTCATTAAGAATACAATTGAAACAATATTGTTTCTCTCGTTCATTCGAATTTTTGACCAAACTAAGCCATTATTTAAATTAATTTATCAAAATAATACGTTTTCCTAAAATTTTACAAAACTAGTGTAAACATATTCCACAGTAACTTTTTAGGGTATTTTTTATTTTTTAGAAATCTGACGGCGTAAGGTTGAGAAACGTTACTCATAGTAACATTTTACACTAAAAACATTACTCACAAATACGTTTTATAATACCAATTTACACTAAAAACGTTACTCACAAATGCGTTTTATAATACATGACTTTGAATCACGTTTTAAGAATCCAATCGCGCAAATATAATTATAGAGTAATGTTTTACCTTGATTGTCAATTAGGACAACGTTTTTATTATAAAACTTAAATGTGCTACCATTTGCTAGTTGCTTCACCTCGTGGGCATTAGCTTGATAGCTAAACACATGACTACATGCTAACGGAAGTGTAAGTATGACCACTTGTTCCCAATAGTTGCAAGACATAAGAATCAATAATCACATGCTAACGGAAGTGTAAGTATGACCACTTGTTCCCAATAGTTGCAAGACATAAGAATCAATAATCGCAATGAATTCCTTTTATATAACCGAAATATTGATATACTACAATTTGAAGGAATCACAACATAATTACAAAAGGACAAGATAGTATTCAATATGTTTTTAAAAAATAATAACTTATAACCTATTATTATAAAAAATGAGGCTCCTTAAATTTGGAGGCCTAAGACACGTATCTTTTTTTTTAACACTGTCGAGTCACCCCTGTCTTCACTGTCGATTTCCCACCTCCACTTGCATTCTCGAAATAATTACCATATACTACATCAGAATCATCCAATTCATTACCTTCTATATCGATGTTGGAGTCCTCTAAATTATTCATGGCATCAGGGGTTTCCATGGACATTGGCACATGCGATGAGGTAAAATTTGGGACATTCTCAAAATATTGAGGCTGATAACTCCCAAAGACATTTTCAAGCGACAAAGACTGGGATCCCTTGATATTTGTGGCGCTATGTATGGGATAATGGGACAGTCTCAGTATTTATTGGTTGATGTCATATTTTATGCTACATGACTGAATTCTTGAGTGTGTCCCCTTGAAGTGGAACCAATATCACAAGTTTCTTGATCATCTTCTGAGGCTACTTCACCCATTTAAACAGGAACTCGTCCTCTCTCAAGTCTCAGTATATAGCACGTGCCCTCCTACCAGAAACACCACTTTTTCCTCGTCTACGAATAGGGGATGTAAATGGTCACCTTTTGATTGGGCGCCTTATTGTCAATTAAGACATGAGAATGGTATAGACATTACCAAGTTTCTGAGAGGGAAACCATTACTCATTACTTGTGCAACTTCTAGAAAAGATTATTTTTCAATGTTCACTTTACAACATACATGAATCTTCTAAATAATAACCCGACATACAAGAATCAAAGTTATTTGATTGAAACTATTCAGTATTCTACGAAACAAAAATAATATAAATACGAGAAGATACGATTCTTAAATACAAGCATTTCTTATACTATTTTATAAGGAAATAGCATACATCAAACACAGAAAAAAATACTCAATTTCAAGCTATATCATATTGCTCGTCCTTTGAAAAAATATAAAATCATAACACATCTAGGAAACCGTTACATTACTCAGTACCAAAAAATCACCTGCAAACAAAACGAATGATTGATCCACCACTTTACTCCGCCCTCTAGAAATCGCAAGAATTGAAAATGGAGTTGTAAGGATGGAAATTTCTGGCATCGCTAGTAGCATAAGGGTTTTAGGTAAATGGATTTGAATTGGGGTGAAAAATAATTGAGGCAACAAGAACGGCGTCGTTTATTTGAGTAGCTCGACAAATAATAGACGTGAGCCTAGGTTAAGTAATGGGCTTAAAACATTACTCACAGTAATGTTTATTCATTTAACGTTGTCAGCTTCATCAATTTTAGTCTGTTAAATTTTAAAAATAAAAGTATCTTAAAACATTACTGGGGAATACATTTATACTAGTTTTTTAAAAAAGGATTAAAACATACTATTTTGATAAATTGATTTAAATAATAACTTAGTTTGGTAAAAAATTCCGTTCATTCAGAATATTGGGAATTTAGGTATGGGATTAAAGAGGAGATATAGATCTAGAGAGGGAGGGGAGCGAGAGTTTGATCGCACAGAGTAGAGATTCGCTAATAAAATTCTAAACATAGCTACTTAATGCATCTTTTAAACTATATCGATATATAATAAATATACAACACATATTTTTTACTGTTATAGGCATATTTAATTTCTCTGTCCTTGTTTCCTCTCCATTTCTTTCTCCTATGTTTTCAACGATATATAAGTTATCACATGAACATAAAAGCAATTTTATTACACGATACATTTAATTTGGTACCTCTTATACTTCAAAATTACTTCTCCTATATAAAAAAAATAGAATTCTATACTGAAAACTCAGGACAATAACTTATTAATTACTCCATAAATAAATTGATTGATGAGACTCTTGCTTTTATATTTCCACATGCATGCATAAACCGATTGATTCGAGAGATCTTTTCTGTTTATTAGTCTCATACAATGACCCTCAAGACTTGAATAAGGGTCAATGAATGGCTTGAAAATCACATAATTTTTTAATTTGTTTCAAATATAATATTATATTCCTATGTTAAATAATAATGTAATTAACTAAACTTTATATTGAGCGAAATATTCTTTTTTCCTCTTTACTTAAAAGCCAGCAGACGATATGGTTCATGTCATTGTCTGGCAGACATATACATATGGGGCATGGCCTCCGTTCAATTTCATGTGACATTTTTTAGATTTTGAGATTCAAATCAGTTTAACTTTAATTGTAAGTTTTTTATAAATCTTTTAAACATTTTGAATTATCATGACTTATAGTAGTTTTTACATAGTTTACAAATATATAAATTTCATTTTTTAAAAATTAAAGATTTTATGCGCAAATTTCCGATCAAATTTAAACTGTTTAACTCTGAAAATACGAAAAAATGTCATATAAATTAAAACAGATGAAGTATTATTTAACACCTCTTTTTTTAACTTATATATTTTTCGTCCTTACCGGTGGAATTTTTTTCTTTTCCTCTTTCCTAGCTACTCCATTATCAAACATTTATATTTTCCTAATGTAATTTTAATTCTCTGACGTAGAATGGAGAAAAGAATAAAAGAACAAAATAAACGTATAAAATAATAATCCCATTTGACTTTTTGACTTTTCGTTCAAGGACACAAGTTATATGTACACGTTATAGCGACGGATTAAGAATTTTCAGAATTAGAGATAAGAATATAATAACGCATGTAATCTCATATGAACTTAGAACTTCAAAATAAATATTGAACCCTTAAACTATTGAGTTAGCTTCTAGTTTTATGGCTAGAGGATTCAATTTTTTAATATACATATTAAAGATAAAAAAAATTCTTAGGTATATAATGTAATTTTTCTTCCAGAGGGTTCAGAAATTAAAACATTATCCACAATAATGTTTAGAGTATCGGCGAAGTCTCTTCTGATAAAAGAAATTGGAACTTATTAAGTGTCTCTAATTGAATTTCATGTAGTCATTCGAGCATCAAATCTTTAGAGAATTATATTCAACTATTGGGGAGTGTAAACTCTATAAAGATATTATGACTCAAGTTAAATAAATTAGTGTAGTAGTTTTGAATAAATAATTAAATATTGTGAGTGGATAATTTTACCAATCAAACATAACAAAAGAAATTCTCTATTTTTCACAATCAATAACGTACACAAAAAAAAATATATACAAGTGGTTTAAAAAAATGAATTTTTTAATTATTTTTTAAATTTAGCTTATCATACATATTTAAGATCATGAAATTAAATGACATACATGTTAAGTCATGTATTCAAATTAGCAAACCAAAAATAAAAAAAATGAAGAAAAAAAAGAACTATTCCCTCCGTTTAAAAAAGAATGTCCCTATTCCCTTTTTAATTTGTTTAAAAAAGAATGACCTCTTTCCTTTTTTGGCAACACTTTAACTTTAAGTTTTCACGTGGCATGTTTAAGACCACAAGATTAAAGGACATTTTGGTAAATTTGACATAGCTTTAATTTAGAACCACAAGATTAAAAGTCTTCTTTCTTTTCTTAAACTCCGTTCCAAGTCAAACTAGGCATCCTTTTTGAAATGGAGGGAGTAGCATTTAAGTTCACAGTGTAAGAATTATTATTAATTATTATTAATTATTTTTTACTTATGACCCAAGTTTACTTGTAATCCAAGTAATACCATAAATAGTATTTAATAAGGAATAGATCTCTCCGTACATTGGTTACTTGATGGACGTACCAGATTAAACCATAACCTCTATAAATTGGTCCTCCCTCCACCCATTAGGGTTAATCACATATTCTCTACAATAATTCATCGCTGACGGTTGTGATAACATAAAGTTAGGGCAAGGAGGTAGAAATCAATTTATGACTAACGCTTCCGCTTTTCTCTGTGATGATGTCTTCCTCATCAGGTTTGTTCTCCTAACAATCTTTATGTAAGATTATCGTGTTCAAGATCCTGATATTATGTATTCAAGTATATAATCTTACATGTGGCATCAGAGCCTTGATTGTTTGAACGTATAATCTTCATAAATTATATAACCGCATCAGCCTTGATAGGGTAATAAAGAGTAATTACCGCCCACCATTCCTAAATAAATAAATAATTATGTTTTATTTTAGATTGCTCAAATTCTGAAAATTTTAATTTCTCCCATAATGTAATAATTATGTTCTCTTTTAGATTGTGCAATAAATCAAAGTGATCGTTATATTAAGTAATATATGTGTGTACTTAGTGCAATATAGTTTGTTAGTCACTAAAGTGGCCAAACTAGAAAATTAATGTTTACACATATATAATATTTATGTTCGCTTGGCATATGTGGATTAGTACAATTCATTATTTTTTTGGCACATTCAATATTTCAAGAGAAAGTGGGTCTGATTTTTCAATTTGATGCATGTATTATGTTTCTATAGTTTGTTAGTCACCAAAGTGACCAAACTAAAATGCTTAAAATTATGCACATGCACAAAGTTTTATGATATTATGTGTGTTTTGTATATTTATATAGTTTTTTAGTCATCAAAGTGGCCAAACTAGAGAAATTAATGTCTACACATATCATATTTATGATCACTTGATGCATGTATTATGTTTATATAGTTTGTTAGACACCAAAGTGGCCAAACTAAAATGTTTAAAATTATTCACAAGCAAAAAAAATTATGATGTTATGTGTGTTTTGTATTTATATAGTTTGTTAGTCACCAAAGTGATCAAACTAGAGAAAATTAACGTTTACACATATCCTGTTTATGATCATTGATGCATGTATTATGTTTCTATAGTCTGTTAGTCACCAAAGTGACCAAACTAAAATGTTTAAAATTATTCACATGCACAAAATTTTATGAGATTATGTATGCATTTGTATTCATATAGCTTGTTAGTCACTAAAGTGACCAAACTAGTATGTTTAAGAAAAATATGCACTCATAAAATTATCATTTATCTATGAAAGTTAATTTAATGCCTATATTGAAAAATAACATGATAGACTTTCAATATTGCTAGAACTTAAAAAGTTTTACACAAAGGTGAATCTATCACTCTAGGAATAGTGAAAATTATGAGGTAAATTAATATTTTCAATCAAACATACATTGTATATCAAAGATGTTGTATATGTTTGGTTCAACTTAATTAATTGTTTATTAAAGATTTTTTAAAAATGGCATTTAAATTATGATAGTGTATCGTAGTATCTACCCAAAGGAGAATTACGGTGTACTTTTATGATTTTACTGAATTCACATTTTTTTTTTGATATGTGAGCATGCATATCTATTTGCAGTTATTCCTCTTCATTCGCATGCTTTGTCTTTTACTGTGTTTAATGAATTGAACTTTTCTGAGTGGCATGAACAAGTCCAGTTCCACTTAGGTGTGATGAATCTTAACTTGGCTCTGCTAAATGACAAATCCACTGCCATTAATGATAACAACAGTGATGATGAGAAGTCTTTTCATAAATCATGGGAGCGCTCTAACAGATTGAGCTTTATGTTCATGCGAATGATTGTTGCTAACAACATTAAAAGTACTATTCCACAAACAGGAAGTGTCAGGCAATACCTAAAGTTTGTGGAAGAACGTTTTTGTACTGCTGATAAGTCTCTCGCTGGTATACTAATGGCTGAACTCACGATCATGAAATTTGATGAGTCGCGTAGTGTACAAAAACATATCACTGAGATGACTAACATTGCAACAAGATTTTCAACCTTGGGGATGAAAGGGGATGACACCTTCTTAGTTCAGTCTATATGAACTCATTGTCTGTTGAGTATGAATCATTCCAAATTAACTATAACACTATTAAGGATAAGTGGGATGTTAGTGAATTGTCCAGTATGTTTATTCAAGAGGAGTCAAGACTTAAGAAACAAAGAGGTCATTCCATTAACTTCATGGGTCAAAGAGCTGGTAAAGGAATTCAATTGAAAGCCAACAAGTTTAAGAAAAAGAAAGCACTTGCTAAAGTTTCAAAGGATGCTTATAAGGAACTAAAGGTTGATGTGTGTCGTTTCTGTAAAAGAAAGGATACTATCAGAAAGATTGCCTGAAACGTAATGCTTGATTTGAAAAGAAAGGTACATTTAGTGTCTTTGTATGTTTCGAATCAAATTTAATGAAGTTTCTAATAATACTTGGTGGCTTGATTCTGGTGCAAATACTCATGTATAACTATTCATGTATCCACTATGTTGCAGATATTAATTACGATACAAACTATGAATCCATATTTAAAAAAATAATAATAATAAAAATAAAAAATATTTTTCATGGGAAATCGCATGAAGGCTAAAATTGAAGGTATAAGGACTTATCGTTGATCTTGGAGACTGAACATCACCTTGATCTATTACTCACTCTTTATGTTCCTTCAATTTCTAGGAATTTGATTTCTCTTTCATGACTTGATGTTTCTGAATTTGTTTTAAGTTTGGACATGGATGTTTCAATTTATATAAAAATACTATTTTTATATTTCTGGTGTTCTTATTGATGGTTTATATAGATTGAAACTCCATAATAATTAGACGTAGTTCACTAAATGAAAGTTATGATTATTTGTGGCATAAACATTTGGTCATGTATCCAAAGAAAGATTAAAAAGGTTAGTAAAGAATGAGATTCTTTCGAATATTAATTTTATTGATCTTCATATATGTTTGAATTGCATTAAAGGAAAGCAAACCAAGCATATTAAGAAAGGTGCCACAATAAACACTTAGCTTCTTGAAATTATACACACTGATATTTATGGACCCTTTGATGTTCCATCTTTAGGTGGAGATAAATATTTTATCACCTATATCGATGATTTTTTACATTATGAATTTATCTATTTGTTGAAAGAAATCTCAACCGACGGACGCTCTCAAAGTGTACGTTAAAGAGGTTGAAAGACATTAGATAAGAAAGTGAAAATCATTAGGTCATATAGAAGTGGTGAATATTACAAAAACTGTAACGAATTAAAACAATGTCTAAGTCCATTTGCAAATTTCCTTTGGAGTGGTGAAGTTGGTGGGAGTGTTGAACGACAAAGTGTGAAAATTAATGAGGTAAGGGTAAATACTTCATTGCCCATGAATGTACCTACTTCTGCACCAATCACAAATGTTATTTCTCTTGTTGAAGAACACTTTAACAATGTTGAACAACATTTGGATGAAACACTTCAAGAAGGAACTAACTTACAAGTATCAGGCGCAAATGAACCACAAACAATGCCATAAAGAAAATTGGTCATTATGTGATTTATTGCAAGATACAGATTTTGACATTGGAATTAATAAAGATTTGATTTCATTTTCACAAAGCCAGAGAAAACAATGAGTCTAATAAATGGATTGATGCCATGAATGAAGAGTTAAAATCCATATAATACAACAAATTCTGAAATCTCGTTCAACTACCAGAAAGTTCTAAACCAATCGAGTGTAGATGGGTCTTTAAGACCAAACGTGATTCAAATGGTAATATTGAACTATATAAAGTCAGACTTGTTGCCAAAGGATACACTCGAAAAAGGATGCATTGATTATGAAGAGACCTTTTCATCGATCTCAAAGAAAGACTCATTATTAAGAATTATTTTGTCTTTAGTAGCTCATTATGATTTAGAGTTACACCAAATGAATGTGAAAACTTTTTTTCTCAATGTAGACCTCGAATGAGGATGTTTTGAAATTAAAGAATCAAATAATGTGTAAACTAAAGAAGTCAACATATGAACTCAAACAGCCTCACAAAAATGGTATATAAAGTTTAATGATACCATAACTTCTTTTGGATTAGTTGCATATGAATAAATAGATTTTCTTTGAATTTTTCCTTTCAAACTTTAAACAATTTTGTAAGGTTTCAAAAATTTCTTAATAGCTAAATTACTTAAGTTGTATTTCTTGTTTATGAATTCTTAGAAAATGTATAGAAAGAAAATGAACAACTAACATACTCCTTAACATTTTTACTTGTTCAATATTTTTAAATTTAATTTTTATTTTTATTTGTAATTTTTGATAGATCAAGGAAGTATTAATTTTTTCTTTCTATTATATAGTATAATTATTTATATTAAGTTGATATTTTTGAAAAATATAAATGAGTAAATATGCTTGGGCCTTTGTCAATTAATAGAAGTAAAATGATAAATTTACTTTATTAATCATTACTTCCTCCATTTCAAATTAATTGAATTGTTGATGTGTTTCACACGTTTAAAGAAAAGAAGATTAAGACATAAATTAAGCATAACTTTTCATTTTTACCCGTATTAATTATTATCAAAATTATGATTAAAATAACTAAATACTAATTAACAATTATTTTCAGCACTAATAATGAAGGGTAGAGTTGGAAGAAAATTCTAAAAGTAGTCTTGAAAATTTAATTTGAAAAAAGAAAAATGTCTCAACAATTCAATTCATTTGAAATAGATGGAGTATTTTTTTACTACTACCTCCACCCACTTTTATTTATCATATTTTTTTAAAAGTCAAACGATAATAATTTTGAATAACATTTTACGATGTGTTTGTCATCATATTGATATGCAAAAAGTTTGAAATTTATAGTACATTTTCATATAGTTTTTGAATGTCTAAATTTTTTTGTTTAAAATATCGAATTGATGTATCTAATTTAATTTTGAAAATTAGTCAAATAGACTTTCCAAAAAACGCAACATGACTATAAAAAGTGGACAAAGAATAAAAGAAATACTAAGTCAAAATTTGACAATTACTCTCTCTGTCCCTAATTACTTGTCCACTTTTTTTTTCCTTTTGTAGTTGTACCTAATTACTTGTTGTCACGACCCAAAACGAGCCGCGAGTGGCACCCATACTCATCTTACTAGGTGAGCGAACCAACAATCTAAATCCCAACGTTTACCAGTATATAAATTTTGAATAGTAAATAAAATGCGGAAGATCCAAAACTCATTAACGAAATCAATTAAATAAACTTCTAAAGTATAAATACTTATCATCCCCCAAAATCTGGAAGTCATCACATCAAGAACATCTATCCTCAAATTACTAAGTCTAAGAGTATTTAAGAAACTAAAATAAGTAAACAGGTGGTCCTTGTCCGAACTTCAAGGACATCAAGACGTAAATGAGAGAATCCAGTCCGAGCTAGGACTGATAGCTCACCCTGAAATCTGACATGCTGAAGACTGGCTAGAGTTGCGGAAGAGTCGAAGTCAACGGTGCACTTGCTGCACTCCACAAAACAACAAGAAGAACATAAAAGTAGGGGTCAGTACAAG
>NC_028638.1:32109759-32109850 GCF_001406875.1 Solanum pennellii
GTGACACTTCGATCCATTATTCCTACGTGTCGGAATGTGACACTCCGATCCCCTAATGCTACGTGTCGAAACGTGACACTCCGATCCATTA
>NC_028638.1:32111780-32113324 GCF_001406875.1 Solanum pennellii
GTAAGAATAGTGTGAATCAAATCATCAACACGGGCACATATACCCTTCCCTTAATTCTCAAAACGCCTTCTTCATCAATTATTGCCTCTTTAGCCTCTCCTCGTAATACCATATCTCGAATTCGGCTCAGCTTCTCATCAGCAAACTGCTTTCCCTTAATCTTGTCAAGAAAAGAAGATCTTGCCTCCATACAGGCCAAAAATCCTCCTTTCTCTAGTACATCCAGTCTCATGAGGTCATTAGCCAAAGTCTAAACCTCTCTAGCCAATGGGCGTCTAGAAACCTGTAAATAGGCTAAACTACCCATGCTACCTGCTTTTCTACTTAAAGCATCTGCCACAACATTAGCTTTTCCTAGGTTATACAATATAGTAATATCATAGTCCTTCAATAGTTCCATCCACCTCCTCTGCCTCAAATTCAAATCTTTCTGAGTAAAGACATACTGTAAACTACGATGATCTGTATAAACTTCACACTTGACCCCATATAGATAATGTCTCCATTGCTTCAATGCAAATACAGCTTCAGCCAACTCCAAATCATGGGTCGGATAGTTACGTTCATGTACTTTTAATTGTCTCGAAGCATAATCAATTACATTTCTCTCCTGCATTAGCACTGCACCCAACCCAGAATAAGATGCATCACAATAGACAATGAAATTCTTACCTTCCACTGGCAAGGTAAGAATTGTAAGAATTGGTGCAGTAGTCAACAAAGTCTTGAGTTTCTGAAACCTTTCTTCACATTCATCCGACCATACAAAGGGAACTTTCTGCTTAGTCAAATTTGTTAGCTGCGAAGCAATAGAAGAAAATCCTTTGACAAATCGACGGTAGTAGCTAGCTAAACCAACAAAGCTTCTTACCTCTGTAACATTAGTAGGTCTTACCCAACTCTTCACTGCTTCAATCTTAGAAGGATCCACCATCACTCCATCCTTTGAAACCACGTGCCCCAAGAAGGACACTGAATCTAGCCAAAACTCACACTTGGTGAATTTGGCATAAAGTCTTTTCTCCCTCAACAACTCCAATACAACTCTCAAATGCTCCTCATGTTCTTTCCTGCTCTTTGAGTATATTAGTATATCATCAATGAATACAATAACAAAGAGATCCATATATGGCTTAAAAATCCCGTTCATCAGGCTCATGAAGGCAGCAGGGGCATTCCTAAGCCCAAATGACATTACTAAGAATTCATAATGCCCATACCTGGTTCGAAAAGCAGTCTTTGGCACATCTGCTGCCCGTATTTTCAATTGATGATAACCGGATCTCAGATCAATTTTAGAGAAGACACAAGCACCTTGTAACAGATTGAACAAATCATCGATGCGAGGAATAGGATACTTGTTCTTAATAGTTACCTTATTCAGCTGCCTGTATTCTATGCACATCCGAAGGCTTCCATCCTTCTTTTTCACAAATAGAACAGGAGCACCCCAAGGAGATGCACTTGGTCTAATAAAACCTTTACCTAACAACTCTTGAAGTTGGGCCTTTAACTCCCTTAACTCAGCTGGAGCCATTCTATAA
>NC_028638.1:32116850-32155037 GCF_001406875.1 Solanum pennellii
GTCCGTCCTGCAGGTCCGTCACAAAGTTCAGAGAGTTAAATTCAGTAAAGGGTTTGTGATGGTCCGTCGTTCCTACGACGGTCCGTCCTGCAGTTCCGTCGTGAAGTTCAGAGAGTCGATCTCAGTACCCAGATTTTCAGAGTTGAAGTGTTTTGGAACGAAGACCCTCGACGGTCCGTCGTGACCATGACGGTCCGTCGCCTAATCCGTCGACCCAGTCAGTTATTTTCAAAATAATTTTTACTGCTCGAGCCTACTAAACAGGTTGTTACACTTGTCCATTTTGATAAATCAACACACGACAATTCTTTCTTAAACCTATTATATCCTCAATTAATTATTTTGAAAAATATAATTTTTTTTAAAAATCTTGCACTTTTAATTCATCCCCTTCATAATTAATAGGGATAAAATGTTAAACTCACTATAATAATTATTTTCTTAATAAGTGTGTCAATTAAAAAATTAACAAGTAATTAGAAACAGATGGAGTAAGTCGAAACGGAAGAAAGAAGCAGTAAGAAAGGGAGTACAAGTTCAAAAAAATTGCTCTGTTTCTCTTAAACATTTCATAAATGGGAGTAATTATTTTAGTCCTAGCTAAGGGAACATGGGGTTGACATTTGACAAATTAGGCATTTCTTCAAAGCACATGCTTCTCCATCACACACACACAAACACCCTTCTATTCTCTATATATAAATATATCTTTAGTTCACTCTCTTTTTAACTCTATACAAGCTACTCTTTCTCTCTTTCTTTCTTTCTTTTTTTCTTCTTCAATTATATAACTTTCTTCCTTAAAGGAAAATAAAAATAAAAATGAATAGACCATATTATGGTTACTCAAAGATGCAAATGGAAGACCCTGAGGAAGTACAACATAGAAGGGCACAATTCTTGATCCACAAGTCTTTACAAAAATCAGATTCAATTGGATCTCAGAGAAAGCAACAGCCAATATGGTTGAAAATGAAAGTGTGTAAGTTGAAGATCAAGATTGGAAGGAAATTAAAAAGAATGAGGAAAAGCATATTGTTAAAATTTTCTAAAAGTCATGTGGTTTGTTACAAGCAATTAATTTGTCAGTTGAAATCTTGGAAGCGCACGCTTCAATAAGGGTAGAGAGACAGCTACGTTGCCTCTCTACCCTTGATTTTAGTTCCAAAGTAGAAATTTTGATAAATAAAGAAAGAATCAAAAAAATTACTAGTAATATTTGCAGATTTTTATGTGCAATTTATAATGTAGGGATTGACTTTTTTCTATTTCCAATGTCTAATATATGAAGATTGATATAGTTGATTCCAACTTTGAGGCATACATGTCATTTAACATTATGGGTCATAGTTAGTTAATTAAACAAATCAGCTTCATAAGTAACATTTCGAGTAAGATATCTCTGAATTTAACTTAATTGATAGTGTTATAATTTCAGAAAATTGAAATAAAGAAGAAATGTGATTTTTGAGATAGTAATATTAGTAAAGTGGCCGTGTGAGAAATTGATCTCTGACATTTTACTTTAATACATCTTCCGACACACCCCATCCCATAGCTCCTTAATTATTTTTAATTCTCATAGTATTTGACTAAATTATTAATAAATTAATTTGATATAATAATTTTTACATACTTACCAACATGAAAAAAAAAATAATTAAAGAATTATTTATTTTTATTTGAAAAAATATTTCCGTTCGTACCAAAACACATGTGATGAACTTAGAATGGAATCAAATTCATCAGAACTCATGTGACTTTAAGTGAAGATTTGGTGAACTAGCGTGTTTGCTTAATTGCTCTACAGAATTAAAAGAAAATCATATTTCGGATTTTGTGCCGTTATAATAAGGGTGTCTTTAATTCTTCATTTTCAAACACAAGCAAAATTTCAACGTGTAAATAATTAGTTTTGTATTAATGCGATTTTATATATTTACTAGTATTATTGTAATAATATATATGAATTTACATATAACTAAATACTTTAATATATCACTACCGGATATCTTATCGAACACAAACTTAAAGAAAGTGCAATCAAATATAAAAACTATGATATAAAAAAATTCATTTTGAAATCAATCATTCCATTTCCACGAGCTTACGTGACATTAATTTGACAAAATTAAAAAGCTAAGCTATAAAATTGAAGTTTATGAGCCTCAAATAACAATCTTCTAAGACTTGGATCACTAAAGCCAAAGTGGGGTATGAAGAGTTGATATATTAGTCGAGTTCACACGAAGCAGAGCTGGAATTATGTTCCCAACAAATATTAGGGCCCTTTTGAATTTGTGCTTGTCGGTACAGCCGTACATATTTATAACTGGTACCTAACACTAACCATTAAAATTCAACCTCATTAAAACTTTTTTTTGACCCTTTGAGAAAAAAAAGTCCATAATTCATGGCCTAAATTACTCTGTCTATCATAAGGGAGGAAAAATTAATTACAAGGCAATAACAATAAAGAAACCTAATCATGTACCACATGCATGGAGCTAGTGTAGCTTCTTTATGTTATTATTATTATTATTATTATTATTATTATTATTATTATTATTATTATTATTATTAATAAAAAAATTAATTACAAGGCAATAACGACAAAGAAACCTAATCATGTACCACATGCATGAGCTAGTGTAGCTTCTTTATGTTGTTGTTATTATTATTATTATTATTATTATTCATAATATTAATAAGGGATAATTGTATAGAATGACAAACTAATAATATAAAATAAATATAGTAGATATTCTTTAATTTATTTGTGTTCCATAGTGTAACGACCCAAAAAAATAATGGTCCTTTCACGTATTAATTAAAATAAATCAGATTTTAAGGGCATAATGGTCCTTTCACGTATTAATTAAAATAAATCAGATTTATATTAATCTAATTTAAATCCTATTTGACTAAGTCTTGAATTTAGTCTCCCAATCCTAATAACACTCTCTCTCTCACACGCTCTCCATATCTCTCTCTCACGTTGGTTTCTGCCAAAAATAATTTCAAGAACTGAAAATACATCAAGAGTTAATCACACTTGAAGAACTCACAAGAATTTTTAAGTTAAAGAAAAAGTAATCAAAACGTCAAGGCTAAGAGAGGTTCGTCGAGTGAGGTGTACGTTGAAGTAAATTGGGAGTGGTTTAGAGGAGTTTCCGGGCAGCAACATCAACATTTGAACATCGATTAAGGTATGGGTTCTCTTCTCTCTTGGTCCTTTCCCAAGAGACCCCCTAAGGTTCAGAATATTCATTCCGAAAACTAGAATTGTTCCCTGTTGCATGTCCCTATCACTAGCTCCCATTGAATCATAGGTTGGTTATGTTTGCTGGTAGAAAACTAGGAATGAAACGTGTTTTCATGATGATTATGTGTTTATATGTATGTTTGGAATTATGTTACTTATGTTGATGTTTCCGAAAATGTAACTACGTGTGTATGTGTCTGTTGCCGTGGCTATTTTTCATGGTTTAGGACTTGAAATGACATTGTTGGAATTCTACCCTCCTGAATTCTTTAAAGGAACACGTATTAACTACTTGTTTGTATCTGNATGCAGGCTGCTTCCCCCTTTTGCCATAAGCCAAAAATTAAAAACCAAAGTACATATGCATACTAAAATAGAGCACCAGACAAAGTCATTAGTGACATCAAGGGTTAGACATCAAACCCAAAATACATACAAAAATTGTAATGTCTACTTCAGTCTTTAACTAGTCAAGAACAAAAAATTATAAAATAATGCATATATGAGGATTGATTAAACAGAGGGTGCCATAGAGGTGGAAGAGTATGAAGATCCCTTGGTTAGCAACCCCATAATACTTTGTAGATGCCCAGAATTCACTTCTCTTTCTTGATGTAACGCAGCCTGAGTTTGAGTGAGTTCTTCCTTAATCCTGCAGTTCTCAGCAATCAATTCCTCACGTTCCAATTTATGAGCAATCTGAATCTGTTCCATTTCTACTGAATGAGCCTTTTTTAATGCTTCCATCTCCTCTTCTACAGCAGTAAGATAAGCCCTTAACCGTTGTGTTTTCACATCAATCCTTTTAGGCGTACCAGGCATGTTTATGTAATCCACCTTCCCCATGACATCAGAAATGGTTTGAATCTGCCACTTCTTTACAGGCACACAAAAATGTTCAAATACTTGTCCCAACCAAAATCCATAAGCCAAACCCCTATTCTTTTTATCAAGCTTGGACAAACTATGTATATGACTCATTATTAGGATCGGCAAGTTTATTTNCGTGACTCATTATGAGGATCGGCAAGTTTATTTGAGTCCTAGACAATAGTAAGTCCATAAGTGTGAGATCCAAGTAACATGCTTCAGTCCTTTTTTGCTTTCTTGGAAGAAGAATTTTGTGAACTACATTAAATAGCATCTGATGTAAAGGTAACATACATCCCTTATCAACACTAGAATATTCTGATAGAGTAGGATCATTTGAGAATCGCCTACATATGTCAAGTTGAGAGGTGTTACCCTCTAAAGGAGGCCAATCCTTCTTGACATAGTGACCCCATCCCCTGTTAGGTATCCTGAGTATTGAAGACAAAGTCTCAGCAGTAAGTGTAAAAGAAATACCACACACAGTACTAGTGATTGACGAGGCAGTTCCTGTTGCATTAATATAAAATTCTCTGGTTTCTACTCTACCCATTTTACGCCTAAAGGATCCTTGAAGCATCAGTTCTGTCCATCCTTGTTCTTGTAAGATGATCACTAACTCATCCATCTCACCACCCCCAAAGCCAGAAATTACTCTCCCCCTAATCACACTCCTCTTCTTAAAGGCTAATACTCTTGCATGGTAATCATTATCATCTAAATCATGAAATTTTGATTTGGATGAATTTTTTCTCCGTTTCTGACTATTCACTGTATCTGCTACAAAGTTTAACGATGAAGAAGACTTACGCTTTCTTGTGCGAATTTTCTTAGTTGATTTAGCCAAAGTCTCTGCTTCTCGAGTGCGTTGTACAGATCTAGTTACTCGCATTGGTACCTTTGCCGGTAGACTAGAGTGAGATTCTTCTGGAGTTTCAGGAAGAATCGTAGCAGGAGGTTTGCAAGAAGATGAACTTCGTTTGGAACAAGTTCTGATTTTGGAAAGCATTTCAAGCAAGGTGATATTTTCATTATCAGAACTATTTTCTTGGTCCTGTGACGAAAACATTTGTTCCCCCTCACTTCGTGCACTCATATTTTCTAACCCTTGACTTCTCTCTTCCCCCTGAACTACTGCATCTTCCATAAGAGACCATCGAGTTACGCCGGTCAAATCAATGTAGAGAATAGCTGGTAGGGCGTGTAGGCTTTCTTGAGTATCAAAGGGAACTATGGCTAGTGAAAGATTGGAGGACATGGCCATTTTTTCTCAACAAACACAGTGTGGTTTTTGGGATTTCAAGGGTTTGAGAGAGAATGAAAACAATCGGAGAAGAAAGAGAAAAGGGAACTGCGTTTTAAGAGGAATTATAGGGAAGTGTAAGGGTTTTACTGAGAATGGGAACAGGTATGACTTGAAAGGTTTTCTGCAGGTTTTGAATTGGCGGTTGTGATTTGTGATGATGATTTATTTAAAATTATTTTTCATTTAATTTAATAAAGGAACGGAATCCAATGCATTTGTCTTATAATTTTTTGTCTATCTTAGTTAAGAAAAGTAGACATACCTTTTAAGCATGCATAAATGATTTTGAGTGTCCAATTCCTTCAGCTTTTATTTCTTTAATTTGTCTTCATCATTCCTAGCTCCAGCCTGTTCCTTTCGAAGTGTTCCCTTGCTAATGCTTTTGTAAAGATGTCCGCGATTTGTTCTTCCGTAGTACAAAAGTTCATAGAGATTAAACCCTTTTCCACATTGTCTCTAAGAAAGTGATGACGAATGTCAATGTGTTTAGTTCTCTTATGTTGCACCGGATTTTTTGCAATGTTGATAGCACTAGTATTATCGCAGAAAATTGGAACTTGTTCAATTTTGAGACCAAAATCACTAAGTTGTTGCTTAATCCACAGAAGTTGGGCACAACATGACGCAGCTGCTACGTACTCAGCCTCAGCAGTGGATAGTGCAACTGAGTTTTGTTTCTTTGATCCCCATGAAATAAGACATGATCCTAGAAAGTGAGCCATTCCTGTAGTGCTTTTTCTATCACCCAAGTATCCAGCATAGTCAGCATCCGCATACCCAACTAAATCAAAGTTGCTTCCTTTTGGGTACCAAAGTCCTAAATCAGAGGTTCCTTTTAGATATCTGAGAATTCTCTTGACTGCTTGAATATGTGATTCTTTAGGATTAGTTTGAAAGCGAGCACATAATCCTACACTAAACACAATGTCAGGTCGACTAGCAGTAAGATACAAAAGGGAGCCAATCATGCCTCTATACAATTTTTGTTCAACAGCAGAACCTGTTCCTTCAAGGTCCAACTTGGTGGCAGGAGCTATTGGAGTATCAATTGGTTTAGCATCATCCATTTTGAACCTCTTAAGCAATTCTTTGACATATTTTTGTTGATGAATCCATGTACCTCCAGGTGTTTGTTTTATTTGAAGCCCAAGAAAGTAGTTTAATTCACCCATCATACTCATTTCAAACTCATTGCTCATAAGATTTGCAAATTCTTTTGTGAGACTCTTATTTGTAGCTCCAAATATGATATCGTCAACATAGATTTGCACGATCAGGAGACCCTTTTCTTTATTCTTGAAGAAGAGTGTATTATCAATTTTTCCTCTTGAATATCCATGACTTAAAAGGAATTTTGACAATCTATCATACCATGCCCTTGGAGCTTGTTTTAACCCGTAGAGAGCTTTGTCAAGCTTATAGACATGATCAGGGTAGTCATTATTCTCGAAGCCAGGGGGTTGTTTAACAAAAACTTCTTCTTGTAATAGCCCATTCAAAAAGGCACTTTTGACATCCATCTGATACAATGTGAACTCCATGTGAGATGCGAAAGCTATAAGCAATCTGATTGCTTCTATTCTTGCCACGGGTGCAAAAGTTTCATCATAATCTATCCCTTCTTCTTGATTATATCCCTGAACAACCAACCTAGCTTTGTTTCTGATTATGGTACCATGTTCATCTAACTTGTTCCTAAACACCCATTTTGTTCCAATTATAGTTCTGTTTGAGGGCTTAGGTACTAGATGCCATACTTTACTTCTTTCAAATTGATGTAATTCTTCTTCCATGGCTATAATCCAATCTGCATCTTGAAGAGCTTCACTTATTTTCTTTGGTTCTACCATGGATAGGAATGCACTATGCGCGTAGTGATTCTTCATTCTTGATCGAGTGGTAATTCCTGAAGAAAGATCAGTGAGCAGATTTTCCAATGGGTGTGATCCTTGGTATTTGTACTCTTTTAGGATAGGAGTTGATCTTTCTTGTTCTTCATTATCATCTGACTGATTTTCATCTGTATCAACTCTTTCATCAGAATTCACTTGAGTTTCAGTTTCTTCTCTGTTTGTTGTGTCAGAGGAACCAGTTTCTTGGACCTGTTCCTGTTCAGAGACAGCATGTTCTTCAGCTGATGTGTTACTGAACAACACATCTTCTTTTGACATAGTGCTGCTTTCATCGAAGATAACATGAACACTCTCTTCGACACACATAGTTCTTTTGTTGAGTACCCTATAGGCTTTACTATGTGTGGAATATCCAAGAAAAATTCCATTGTCACTTCTAGCATCGAATTTCCCAAGCAGATTTTTTCCATTGTTATGAATGAAGCACTTGCATCCAAACACTCTAAGATGAGAGATGTTGGGCTTTCTCTCTTTCAATAATTCATATGGAGTTTTTTCTAACAAGGGTCTGGTCATGCAACGATTTATGGTGTAGCAAGCAGTGTTTATTGCTTCTGCCCAGAATTGGTTTGCAATTTTGCTTGCAATCATCATAGTTCTAGCCATTTCTTGAAGAGTTCTGTTCTTTCTCTCCACCACACCGTTTTGCTGAGGTGTTCTAGGGGCAGAGAAGTTATGATCAACCCCATGATGGTCACAATATTGTGCAAACTTTGAATTTTCAAATTCAGTTCCATGATCTGATCTGATTGCCTTTAGTTGTTTCCCATATTTTCTTTGAATTTTTCTCATTAGTGAACAGAAAGCTTCAAATGCATCATCTTTTGCTGCAAGGAATAGTGTCCAGGTGTACCTAGTGTAATCATCTACTAAGACAAACACATATCTTTTTCCCCCTCTACTTTGAACCCTCATTGGCCCACATAAATCCATGTGAATTAGTTCTAAGGAACAAGTTGAGCTTACCATCTGTTTGGACTTAAATGATGACTTTATCTGTTTTCCTAGAGTACATGCTTCACAAACCTTATCCTCCTTGAATTTATTTTTAGGCAGTCCTATAACTAAATCCTTGGTGATAAGTTTGTTTAATTGAACTTGGCTAGCATGACCCAACCGTTTATGCCACAACAAGGGATCTTTTTCCAACACGCTTAAACACACTAGATTTGTGTCAGAGATAGTTGAGGTGTCTACGGTGTAGACATGTTTATCTCTTTTTCCTGTTAACACTAATTTTTGTGTGTTTAGATTGATTACTTCAACACCAGTGGATAGAAAGATTACCTTATTACCTTTATCACACAATTGAGATATGCTGAGTAAATTGTGTCTAAGCCCTTCCACATAGTATACTTTATCAATTGAATGTTCATCAGTTCTTCCAATCTTTCCACAACCTTTGATTTGACCCTTTTTTCCACCACCAAAAGCAACCATACCTCCTTTTCCTTCTTCTAGTGAGAGAAACAATGTCTTATTCCCTGTCATGTGTCTTGAGCAAGCACTGTCCATGTACCACTGCTGCTTGCTTTCTCTCACTTCTTCCTGAAAAATTAGAGGTTGGATTTAGGAACCCAGATTAGCTTGGGATTTTTGTTTTGATCAAAAGGGTGAATCAGATTTCTACGTGCCCAGTTGGGCAGACTGTTTTTTCTGGGTATGTACTTGTTCCTCTGAACAGTTCTATAGGTTCTAGTTGAGTTGTTTTCTTCAGTGGCTATTTTGTTTTTGGGACAAAATTGTTTAGAATGACCAGAGTTGCCACACATGATACAAAACATAGGATTTCCATTTATGGGTTGTTCATATCCTATTCCGGTTTTGATGTTCCTATTGTTGTTTCCTAGATGAGTTACTATCATAGAGGATTTTGTCCATTTGTTAGCTCTTTCCAGATCACCTCTTACTCTAGTCAATTCAAGATTTATCCTTTTACAATTTTCCTTTTCCAACTTTAAAGTTTTTTTGAGTTTGTCAACCTCAAGCTTTTGGTCAGGCAGCTCACCCTCTTTTCCTTTGCCAAGAACTTTTAATTTTGAATTCTTAGTTCTTAGTTCCAGATTTTGGGTTTCAAGTTGCTTGATTTTTTCTTGAAGGTCGAGTTTGTTATTATTGAGATCAATATGCTCAAACTTTAAGCTGGATAGGGAAGCAAGTAGTTGGTTCTTGGTGTTCACAAGTTCTTGAATTGTGTCTATGGATGTAAGCAATAGGAGTGAAAGCTTTTTCTTGGAGAACTTTGCTAGCTTATCCTTTAGATTAAGAAGGTTTACCTCAGTTTCTTCAGAGTCTGATTCAGGTTCAGCGTCTGATTCTTCTATTGCCATCAAGGCAAGGTCTTCAACATCCTCATACATGTCTGAGGAACCTGTTCCCCAGGCTGCATACATTGCTTGTTCCTTTTCCTTGGTTTTCTTTTTGTTGAGGAGTTCCTTCCTTTCTTTTTCAGCTCTTTCCTTTTTCCATTCTAATTCCCACATTGGGCAATCCTTTATTTGATGATCTGTCTTACCACACTTAAAGCAACCTCCATTTTGTGACCGTTCAGGATTTTTTTCTTTCGAGGGTGGTGATTTCTTGGTAGAGTTTAACCCCCTTTTGAAGAGTTTCTTGAAGTTCCTACTTATCAAAGCTAGATCATCGTCATCTATGTCTGATTCGTCACTTTCAGTTGCTTTAAGACCAAGAACTTTTTCTTTATTTCCTTCACTTCTTTTGTCAACATTCATCTCATAGGTTTTGAGATTCCCAACTAATTCATCTAAAGACATAGTAGTTAGATCCTTAGCTTCTCTAATGGCAGTGACTTTGATTTCCCAAGACCTAGGCAAAATCCTAAGTACTTTGTCAACCTGTTCCTCAGTGGTATATACTTTGCCTAGTGAGATTAGTTCGTTTACCACAGTGGTGAATCTGGTGATCATATCTTGGAGAGATTCTCCAGATTTCATCTTAAAGGCTTCATATTCTGAACACAAACTAGCAATCCTGAATTTTCGGACTTGAGTAGTACCTTCATGAGCGTTTTGTAAGGTGTCCCATATTTGTTTAGCAGAGGTACAACTTGAGATACGGTTAAATTCATCAGGTCCTAATCCACACACAAGAATACACTTAGCTTTTGCATTCTTTCCTAGCATCTTATAATCTGCTTCATTATATGTATCTGCGGGTTTAGGTATTTTATTTCCTTCACTATCAGTGGTAGTAGGAATTTGTGGTCCCTTAGTAATCCTTACCCATAATTCGTAGTCTTCAGCTTGAATGAAGTCTTCCATCCTTGCCTTCCACCACGAGTAGTATTGTCCATTGAATAGTGGAGGTCTGTTGATGTGTTGGCCCTTACCGTGTCCGAGTGGAGGTGCAGAACTCATGTTGATCTTATCTTGAGTTGTTAGACTCTCTAAAGATAACCTTGCTCTGATACCACTTGATGGAATTCTACCCTCCTGAATTCTTTAAAGGAACACGTATTAACTACTTGTTTGTATCTGCTTGACGAACTTAACAATAATTATTTTGAACAACACTTTGTATTAATTGTAAAATTCAAGTAATACAAAGATTACAACTTCTTTAGCTCTTAAGGAATTATAAACTCTAACTCCTTCTAATCAAGACAAAAAACTACTCCCTAGTTTTCTATCTTTTCAATGCTTTTCAAGTACTCTAACTTGTCAAGCAAATCTACTACCTAGATTGTAAACAAACTCTTGAATACAATCTTACAACGTTAACACTCAACTCGCAGCACTCAAAAGATTTTAACAAAACTCTCTCAACTCTCTTGATCGTGTTTTGAAGCTCTCTCTTTGTAGGTGCGCAAGTTTTTCTGATCAAAATAGCTCTCTATTTATAGACCAGAAATTCAGCCAATCCTTGTACAAATCAACTTTGTATTTGTCTTCTACAAATCCTTGTTGACTTCTACTAACTCTTTTTCTCGAAACCTTATTGTACTCAAATTTGTTTTTAATAGTTTTCCTTAACCAAGTAAAACTACTATAAACACAAACGTACATATAAGTTTCCACACGTACGCCGCCACTAGCATACCTGCTGCAATATTTCACAGGAACATGTTGCACTACCTGTTCAATTCAATTTTGCCATATTCAAAATCTCAAGATTAACAGACATGATAGTTCCTTATATTTCATGTACACATGTTGATGTAAATGTCATGTTCATGTAGTTTTGATGATTTGACAAACTTAGGGACCTTGTAAAGGTACCAGGTTTCTTACTTGAGTGTTGAAGATGAAAACAAACTCAGGGACCTTGTAAAGGTACCAGACTCCCAATTGTGACGAGCCGGTTGACTGCCAGCTGGAGAAGGTACAGAAAGTAGGTGCACTCTTCCCAACGACGTCAGAAAGTCAGACTTCTCCAACCAATGGCAAAGAGTTTAAGGAAAGTGACTTGTCCATATAAAAGTCACTTTCCTAAACATCATTTGCAGTTTTTGCAACTTGATAAAGAATTCTTCAAGAATACTTGCAAAGGCTATCAGCAAACAAACGGTAGAATTATTCAAACAACAGCAGAAATCTTTGGAGCATCTAGTGTAGTTGTTTAAGAATATATTCTCTTGGTCTTACATTGTAAACTATTCCTGAAACTATAAAGGAATCAGTGGGTAGTGTTGAAATTCTAAGTTGTCTAGGTGGGATAGCTTAGTGGGTAGATTCATTTCTACTTAGGCTTGTTAAGCAATAGAGATTATTGCTTGACCGTGAGATTAAAAACTTTTTCTCACATTTGTTGTAATCGTGTTTCACTTTTGCTTGTGAAGATTAGTGAAAACGATTGAAAATCCTGTGAGACAGGTCGTGGTTTTACTCCCTTAAGCAAGGAGGTTTCCACGTAAAATCGATGTGTTGTTTAAACTGCATTTACTTTTTGTTCATACTTGTTAGTGTGTCAAGGGACCTGATCCATTGACTGATAAGTGAAGGCATATATTCTATCATGTAGTCTTCAATCTTCAGCTTTCAGTATCATCACTATTGAAAATGCGAACAAAAATGGTATATCTGGCTTCATTAACCCATATAATTTTGATATGATTATTCAACCATAATGTGAAAATTCTACTCTGACAAAATTATTCAAGAATCAGCATCAATAGCCACTTTTGGATCTTTATTTTGCAGCAGTAGTTGGCTGTGTATGTGGAATCATGATTCTTGGATAATCGTAACTGCTCAGCATGCCTTTGGTACTTCACATATCCACTTGTTATTGGACGCAAGAAGCATAAATTTGGACATTGGGCCGATGAAGGATTGCTAACTCTCTGCTGTTTTTCTTAGTAGGTTTCGATGAGGATCCCAGAGATTATCTTGTGTGCCATCAACAGGCATTACATTAACGATTTTTCTTTCGAGTATTCCATAACCAGCTCATGAGGATGTATTTTTTAGCAACTTGTCTTTTAACCAATATTATTAGTTTTCTTTTTCTTCTTTGGTTTTCTTCTGATGAATAAACTTCTCATATTGATGAAGTATCCCAATTCCTTTAACTTGTTGGATATTACTTTTTATATTTTGTACCTTTTCCAATTGATGGTAAAAAATTTTATGGTTGTTTGAACTATTTTTTGACAGAAATTTCACCTTAAAGTTCTCTTATTACCAATACCCCTTATTAGTTTTATAAATTTTTAAAATCCCTCGTTTTTACGCATTAGATTAATGTATTAACGCATCAAATTAATGTATCTCGCGCATCAGATTAGTGTATCATGTATAAAATGTAATGTATCTTACTTAACGATTAATGTATCTCGCATATCAGATTAATGTATCAGCAATTATATTATTGTATCAGTTTGAGGGATTTATGTAATTATAAACTCATAAGAGACAAATGGTAATTTTACCTTACAAGTATCTGATTTTTGTCCTTAAATTAGAGCACTATTCCCCTAATGACATGAATTGTGGGGCGTTTCGACCCCTACTATTTTGTTATTACTATTAGAAGTTGTGATTCCTGGAATATAAATGGTAGTTTTTTAAAAATCAATTTACCGGATTTAAATCGCCGCAAAATAACCCCGTTATTTGTTATAGGGGTTACTGAACTTAATTATGGCAGACCTAATTCTGGGATTATTACAACCTCTATTACAACAAATTGCATGTAAAATAAACTCCCGCTGTTTAGGCTTTTATTTGTAGTGCCTTATAGATTTATTTGCTTATCATTATTAGAGCTTTTTATTTTTAGTTAAATTTTTCTTTCATTCTTTACCGTAAGCATGTGAGAAATAAAAAGAAAAAAGTATGAATGAAAAGAGAAAAGTAAGAAAAAAATTTAAAACTATATTTTTAGCAGCTATATTGTAATATTTTTGTATCTATTAAAAAGAATTAGGCATCTATAAGAAATTTAACAAGAAAATGAATTTAAAAATTTGACCATCAAAATAATAAATTTAAATTAATCGCTGAATAAAAAAGTCAAAATAATTGAGATGAGGATCAAATAAGCCCCTACATGAACTCTATTGAATAAAAGAAATTAAAAATTAAATTATTCACTTTCGTTAAACCAATAAGGTACTTTGGTTTATTTGTGTAAAGTAGAGATGTCTATGAATAACTTTTATAACCACTAAATCATAAAGTGGATAGGTATGTCCCTTTTCTCATCCTTTATTCTAGACTTCCAAGTCAATTTGCTAGACTTTCTCTTAATATGTTCCATTCCAATAAGTTGGGTAGGCCAAGCAGAGTCGGAGTAAAAATTTTTAATAAGGGATTGAAAATCTATATAAGTAGATAGTCAAAGTGGGTTTGACATTTACTATGTACACATATAAAATTATTTTAATCAGATATAAATAATATAATTTTTCGTCGAAGGAGTTCGGGTGAACCCCCTTCGTACAAGGTAGCTCCGCCCCTGGGTCTTAATATGTTCCATTCCAATTAGTCAATAATAATATAGTAAAACAATAAACTCCATTTATCTTTTTGAGGAACAGAGATCTCAAAATCTTACTGTAAAATGAAAGGTTTGAGAGTTGAGGAAGCCTCAAATGTCAAGTCGCGTTGTATGTACGATGTGTTCATGAGTTTTAGAGGTGAGGATACTCGTAAGACTTTCACTGATCAGCTTTACAAAGCTTTGGTGGATGAGGGTTATCGAACATTCAGAGATGATAATGAAATTGAAAGAGGGGAAGATATTAAATCTGAATTGGATAAAGCAATTCATAGCTCAAAGAGCTCAATTATCATCTTATCAAAAAATTATGCAACATCTAGTTGGTGCCTTGATGAACTTGTCATGATTCTTGAAAACAAGAGGAAAAGAGGACATGCTATATTGCCAGTTTTCTACTATGTGGATCCGCTCGATGTTGGAAAGCAAATGGGGAGCTTTGCTACTGCATTTGCTACGCATGAACAACGAATAATGGAACAATCTGATGATGAAGGTAAAGAGGAGTGGATCGAGAAGATCAAACGGTGGAGGGCAGCACTCAGGGAAGTCGCTGATCAAAGCGGGAGTGGCATGGTTCTACAGAGTTCATCTCAAGAGTAAATTTCTTTCATCTTCTCTTTCTCTTTTCTATTTTCTCTACATCAAATTCAATCCTCTGAAAAAATAAAAAGTACGAAGCTTACAGCGAGTGAGACTCTGACTTTTGCTTTTAAACAAAATTATCATCTCTTGCTAAAATGTATATGGCTCTCAATTAAACTTCAATTCAAAGCCTTCACATGCATAACATCAATTGATAATCAGTATAATTGATCATCAATTGAAAAACAACACAAGGGACAAGTCATCTTATAGTGTGTGTGTGTAATACACCGAAAATTTCTAATTTAAGACCTGAACCATTGTTCATTTGTGTAGATAGTCGTATCTGGTGATTTTTAAATTGTGCTTAGGTGTGTTAAGCCCAATTCTTTTGTGTGAGAATTTATTTGGACATGAATTATGGTCACGAGAATCTCTTAGCACAAGGTTGAGTTGAAAGTTTCCTTACCGATTATGTTTTAATACTTTGATCAAATTCAAACGATCATTTCTCTCATCACATAATGAATTAGGTGGACTATGATCTATGTAATTAAAGGTCTATGACTCATCTTTCCAATGCCACCAAGTTTGCTTCATTTCAAGTTCGAAATAAAAAGGTATTACCATTTTACAAGAGACTACCACAATAGAGTTTTCTGAGTTAATGACCTACGAATCACTTCTACGAGTCACAGCAGAGCTACTACCCGTACTATTGACTCATGGAAAAACAACTGAAAGTCAATTTTGGGATCCAATTCCTGTGGACCCATCTATGGGTCACAGAAACTTCTATAGGTCGTAGTTTAGGCTCGTAGAACAAACTTTTAGCCTTAAAACTTCAATATGAATTTCATGGATGAGATCTATGATCGATAGGTCAAACCACGAACTGTTGATGACCCCGTGGAATGTTTTTGACAGCTTTTAAGTGGGGTTTCTTGTCTTTTCCTACTTTTCCTTAGCCCAAGACATGAAGTTTTAACTTCAATTAAGGGAATATATTTCCACCAAGTACTCAATTTTCTTTTAATTATATGCTCTCAACTCCCCAACTCAAAAACAACCCCCCCCCCCGGGCAAGGATAGCAAAAGCTAGAGTTTTAAGGCTTCCAATCAACTTTTTTTTTCAATTTTCTTCAAGAACTTTGTTCTTCCGAATATGTACTACTTCAATGAGAATGTTCATTTCTCTCTCATGTCTAAAGTGTTTTGATTATATTATAAAATATGTACAAACTTAGGATTTTACCAAATCTTATTCAAGCTATGATTTTTATTCAGAATTAGAGTTTTATGAAAGATTTCTCCAGTATATCAATGAGTTACTATGAACTACGTATTTTATTATATTATTATGATTCTCCAAACATGTGTCAAGATTATTTATGAAGCTATGAGAGCTACTTTTGAGTATTTACGAATTATGCATGATTTCAAATAAGTTGTCTCGTGTTTAAAGTCATGTGCATAGAAGTAAAGATATGCTTATGAAAGAGATATTTTGAGCATTGCCAGAGAACACCACGACTCATGATCAGTAATGAGAGTATAACTTCCAGATATGTAATTAATGTTTAGGCAGTATGACTTCTCGAGTCATTAATTAATGATCAAATCACAATATGATTTTAGATATAGTTTTCATCATTACAACCTAAATACACGTTATTTTAAGAGTTTTTAAGGGTATTTTGAATGATCCTAAATGCATTATTTTACAATGAGAAAGAAAACACTATTTTAATTAGAAAAGCATTAAGAGTATACGGAGGCATTCAGACATATAAAAGTTGAATTATCCCTTAAAAAGGGGTCTTTTTGAGTATTATCTCAACTCATATATGCTATATGAGCATATTGATGCTGATTATATTGCAAGTAGTATCGAGCACCAAATTGAGTAATAGTTCATTTTAAATACCAAGCCCCGTGAACTACATAGTTAGTGTAGGATAGGGTCGTATCGATTTTTGGGTGAGTACTCCTTATTGCCTCAAGAAGGCTTATTGGATGGATCCATAGTAGTGCTTAGCATCCTACAGCCCGACAAACTGTAGGATGACCCTGACAACGTGGGTGAAATGTTGTACCTTCGCTAGGTTCATAGTGATGATTGTCGATTAAATAAGTAAAGTTTATTATTTTCATATTGCTTTTAGTACATATTTTATTGTAAACTACAAATGGTTTTCACCACTTGTTCATATCTTGTTTCACTTGAGTTATATTTAATCATCAGTTCAACTGTTGTTTTATTTGGCCATATTGTATTCTCGTACATTCAATGTACTGATGCTATTCAACCTCATTTCATGAACCAATTTTAAGTATTTAGGATTATCAACAGACGTTCCATTAAGATCACATCATCTACTCGTCAACATATAGTGTAACCTCCTTGCTTTCGAAGGACTCCATTTTTGTTGATTTATAGTATCAGGGTTTTGAGGTGTCGTTAGTCTTCTCTCAACACCGATATTTAGATAGGATTGGCTTCATGGACAAAAAGAGTTAGACGGTTTCCTTAACTTTTCTCACATGTTTTATTAAACACTTACTATTTATATTAAGTATTTTCATACTTTGTTTTAAAATTTCTTTAAATGTTTAAATGCTCATCTATTAAATTAAAGCCTTCGTGTATCTTATTGAGTCATATGCACCATAGTTAGCCAGACAAACGGTTCGCTTGGGACCAAAAATGGTTTTGAGTGCCGTCCACGTCCAGGGTGAAGAAAACATAACAACTAATTAAAGGAAACAGTTCAATCAACAAAATAGTCTAATAACCGAAAACATTACTAACTTTAGTGTAAACAGATGTAGTAAACCAAAGCTTGAGTAACTACTCATTGGTAGAGTAGCCAAATCAACACACATATCCTTGAATATGTTTCAGAAGAGAAAGTATAATAATTCATATAACTTTTAACTTGAGATCACCCAGCTAACCAATTCTGTTTTTGTTTGTTCCACTTTGATCTTTATTGTAGGACTGAGTTGAGATTTATAGAGAAACTTGTGAAAGTTACTGAAAATAAAGTAAACCGTTCAATCCTGAGTGTTGCTCCTTACCTAATTGGTATGCATTTTCGGGTTAGCAATATTTGCTTGTGGTTGCAACATAAAACACATGATGTTGGTATTTGGGGCATTTGTGGTATGGGTGGTATAGGGAAGACAACAATCGCCAAATATGCATTTAACTCTAACTTTGAAAGTTTTGAAAGAAGCAGCTTCCTCTACAATGTTAGAGATTTTTCAGAGTCAACGGATGGACTAATTTATCTGCAGAAACAATTTCTTTCTGATATTCTTGACGGGAGGAAGATTGACATTCAGAGTGTTGAAGATGGAATGAATCAGATCAAAAGTGCTGTTTATGGTAAGAGGGTTCTTATTGTGCTGGATGATGTTGATGAAGTGGAACAATTAGCTGCTATCGTTGGAATGCGAGATTGGTTTTATTCAGGCAGTAAAATTATAGTGACAACTAGGCACATAGAGTTACTAAGGGCTTGTGAAATTGAATTGATTGATCATGTTCAGAAACTGAGCCTAGGCGAATCTGTTGAACTATTTAGTTGGCATGCATTCGGACAAGACCATCCAGTCGAGAATTACACCAAGTTCTTGACAAGGATTATAGAATATTGTATTGGATGTCCTCTAGCTTTACAAGTTTTGGGTTCTTCTCTCTCTGGTAAAAGTCTGGATGTATGGGAAAGTACACTAAAGAAACTAGAGGCAATTCCTAATAGTAAAGTATCGAAGAAACTGCAAATTAGTTTTGAGTTTATACAAGATGATCATGACAAAAGCCTATTCCTTGACATTGCTTCCTTCTTTCTTGGAAAGAATGTAGACCATGTTGTCACTATACTTAATGCATGTGGATATTATACAATGGTTGGGCTTCAGAATCTCCGAGATAGATTCTTGTTGATAATTGATGAATATGGAAAACTGAGGATGCATCCATTAGTTAGAGATATGGGACGAGAAATTATACGCCAAGAATCACCTAAGCATCCCGAAAGACGGAGTAGATTGTGGCATTTCAAGGACTCATTTAATGTTCTGAGAGAAAAAATTGTACGATCCATTATTTTTCCAGTTACATTTACTTTCACAAATCTGCTTTTTATGTTATATATCTCAGTATTCTTTTCATCAGGGTACAGATATGATCCGAGGCCTGAACGTTAGGTCTTGTGCACACAAAGATAAGCCACCGAGATTCTTTTATCATCCAACAGCACATGACTACTTGCAGGAATGTGCCTACCTAATGGGGAAAAAGAAGCTGTCAAGCCAAAGTAATCCATCAAGGCAACCACAACCTCGTAAAGTTCTTACTAATGGTTCACTTGGCAAATCAAAGAAGGTGGACAGTGTCAACACTGATGCATTTTCGGGTATGCACAAATTAAAACTGCTGCAACTTGACAATTTAGCACTTAAAGGAAATTATAAGGAGTTCCCAAGGTCATTGAGGTGGTTGTGTTGGCACAAATTTCCATATAAATGTTTACCTGATGGCTTACCTTTGGAGAAACTGGTCGTCCTGGAAATGCGCTATAGTAGGTTGCATCATCTTTTTGAAAGAAACAAGGTACTACACAATGTATATTCCCTCTGCCTTGAAAACTTGTTCCTTGCACAAGTCTTTTATATAATATCCCCTTGTTTTTAAGATTTTAAGATTCATTTTTTTTGTTTTTGTTTACAGGTTCTAAGTGCATTAAAGATTCTGAATTTGAGTCATTCAGAAGGTTTGTCCTATACCCCTGACTTCTCAAAGCTTCCAAATCTTGAGAGGATAATTCTCAAGTACTGCACTAGGTTGACTCAGATTGATAAATCGATTGGAGGACTAAAGAGACTCCTCATTTTGAACCTGAAATGCTGCCAAAGTCTACGGAAACTTCCCAGATGTATTACTAATGTCCATTCCCTCGAGAAGCTTATTCTGTACGGTTGCTCAAAATTTGAATGGTCTTCATTAGAGTTGAATAAGATGCAGTCATTGCTAGAGCTTGATGCCGGTGGAACTGCTATCCATCAAGATTCCACTTGTGTACGTAAGAAGCATTTACTGAGTTTAGCTCTGTGCACTTCAGTCTCAAGCCCAAGAAAATCTCCTGGAATCGTTAACCTGTTAACTACAGTATCTCAGACATTAGTAACCTTAAGTCTTATTGGATGTGGTCTATCAAGTGATTTGATTCCAGTGGAGCTTGGTGATTTCTCCACACTGCAGAACTTGTATTTAAGTAAGAATCCAATTGACAGCTTACCAGATAGCATCAAGAAGCTTACCAATCTCCAGGTACTTGAGTTAGAGAAATGCCAAGAACTTAAGTATCTTCCAGAGATTCCAGCCAGTGTCACAACGTTGAGCATCTACGGATGCAGGTCAATCGAGCGGTTATCAAATTTACCAAACATATTGACAACATTGGAATTTCTTGTGTTAAGTTGCAACAAACTAATTGAGGTTCAGGAAATGTTCCAGCTAAAATGCATTTCTTTATTTGATGCTGATTTAATCAGCGTTCTGGGATTACCCAACTTGAGTGACATGAAAGTGGATCTCTACAACAACCTGACTCTTACAAGATGGAAATGTCCTATACAGGTTTGTCATATGCTGATTTATTTGCTCGTATCACACGAATATTAATGAAGTATATTTGTGATTAATATGCAGGGCCTCTATGAATTTGGCATATTCAGTACTTCTTTTCATGGAAGTGAGCTTCCAGACTGGCTAAGCTACAAATCTACGGGGTCGTCCTCAATCAGTTTTGATGTGCCTAATCATGACATTCAGGGTTTAAACTTATATGTTATCTATGGAAAGGCCAATATATCTTATTGTACAAGGAGAAATAAATTTTGGAATGAGTTTCATGTTAGAGTGGTAAATAAGACCAGGATTTGAGATGGACATATAGTCCAATAATTCATGGTATTCCAGATAATGATGAAGATATCACATGGCTATGCAATTGGGAAATAGGAGATCACTTGGATCCTGGAGATTCTATGAGCATTTCAATGACTCTATATTCTGGTGTTCGATTGAAGCAACTTGGCGTCCACATTGTGTATAAGAACAATTTGAGATGTAACACATCATCATCTCCTCATCCACACAATCTCATTAATGGGGTGGACAACTCTGCATATCAGGTTCAAGGCTCCTACTTGCTCTGTCATCATGACTTTGATATTCAACAAAACTATTTCACTTATGGCTGGAACTCAACGGGCTGGTATGATTTCTTCTTTGGTGATAATTCTGAAGATTTTCCCGAGGAAATGGTTCCCCGTCACAATGCAGGTATGACCGGAGAGAATGTCTATGGACTTCTAAATGGAGTGGAGGATGATAAAACATGACCATTGCCATGATGCCGGATTGCTGGTGTGGAGAGCTAAGGTTTTCTAAATCATGTGTTGGATTTCTGACCCCAAATTTGTCTAAAAAATAAGTATATTCTTCGCAACAGTTACGTTTTGTAAAGCAAATAAAATAATGACAAAATATTTTATTACAGAAAACCCTGGCTCATAAAGGAAAAAAACCCACGACTTACACCTTTGTAGGTTTGAACTCCTCTTCATAAAATTCTGAGCCTCAATCACATATTACAAACCTATGTAACCTAAGGAATTATAAACTCTAATTCCAGCTAAGAAATTACAAACTCTAATTCCTAGTTATCCAAGACAAAAATCTCAGGTTTAAGTCTTCTACTGTCCGTCAAGTTTCTCAAACTTGTTAGATAAATCCTGCACACACACTTGATTGTAATCAAAATTCTTAATTACAATCTTACAACTTTTTCCTCACAAACTCTCAACACTCCCCAGTAAATCTCAAAACTCTCTCAAACTCTTGATCGTATTTTGATCCTCTTTCTAAATAAGTGTGCAATTTTCTCCAGCAAAACCATCGTCTTATTTATAGATTTGGACTTGAATCCAAAACCTATTTCAACTAGAAATAGTATTTGTGCTCTGCTTACTTTTTCTCTTGAAACCTATAAGCTCACGCGTAGGATTCCTATTTCGTGTGGAACTCCTAGTTCAACTCGAACTTGTCTTCAGTTTTCTTTCTTGACTTCACTTTGATTTATTTCCTTCTTGAACTCTTTATTTACGTCCTTTATTTTCTTCTTTGATTATGCTTCCTACTTCTCTTAGTATTCATATCTATATTTACACTTTGACTTAATATGCACTCCATTTTCTTTGTAGGACTCCTTTATAAAAAGGAAAATTTATGCATTGGTTGCTTGTCGAAAAAGCAATCCTTTCACTGCATATAACTTCTAATTCGTGTGGTTGACGTTCTCCTTATCCCAGTCGGATTCGATTTGAAAGGAACATGTTGACGCAACAGGTTCCTTTCATCTATTCCTCTATTTGTCAATTATCAGAAATATTCTCGTTCTAACAAATTTCCCTTTTTGATGATTACAAACCATTGTTTCTTATGTGAATAGATCAATCTGTGAACTCATTTGGAAATCAAAATTCCCTCTAATTTTAAATGAAAAATATTTACTCTTGGGGAATACTTAGGGCATCTTCAACCCAAACACCAATTTGGTGTGATCAACTCCAACCCACTACATCAAATTTTACACAAAAAAGGAATATTTTTCTCTCTCTTTATTATTACTCCCTCTGTTTAAAAAAGAATAACTTTCTTTCCTTTTTAATCTGTTTAAAAAAGATTGACCTCTTTTCTTTTTTGGTAACATTTTAATTTCAGCTTTCCACGTGGCATGTTTAAGGCCACAAGATTGAAGGACAATTTAATACATTTGACATAATTTTAATTTAGGAACACGAGATTCAAAAAATTTCTTTATTTTCTAAAATTTTGTGCCAAGTCAAATAAGGTCACTCTTTGTGAAACAGAGGGAGTATATTATTATTTCTTATTTTATTTATATATTTTTATTGGGAAAATTGTATATAACAGCAAACTAATAATTCAAATTAAATGCTATAACCACACTTGATTTAATTGTGCGTTATAGCAAACTGTTTCCCAATCACCTCTCTCCCTCGAACTCTCGCTCGTCACTCTGCCTCTCTCGCTCACTCCCTTTGTTGCTTGCCTCTCTCGCTTTATATAATGAGAAATGTATAAATTGTGTTTCTGTTTGTATAACGAAGGAGAAAATTGTATATAAGCATGCAAATACATATATCTTCGTCCTATACACTAATAATTATACGATAAAAATATTTCACTGTCCAGTTCTCTTTTGTCTTTCTCTCTTTCTTGCTTTATACAAACACAGATTATACAAAATACAATGTATAATTTATGTTTGTATAAAGCTAGAGAGAGAGAGAGAGAGTGATATTTGATATACAAATATTTTATTTCGATTCAATTGTATACAAATTCAAATTTTATACAGATATACAAACACATAAAATTAAATTGAGAGGTTGTCAAAGATTTATACAAACAGAGGCTGTCAACAATTTATACTAATGATCTGCCAGCGAAATTATACAAATCTGAAGAGGAGCCAACGAATTATACAAACGAAAGGCTACCAACAATTTATACAAATAGTCTGCTAGCGAAATTATACAAATCTGAAGAGGAGCCAGCAAATTATACAATTGTTTCTTTTGTATATCTGTATAACAAAATAGCCTAGCTTCTTTTGTATATATGTATAACAAAATAGCCAAACTTCTTTTGTATATATGTATAGCAAAATAGCCTAGCTTCTTTTGTATATTAGTATAGCGAAAATAGTCATAACATGTTTGCTATGGAGCACAATTATGCAAACAATAGTTATAACATATAAATATGAATTTTGTATTTGTTATATGTGAAAGTTGTTCTTTCTTATTTCATAAAACAATTACTTTCTCAAACATTCACCAGATATTATTCATATTATTTCCTTTTATAATCGTTTATATAAAATTATTTTGTACCATAATTTTTTAAATAATATAAATTACTAGCAAATATCGACATTATGCATAATAATGGATAATACAAATAAAAGTGAAACCATCAATGAAATACAACTATATAAACATTACATAATTTAAAAATATTTGAGATAATGGACAAGTACCCCCCTCAACCTATGCCCGAAATCTCAGAGACACACTTATACTATACTAAGGTCCTATTACCCCCCTAAACTTATTTTATAAGTAATTTTCTACCCCTTTTCGGCCTACGTGACACTATCTTGTGGGCCAACGCTGGTTGACTTTTTTTTTTCAAGTTTGTGTCACGTAGGCCCAAAAGAGGTAGAAAATTACTTATAAAATAAGTCAGGGGATAATAGGACCTTAGTATAGTATAAGTGTGTCTCTGGGATTTCAGGCATAGGTTGAGGGGGTACTTGTGCATTTTCCTAAAATATTTTGAATTCTACATAAATATTCAACTTTCAAAATCAATACGGTGCTTCTATAAATGCTATATTAATGTATTTCGTAGTTCAAAATTAGCTTCTTTGTCCTTCGTTTTTTTATATCGAGCTAGAAATTATTGAAATTGATAATCTTCATCGTTTGTCATTTCTACGGTCAGATTTAGACCTTCTGACGCATCTTGAATTGGTGCATAAGATCACGCTCATCCTCAAGTATCGTATTGTGCATTATAATAAATGAAGTTAATATATCATGCAACACTTCTTAATTTTTTAAAAAAGTCATAGATAGAAAATTTAATTTATAAAAAACTAAGTTTTATACGTAAAATTAATATTATAAAAATATTATATAAAAAATAATTAAATATACAAGAGATCTAATTGAAACATACAATTTATATAATGTTTAATTAAAAGTTTGTATAACGAAATAATATTAAAATATTCAAAAAGTGAATTAGTGTGATGAATAGTGTTACACCATATTCACACACAAAATTTGTTGTAAAAATTGGAGCTCAAAACACCAAATTATACACCAAATTTAGAATTTGGTATAATATTTGGTGTTGGGTTAGAGATGGTCTTAGTCCGCTTGTATTCATTTTGAAAATATGAACCTAACTCTCATCATCCTCATGCTCAAGTACTCACATCTTAAAACAAGTTGTAAATAATTGTAAAAGACTTTTCAAAATGACTCAAAAGACTTTCTCAACCTTTACTTTGATTTGAAATAAAGATTTTAGAGTTATGATTTGGAATATAGGATCTCTTAATTATCTAAGAAGGTTTAGGTAGTTGATAATAAGAACCGAGCAAAGACATAAATTGGAGAACACTGGCGCGACGCGAAGGGTGAATCATTTTTTATCACGAAATTTATTTTTGAGGTAGAGGACTTCGTATCCTCTTCGCGATGCGGAGAGGGAGTGACTATCTGAAGAGTGAAAATCTTAAGCGTCTCCTCGACGCAAACCTGGGCGCAATTATTTTTCCGTTCTTTTTTTTCTCTCTCCCAAACTCGACTCAATTCATACCCAAAACAGCTTTCTCGTCCAAATATCACGAAATTTCACAAATCCAAAACAACTTCGATGAAACCCATATAGTAATATATCAAGGGACTCAATTCATTTGCAAAAACTCTCACCTCAAGAACTCCAGGACCTTAATTTATCAATTTAACTGAAGAACATCTCAAGAACTCATCAATCAAGTTCAAGAATGAATTCATGGGTACATGATTGACGTGAGGGAGAACAAAATCAACACTCTGAAAGCTTACATACCTCAAAAGAATCAAATTCTTAGCGAAATTCCTCAAAGCTCGCAAGAAAATCTTGAACACTCGTAGCTTTTCTCCCTTTTCCCTATTTGAACTTTTCCCTAACTTTTCAAAAAATTTAGACTTTACCATAAATTAATTTGATCAGCTTTCATCCCTAATTTTGGTGGAAAAAACGTGTGGACTTAGTGGGGTAACGAAAAGAAAAATATCCCTCCTTAATTTAGATGAAATTTCTTAATTGGACATGAAAAATCAAACAAACATATCTCCTTCATTCGAACACGGAATTTAGCATACTTTGTGGCTTTGGAAAGATGACTCAGATTTTTCATTTGATATCTCATGGGTCACCTAAATCATCCTGTGATGAAAGTTATGGTCGTTTGAAGTTGACTCAAAACTCACAATTAAAGACTTATAATTTCCACAAATCTCAAATTGACTAATTCTAATTTAGTTCTTTCTAAAATTCAGCTCTTTCGAAGATTGAGGTGTTACAATTTAGTTCCTCCTCAACTAAAAGATATTAAAATGGTGTTAAAGAACATACTTGAATATCTTTGAGGGACCATAAACATGTGTTTATTCTATTCTGATGAATCCAAGTCAGAACTGATTGTTTACGCATATGCGGAATATTTACCTGATACGCATAAAGCTCGGCCTCAAACATGTTATTTGTTTACATGTGGAAGCACAATAATATCTTGGTGATCAATAAAGCAAACTTTACTAGCCACTTCTTTAAATCATGCATAAATATTAGCCCTCCATGAAGCAAGTCGAGAGTGTGTCTAGATGAGATAAATGACACACCATATTTCAAAAATGTGTGATTTTTCTTCGAGAAAGAATATATCAACCACAATGTACAAAGATAATTTTGCATGTATAGCTCAATTGAAAGAAGGATACATAAAAGGAGACTGGACAAAGCACATTTCATCAAGGTTTTTTTTTACACATGGGTTGTGTTTGGTATGAAGGAAAATGTTTTCCATGGAAAATGTTTTCTTGGAAAACAAGTAGATTTTGGACTTGTTTTCTCATTTTGGTTGGTGCGTAGAAAATATTTTTCGAAAATGATTTTAAGTGTTTAATTTATGAATGAAAAATGTTTTTGAGGAACATCTTTTATTTTTACTAGAGTAGAAAATAATTTATGAAATTGAAAATATATTTTTTTTTAAATTAATATTTTTTCTAAAAAAAAATGTAATTTGAAATTGGAGGAGAGTTTTGGAAAATGTTTTCCTTAATTTTTGAAGGGAAGTCATTTTCCTTAATTTTGAAGAAAACGAGTTGATTTGGAAATATTTTTCAAAACTTTTGCCGCAACCAAACATGAGAAAATTGGAAAACATATTTCAGAAAATGTTTTCCTTCATACCAAACACACTCCTGATCTTTAACAAAATGTTGAGATAGAAGTTCGACAGATCCGTTCAAGTGATAATCTTGTTGATTCACTAAGGCGTTGCCAACATGAACATTTGAGAAGTTGAGGTACAGGATTGGAATGCGTCGTATCCGAGATATCGGGGGGTGGGGTGAAATACGCATTGTAGTGTTTTCCTTAATCATGGTTTTGTCCCAAGTTGATTTTTCCTGGTAAGGCTTTTAATGAGGCAACATTTAAAGCGTATTATAAGATGTGTGAACTCTTTTTCCTTCAATAGGTTTTTTTCCATTGAGTTTTTCCTAGTAACATTTTAACGAGACACATTATCTATGGACATCCAAAAGGAAATTATAAATCAATTGAATCGTGGATTGTCCATTTGATTTATTCAAATATTTATTGAATTCATGTACCTATACTTCTAAGGTGATAAAAACATTTTTAATAACTATGTATGTACTAGAATGGTGACCTTTGAGGATGATATTTCAACACTATAAATAGAGATATCATTCACCATTTGAATGACGCACTTGAATAGAAGAAAAATAATTTTCTCTTTCATCTACTTATCTTGTCTCCTCTCTTTATATTATATAATTATGAACTTATATTTTATAACATAATTAATAGTTATTGTGGTACCGTCCCTTTTACTTTAACTTTTAAAATTAAAATTCAAAACTGTTGGATTTTAAAAAGGTGTGAATGGAAAATGAAGAGTTGCGACTTTTATGAAGAGTTGTGACTTTTATGAAATGTTGCGACTTTTACGAAGAGTTATGACTTTTATGAAAAGTTGCGGCTTTTATGAAAAGTTGTGACTTTTATGGAAAGTTGTGACTTTTATGAAAGGTGACGACCTTCTGAAAGATTGTGACTTTTTCAAAGGTTTGTGACCTTTCCGGTAAGGCACAATAAGAACCTTTTCGCACTATCCTTTGTTTTCTATAAATTGAGGATTTCCTCTCATTTTAAATAGAATTTATGGACTTCTTCTTCAACTACTAAATCTAGTATTCTAAGTGTACTTTACTGCCGTTGAGTGGTTCGCTAACACCGGAGTTTTTGGTATCTATACTCTGGTGATTAAGATCATTTTACCCTGGGAGGTCATATTCCAAATCAAACCTCGGATACTAGAGGGAAATAATTTCCTTAAAGGGACACTGTTAATTCAGTGGACTTGATCTTTTTCCTATTAAAAATTTTCCAGATTTGGTACGTGTTTTACAAACTTTAGATTTGTGAATTAATTTCAGTTCTTCTATTCTTTTGTTCTTCACTGGTTCATTAAACTTGGTAACTTCGTATTTCTGCAAAGTTTGTTGGAATCAGTAAGATTCTTTAGACACATATTAACAACAATTCTTCTTTAAGAAAAATATTTCGTATATTTTTTTTAAAAAACTGTTTCTAATTCTAGTTTCGCAACTAGTTTTAATTTTCTAGTTGTGAAAATGTTCTTAAACTTTGTTTTCTTATAAAGATGTTCACAGTTTTGTTCTAAGTATGTTAGGAATACAAGATGAACAACAAAAACAACTTTATATTAATACATATTGATAAATATTAAGCTCGTGCTTGCCCACGTACTTATCATCTCTAGTTGATGAAACAAGAACCAAAAGGTACTAATAAGTCAACTATTACATATGCATTAATCCCTATTGGTTACATATACTTCTCAATCATTGAACAATGGTTTTTTACTATTGTTTTGCCACATATTTAATCGACTCTTTGCTTGCTCCACCTGAGAAATTATAGGAACATGTTGGTCAACAATCAAGCTATCCGTTTTCAAACTTATCTAAACTATTTAGCCAAATGAAAAATACAACAAGAATTAAGAAGGCTTGGTAATTTATACTTTAAATCCATATTCAGGCAAACTATGTTAAAGTTTTATTCAAATGATATTCCATGATCGAAAATTTGCACTACTAGGTGCCGTTTAGCCAAAAATATATTTTAGAAAAACAAATAAAATTAGTGATCATATAATTTATCATTATTTGGCAAACATCCCAAGTTCCCTAGTTTTAGAAGGAAAAAAAACTAAAAATTGGGCCAATTCTAGTATTTTGGCGATTTTAGAAATTACCTCAAAATTTTATATTCTATAAAAACATCCATCATTTATAATTTTTGGATTACATTTCAATCCTAGTTTGTTATATAAAATTTATACCTTTGTATACCTATTTTATACCATCTGAGTTTGCTCTCTGACATCACTTCCAATTGCAAGTAGTAACAATAGTTTTTCGTATTCAAGTTAATTGTATTTTCCTTTTGTTTTCTTCCTCTCTTCTTTTTCGAATTCAAATAAATTATGTTCCTTGTCGTCACTTTTTTATGAAATACTTCATTATAAAATGATAATACAAACTTATGGATATTTTAAATACTTTTTAGAACTTATAGGTATAAATCATATTTAACTTTTAAAATGTTAAATATTTCTCTCAAAAATCTATAGTCAAGTGCATGATTAAACTTCGCCAAAAAATAACTTGCCAAAAATACTTAGAAAATTGTGGCCAATCGCTAGCTTAGTATAAGTTTTTGGAAAAATTAGGTTTTAGTATATTTAATTTTTGAAAATATTTTTAAAAAATATTGGAAGAAGTTCAAAAAATAAAATAAAAAATTCAAAATTACTCAAACAACTTACCTCTTTCTCCCAATCGGTTCGAAAGGTGACCCACAATAATATGATAGTCTGCATAGCTGTTCCTCCTAACATTCCCAACCATATTCCCTTCACAATTAACCAAAACAATGTTATATAAATTATCACTATTAGCTATAACTATAATTTTAATAATCAAAAACATATATACTGTATACAAATTATAAAAAGGTAAAGTAAATATTATATATACCTTAGCTTCAAGGTTGAAATAAAATCCAAGAAGAATACCCAATGGAATGCCAACAACATAGTAACATCCAACGTTAACGTATGCCACAAATGCTTGCCATCCACATCCAACAGCAACCCCTTCAAATATTATTTTATTCCAATAATTGATATAGTATATTGTTAGGTTAGTCATGTATATCCCTTCACTAAAAAACATATCTATCCTTTATGATAATCTACTAAATTCACGCTAAAACAAAAATAACTTTTAGCAACAATAAATATTAATCTTAATAATAAATGTTAAAATCTTTACAAATATTAATTAAGTGCTATTAAAATCAGTATCACAAAAACTTTAGACACATATATAAAAAGTATTAATTGCTATTAAATATACTTATATATTTAACAATAATTAGTAGTGTCATCAATTCTAATATAATTACAGATAGTTTAAACATGCATATTAAAAGAGTTGAGTCCAACAATTAACAAACATATCTTTAAGTGAATAAAGTCACATGCGTGAGTGAATAAAAACATACCCTGTCTACTTATAAAATTTGTCATAAAGTCCACAGAGCACATCTCGAGATTGATGTGGTATAAAGATTCAAAAAACATTCCAACTTTATTTCTTTGAAAATTGAAATCCCAAGACGAAATTAAATAAAGCTTGATTCCTCCTAAGAGGGAATCATAGTCATACTTTAATTTTTTTTTTATCCCAAAGACCTTATGAATTTAATTGATAGTTATTTTTACCATTTAGATTTCTAGTTGTCCATTATATTAAAAACAAATATTTATTTTTACTGGTTTAGTTTAGAAAATTAAAACATAATTTATTATATTTATAAAATATATTCATTTCTCAATGTATTTTTTCAAAATTTTAAATTGTATTATATTCAAGACCGATATATATATATATGTAAAAAAAATTATAATTCTATTTGTTGCTCCTTAACAGGTGCATGTACCACGTTAATACTTTATCAGTAAAGATAAAATGAGAATATTATCTAAAGAAAGTCACATTTTTTTTAATTCAATAAGAATCAAAAAAATATATTATAATCTAGTAGATTGAAATAAAAGTAAAAGAGAAATGATACCAGATAAAACAGGTTGAATGCCATTGAGTATTAGTGATAGAGCCAAGAGTGGGGCAAGATCTGAGGCAGCTTCAGCAATCACTTGTCCACCCGTGAAGGCATAACTCATGACATGGCGGAACAATAAAACCAAAATTGCAAACACAACAGAAATGACAAATGAACTTATTGTCACTACAACAACAGAAAATGCTGCTGATTTTGGATGTCCACCTCCCAACTCATTGCTCACTCGAACACTGTTAAAAATATATATATATTGGTTTAATTTTTATATACTGATAATATTATCTAGAAAGCATGTTTACGACATTTATAAATTACCTCAAATTGAAGGTTGCCAATCATGCAACACCAAACTTAAAATCGAAGGTTACCAATCATGCAACACCAAACTTGCATTCATGTAAAGATTGTTTTGTGATAGTCCACGATTTTTATAAATAATTTTAATTTGTGTATACTGATAATATTGAATGAAATTATTTAAACAATTAAATATTTATATAAAATAATTATAAATAAATCTTTATGAGTGTGTTAATATCGTAACTAACATGATATGGTATATTATTCAATATATATGTGTGTAATATAACTAAAATATAAAGTATACCATTATATCAAAACTTCATCCCGAAGTATATGAATCATTTGCATTTTTATTTTGGAATGATGACTTAATTGCATGGGTGCAGGGTTGATCATTCTTTTGTGATTTTGTCACATATTTCGATGTAACCTAATTCTTCATTATTGGTTTTGCTAATCATCTTCTTTTTGTCTTATCCCTTTCAATTATTGGTGTCTTTGACTGTGTGATTTCTTAGATGATGCATCAACTTAATTCTACATGCCAAGAGATATTTTATTTTCAATTGTCTCTTAATAGTTTTCTTTTGTTATTATTTTTTACGAATAAACAAGTAAAAGGTGAACAGTAAATAGTTTTCTTTTATTATTATTTTTTATGAATAAACAAGTAAAAGGTGAACAGTAAACCATCTACTTCTTCGCTCTCATTTTACGTGTGACACAATCTCTACTATTATTTAGAGAGTTCAAAAAAAAAGGTTTTTTTGTCTATAATATTATATTATCATTTAAATTCTTAATTATATCATTGTGCTTTTAAATTTTTTTTTATATTGATACTTAATATTTCAGATTGTTAATTATTTAAAGTGAATAAATTTGAATTTTAATCTTAAAGGTTCGTTCATAAGCAAGTAGTTCAAGCACGTTCATTTATAGATTATTGGGCATAATACTACTGAATAGTTGCTTTATATTCCCTCTATCCCTATTTAGTTGTCTATTTTAAAAAAGACACACATATTAAGATAATAATAATTAATATAATCAAGTTATAATTTTACCCTTATTAAATATACTTCCAAAAAGGATGAAGAAATTTTCAAGAAGTTTAAATGAGGGTATAATAGAAATTTTTTTTTGTTCTCTCTTGATTAGACAAAATGGACAAGTAAATAGGGACATCTAAAAAAAGATATGGACAAATAAATAGGAAGAGAAAGTAATTTATTTCAAAAAATATACGTGCATTTATGTTTTATAACTTTCCTATTATACTAACATCTTTAATTTAGGACAACAGTCTTCTCAATTCTTCTTTTAACTATGAAATTAGAGTCACTATTACCTATCCTTTTTAAGTAAATGACATAATAATTAATTATAAAGAGTAGTACTTTCGAAAGAACACATAAATGCTTCAAAAGCTAATATTCCTCATTTAATCCAGATACTAACACCAGTCACTAAGGCCTTTTTAGTATGAATTTTTTGTTAGTTTTAGTAAATTATATGTAAGAACAAAAATATAGCTAATTAAAATAACCTATCAATATTAGTCAAACAATAAATTGGTAATTTGGCATAACACAAAAAACATATTCCTAGCACATTTAATTATATCATGGTAAAAATTAAGAATATATAATATCAAGTAGATATTCAGTAATTAATTAATTAATCACTAACCTTGCTGCTGCATTGAACCCAACGGATATCATGAACACCCACCCTAGAATTGTAGTACTGCATCACAAATTAATAATTATCTTTAAATCAAGAAAAAAAGTTGAAAGAAATAAGAAACAATTTACTACTCCCTCTGGTCCATATTAACTGAATTGTCAGAGTATGACATATACCTCTTAAGAAAAATATTTAAATACACAAATTAAAGACTTGTTTCCACTATTACCTTTTTTATTATTCTCAAACTAGTCTCCTGGAAAACGTAAATTAATTTTTAAAAAATCTCATTCAACGTAGGGTAAAACATTTTTTAAAAACATTGAAAATTCACTTATTTTGTACGGTGAAAACAATCTCAAAATGCTAAGACTGTTTTTCACTATTACCCTTTTGATTATTCTCAAACTAGCTTCCTGGAAAACAGCCTCAACAATTCACGTAATATAGACCAGAGGGAGAGAGAATAATGAATTTGGTAAGTAGATATGTTTTTACCAAACAGCAAGGGAGTCCAATGCCACTTCAGGATTTGGAAGCAAACCAGCAATTAAAATCAAAATCTGAAAATACCAAGTCTCTAGACACAACATAACAGCTGAAGCAAGTGACAACTTGAAAAAATCCCACAATCCATAAAATGCTTGCATACTAAACCCACTCCATGTTTTCTTACATTTATCACTCCACAAAATATACACAAATTGTGCAATCACAACTATCCACCATGAAATACTCAAAACCAAAGCACCACCAAATAATCCCCAATTAAATACATAAAGCACTAGCCATGTTAAAAAGAGGTGAAATATTAATGTAACAGCAGCAATATATGCACTAGGGTTAATAATACTTTGAGCTTGTAAGAATTTTTGGATAGGGAAATTGGCTGCATAAGCAAATATTTGTGGAATTAAACCATACACAAATAGTGCTGCTGCTGATGCTACTTTCTTGGATTGGCCTAATAAAATCAAGATTGGTTTAGAAAATAAGTATGCCACCATTAGTGGTAATCCTGTTAACATAAGAAGTATGGTTGATCTTTGAAGATATATTCCTAGCATTTCATATTTGTGACCACCATATGCTTGACCACATAATGTCTCCACTGCACTTCCCATTCCTAGCTGCTCCAATATATATATATATATAGTTTATTGTAAGTATATATACATACAAGTAATATTAAAGGTGATATCTATACTATAATCATTTCATCCCAATATATGTCACAAAAGGCGTGGCAAATTCAAAATTTGAAGTTTATAAGTTTGAAATTCTGATTTTCTAAACTTTATTTCTTACTACAAATTCAGAATTTGAACTCGTAATCAACACACTGGCTCGACCCCTCAATGTATGTGACACATTTTTTAATTAATGGATCGCAAAATGGATGTCATAGTTTTATATTTGAAATAACTTATAAACTTGTTCATTTTTACTTGTCACTGTTTGACTTGTCACATCCATTAAGAAAATAATTATTGATATAGGTATTTTACCAAACTAGCCCTATTAGGTCTTGGAAAATGATTTGGAGAATAGATATTGAATACCAAGGGTAAAACATGAAAACAAATAATTATTTTTTCTTGATATGTCAAAAGTGATAAGTAAAAATGAAAAAGCTATTTTAGGAATAAGTAATCGACAAGTAATAGTGTCTAGGATTTGTTCAGATGACAAACTTCAAAAATTTTGTTATAATCAAACGATGTCAGATAAATTAGGAGCGAAAGTATAACTAATAAAAATCTTTGAGTTTTTAATAAAAGAATATATAAAGGTGAAAAAAATTAAAATTACCATGACACCATAGGCCAAAAGTTGAATGCCACTATTACCAAGAGAAGCAGCAGCAAGTTCAAGATTTCCAAGGTGACCACAGAAAATTTGTGTAGACATGGAAGTAACATTGTTAAGCAAGTAAACAATGATGGCTGGAGCTGCTAGACGGAATAAATTTCTCAACTCTATCACTGAGGCTCTTTTAAACCTCTGAATACATGACAAGCTTGTGTCTGATAGGATTTCTTCAAGCTCAGAACTTATTTTCTCCGTCGCCGCCGACGCCAATATTGGTGATTCAGATTCTAACAAAGGTTCATTTGGCCCCATGACTTCTACTCTCTTTTGTCAAAAATGTTTAGATGAAAGAAGGAAGAATTGGTTTTTGATTTTTATAGAGGAATAAGTGAAAGTATGATGTAAGCACATGAGTGGAATTGATGCTACTCCGATTCATTTTTACTTATTCAGTATTATATTACCTTTTCGAATTTTAAATGATTAATAATAACAATAAAAATTTCTACACAAAAAACATACAAAAGTAGATATTTAGGGAGGGAGATTATTTTAATGTTGAATATTCTATGATGGGAATATAAATAGGGAACTTCCAAACAAATAGATAGTACCAAAAAGATACTATAACAATGTCATATGTCAATTTGCGGCCTAAAGGTGAGTGTCTACTTACCATAGAGAAGCAGTGACAATAACGGCTACATTAATTTAAAGTAATAAAATTGCACATTCACCTGGACATTACACATGCATGTATCTCTTGAGAGCCTTCATTTTGACTAAATACACACAGGAACTTTTAAGTGTTTATACATTTTTTTTTTAAAAAAAAAATCAATCTTCACCTTCATTAATCATTGATTATACATTAATGAGTACAAAACTAACATATTGAATATATAATAGACATTATCATTGAGATGAGGCTGGTGTAGATGCATACTTATCCTACAAAAAAAGAAGTCCTTACTGGCCAATAATTCAAAGGGGGTATCGTAATGGATGTTACTATCTTTCACTTGTTTGATCCTAATTGATGTTACTGGCCAGCCTAAAACATCACAATTAAGTTTTATTTTTCTTATGGAAGTTGTAGTCGTAGACTTGACATATTAGTTGTCCAGGAATCTCAAATCTCAACACAGTGAACATATATAATAGAGTATTAGAGACTGATCTATTATACAAAGGGTATTTCTACTTCATATAGTTATTGTTGTATCTTGATATTGTGAAAAATGATAAAGTTGATTTTTGGAATATCACAGATTATTCTTATATAGTTTCTAGAATAGTTTAGTATAGAATCTAGAATAGTTATCTTCAAGAAATATATGATATTCTAGGGTAGAAGATAACCATCACTAGAATTTCCTTTGTGGAAGTATCTAGAAGAATTTTAGAACCATCCATGAACAAGTATAAATATGGGTGGTCTTGTACATTTGTAATCAACCCAAGAATAACCCAGGCAAACCAAGAACAACCTAATAAAATACTATTCTTCCATAAACAAGTTCTCCTTTCTAACGTCCTCTTCTTTATTTGAATCTTCCGATCTTAGTTAACAATATTGGGCTAGCAGAAAATTTTCCGAATTATAGTTTTCTTCTGCTATTCTCTACATGGTATCAGAGTCATAATCATACATTGATTTTGGGTATTATTTCAAGATCAGATTGCTGGTAGATTCAACTAGTTTGTCTACATGAAATTTAGCGGTCGTGTTAATGGACTGGGAATGAAGTTGTTGAATCAATCCAATTACAAGGTATGGAAAACATGTATGAAATCATGTGGTATGTTAATGGGAATGACATAAGTACTACTGTTGAGGAACCGGAAAATAGTAGCATATACAAGAAGTGGGAGCAGGTTAATGTGAAGGCGGAGTTCATACTAAAGAGGACAATCTCCTCCGATTTATTTGATCACATTATAAAGTGTAAATCAGCTCACGAGATATGGAGAACCCTCGATCGCTTTTTCAACAAGAAGAATAAAGCTCGGTTGGAGATATTGGAGAATAAATTAGCTAACACCACTCAAGGTAATCTTTCTATCTCCGAGTATTTTTTGAAGATTAAGAACTTGTGTTCTGAGATATCTTTGTTGAATCCGGAAGAGCTTATTTCTGAAGCACGAAATGAGAAGAATAGTCATTCGTGGATTGAAGCCTGAATATATTTCATTTGTGACGTTGAGTAAAGGATGGACTCAACAACCATCCTTGAAGGAATTTGAAAATTTATTGTCGTCACAGGAATTACCAAGCTGTTGGCTAGTGTATTTGTCAATGGAGAAGAAAATTCTCTTGTAGCCAACAAGAGAAACTTTAAAGGAAAAACAGGAGATACGCTACACTCTCGATCCTCCGGTTGTTCACGCTCACCTAGAGAGAAGGAAGAGTCTTCTAGTTATTATGGTAAGAAGCCTCTCATATGTTATCGTTGTGGCGAAGTAGGGCACATATAAAAAAAATTTCGACCCAAGGAGAGCAATATGGCTCAAAAAGTTACCCAAGAAGAAGAAGAGTGGGGAAATGTTTAATAGCTGAGGCTCGAGCGATAGATTCCATGATTTGCATCAATCTTGAAAGAGATTGGATCGAGGATTTAGAATATAATATAGCTGATCACTTGGAGAAGCAAGAAACTGATGTTGTCGACATTAAGCAAGAAACTTTTGAGGATGTTCCACATGGTGATATGGTAGCTTCCACTGAAGAAATACAAAAAGAAGATCCCGAACAGACAATATTTGAAACTACATGTGCTAGTGACGTCCTTTATAGAGAAATCATTGATGGAGATGTATTAGAAGCGGAAGTATTTGGTCAATCATATGTAACATCAAGGCAAATTAATGGCTTGGAGCAATTTTTGAAAGCAGGTGGAGAAAGTGAAGATCAAACAGAGGAAGAAGTTGATATTAAAGTATTGGAGTCAAACGATATGCTCTTTAAAAGCTCCGAAGCTGCCAAAAAATATATCAAGAAGATGATAAGAGAATATGACAGTAGATCCTATGTTGGTGTTGAGACTTCACAGGATATTGATAGTGTTGGGAAAGACAAGGCACTAACAAAGAATGCCTGACAGGATAACAGCGGAAGAATACCCAAGTCTATACTTTCCCTTCTCGATTTGAACCAAGAGAAGACAAACAACCACAAGCAATATGATAGTAAGGCAGCAAGTAATTCAACCAAACAAATATAACAAGGCAATAATAAACCAATCACACAAGACACCAAGATTTACGTGGAAAACCCTTCGATGTGAAGAGTAAAAAACCACGGGACCAAAAACTCCACTATAATCACCAAGAGTTA
>NC_028638.1:32159971-32176165 GCF_001406875.1 Solanum pennellii
GAGGCTTATTAGAAGCAAACACAGGTAAATGCATCTTCTTGACAAATAGAAGATCTTTCATCTTGCCTTTCCAAATATGATACTTACTACCATATAAACACACCATTTTGCTCATATTTGCCTCCATCATTCAAAACGACAATCAACAATAACCAATGCTCTAATACCACTTTGTTGGGAAAGACAAGGCACTAAAAAAGAATGCCTAACAGGATAACAACGGAAGAATACCCAAGTCTATCTTTCCCTTCTCGATTTGAACCAAGGGAAGACAAACAACCACAAGCAATATGATAGTAAGGCAGCAAGTAATTCAACCAAACAATATAACAAGGCAATAATAAACCAATCACACAAGACACCAAGATTTACGTGGAAAACCCTTCGATGTGAAGAGTAAAAAACCACGGGACCAAAAACTCCACTATAATCACCAAGAGTTACAATATTGTTCTAAAAAATTGGCCACAAAACAAGTGCCAAACAACGACCAACAACAAAATAAGATTGCACCAAATCTAGAGAATTAAAGGAGCAAAATCACCAATTTCGCAGCTACTGTTCACGACAGCAAAACTGAAGCTGCAGGCCACCAAATCCAACTCTGTCAGTTCCTAATCAAAGATTGAGATGAAGATAATATTCTGTCCAAAAATCAGCTCAATCGGACAAGAAACAAAGCGGGAATCGCAATTTGAAGTTGGCTGTTAGGGCTAAATTTTGACTGCAAAAACTGCTCTCTTTCTCTCTTTTTGGCTGCTGAAAAAACTCTCTGTGTATATGAAAATAAGACCTAAATAGGCTTATATTTGCCTCATAAGAATGGGCCTATGGGCAAAAATGGGTTGGTCCAAATTGGGCTTTTATTTATCCCCATAGGAAGGGAAAAAGACCCATAACCCAACAGATAGTTCTTCTCTCGATAATATAATTGTTGAGAAATTGAGAGAAAAGGGGAGTTTGAGAACTCAACAAGGAGATAATCTACATGGATCAATTAACGGTGAAAATCCTTTATCATTTGAAGAAGGAAGAGGAGTCCGGAAGAAAATGCTGACATTTTTACCAAGACGTGGCTCAAAGCTTCATTCGAGTTCTTCCACAACAAGTGCCGGGTAGTTTTCAAAAATCACTTAAAGGTGGAGTGTGAAAAATGATAAAGTTGATTTTTGAAATATCATAAATTATTATAATATAGTTTCTAGAACAGTCTAGTGTAAATCTAGAATAGTTATCTTCAAGAAATATCTAGATATTCTAGGGTAGAAGATAACCAATCACTAGAATTTTCTTTGTGGAAGTATCTAGAAGAATTTCTAGAACCATCCATGAACAAGTATAAATATGGGTGGTCTTGTACATTTGTAATCAACCCAAGAATAACCCTAGCAAACCAAGAACAACCTAATAAAAGAGTATTTATCCATAAACAAGTTCTCCTTTCCAGCTTCCTCTTCTTTAGTTGAATCTTCCGATCTTAGTTAACAATCTTCGGCTAGGCTATGACTGGCGGCGGTACCGAAACCGGGTGAACCGGATCGATAAGTTCCAAAATCGGGATGGAACCGGTACTGTGAGAACCGTTACCGTTCCGAAATCGGGACCGGACCGGACCGGTAAGCCGGTAAATTATTTCGTGTTCCGTCCCAGTCCGAAAGGGAACCGGTAGTATACCGGACTGGACCAGTAACCGCGACAGACCGTTATTAAAAAAAAATTAACTTATTTAAAACTTAAAGATTTAATTTTTTAATTGAATATAATTTTTATTATAATAATTAAAAAATTAAAAATTTAAACTTCAAACTTTAAAAGTTAAAAAATTTTAAATTTTCAAATGTTAAAGTTATAAAATTAAAATTTCAAACTCTTAAAGTTTGAAAATTTTAAATTCAAACTTTAATGTTATAAAATTAAAAATTGACAATATTAAAAACTAAATTTAATACAACAATATTAAAAAGCAAATTAAGGCGAATAGCCTATATTTTTATTAATATTTATTTGATATTACAATTACATTTATAAAAATATTAGTAGAGTATTAAACGATTTAATCTACACAACCACCTTCTAGGAAGGGTTTTGTTTGAATTAAATCTCGAATTATCATACTTTTACTAATAGTTGGTGTCACCATATAAATCCCTTCGTAAATCATTCAACATATCTTTAGTAACATGTTCGGGAATTGATTGAATAGAAAGATCTTCCATTGCTTCAATCCCGTCGTCACTATAATCCTGCATTACTTCATCAACGTCATCTTGAAATTTGTTCAATAGTGGTTCACGACCCAAATTTCTTCTCTCGGCATTAATCCAATCTCGAAATAATGCTGATATCTCCAAGCTGTTGGCTGCTAGTGAATGCCTATGTTCTCCAAGTTGAAACCTTGCTGCACTAAAGACGCCTTCCGAAGCTACTGACGACGCTTGCATTGCTAATATATCTCGAGCCATCGGTTGTAGTTTTGGAAATTCTTTGTCGCGATTTCTCCACCATGCTAGAATATCTTCAGTAGGTTCTGTATTTTGATTAACATAGGCATCAAAATCATTTCTATTATCATGAGAAAGTTTAAGATAATCTTGTAAAAAAGCATCAATATTATCTTCATCAAATCTACTCCTAGAGCTTTGAGGTTCATTTTCACTTGATAAATCTATATTAGTATTATATAAATCATACAATTTTCTAGCTTCAATTTTTATGCTATCTTTAACTTGTTGACAACTAGGAATTTCTTCTAATACATCATTAATATCTAAGTTAAAATACATTTTTTTAACCATTTTTGATGCACCTACATCTTTATACTGAGGGTTTAGCAAACATGCAGTGAAATAAATTTGAGGAATAGGAATATAATATTTTTTAAATTTTAGAATCATTGTTTCAATGGTTTGTTAAAATCTTGGTTTATTTTTAAATTTATATAATATAGAAGAAATCGTACAAATATCAGGCAAAACAGTACAAATTGATGGACTATAAAGTACAAATATTCTTTTTGTAGTTAAGTAAAAAACTTTTTAGGAAATCTATAAGTTCATTTATATCACGTCAATCACTATCATCTAGTCTATATGTCATATCAGAATTATGAGCATTCCAAACCATTTGTAAGTATATTCACAAGCGACTACAATTATTTCATATAAAGTATTCCATCTAGTAGCCACTGTTTTTGCAATTTTTCTAGGTGGAAGATTATTTTCAAAACAGCGATTTTGAAAATCTTTCCGCCTAGACTTAACTTGACATTTAAATATAAAATGACATGCATTTTCAACTCTCGTACATCCGTTATCATACATATGTACACCATCTCTAACCATCAAATTATATATATGTGCAGTACACCTAATATGATAATTATCACCGTAGAAAGGACAAAGTGTAGGTTTTAAATATTCAACAGCAGCATTATTACTTGAAGCATTATCTAAGGTTATACTACTTATTTTATAACATATTCCATAACTTTGTAAAATATCTAAAATAGTTTGAGCAATATAACTACCGATTTTTTGCATTTGACAACATTTATAAACTAATTTTTTTTTTCATATACCAATTTACATCAATCCAATGTGCAGTAACAGTCAAATAATCGTTACGTTCACACTACGACCCATATCAGAAGTAATAGCTATTTTACAAGTATTATAATAAAATAAACAACGAAGATATTGAAAATGTTGTGCATGATAATCAAATACAACCTTTTTATTGTATTTCTAGCAAAATCTTTAAAATTTGAATTATATACGATTTTAATATAATGTATAAAAATGGGATTTTCAGCAAAACTAAATCGGAAACCCATAACACATATCATTTTAGCTAGTTCTTCAAGATCTCTTTCTCTACTATATGAAAGTGGTAAACTAGAGCCACAAAAATTAGACGAATTTAATTGTGTTTGTACCATTTAGAGCCGCCTACTCCTCCATTTTCAGGAAGGGAGGTACCGTTTTTTTAGCTTCCGCTACCGCTTTAGCATGCAAAAATTCATTTTTACAACAAGACATTAAATGACTACTCAAATGTCCCGTCCCGCCAGATTTACCAACAGTTTTATGATTTACTCTATGTTTACATTTATTACAAATAGCTTGTGATTTATCTTCGTTTTGTGTCATAAATTGCCAAATAATCAATTTTTTAACACTTTCTACCTTAGGCCTAGGATGTACGGGGGAACAAGGGCAGGACAACGAAAGGGAGCGGGACCGGGACCGGGACCGCGAGTATTAGTAGCCGTAAGTGGCTCAGTTTCATCATCATCATCATCAAAAGTAGGCGTATCAGTATAATTATCAATATCATTATCATTATCATTATCACTAGGCAAATCCTCATCAAAATTACCAAAGCGACGTTGTAAATGCTTATGATAAGGATCTAATACTGAATTACAATCAATATTAAAAATCGTATCATCAACATGTGTATAATCATCTGTATTTATTCTTAATATAGTAGATTTTTTAGTTTTTGATTTAGAAGAACTATCAGTTTTTGCATTACCGGAGGATGTAAAGTTACACATATTTTTTACACGCTCTACTGCACTTTTTTTACCCTTTCCTTTTTGAACAAAATTTTTACCGAAATCCATATTAAAATATTATATATAATACGAAAAATGTATGCAAATAATAAATCACAAAATAAATAAATAATTATTTAAATATAAATAAAATATAAAATAAAAGTTGGAACGAATGTACCGAACGTCTACTTAAAAAAGTAGATGTTTATGACCGCCGAGAGCCGAACGTGGAAAGTTGAAAGTTGAATTTTGAAGCTCCAAATTCAATTTCCAAAGACCAAATAAGGCAACACCGGAATTTAAGATATTATATATTAGAGAATTAGAGTTATAGAGTAGAGAGTTGAGAGAGTAGAAGATGAATAGATGATTTTGTAATTTAAAAAAATGAAATTTTGGGGTATTTATAAGTAAAAAAAAAGGGTTGAAGTGTAATTTTTAAAACTTTTGGGTATTAAAAAAGTTTGGGGTGGAGTAGGAGTGTAATTGTCTGAAATTTGGATCAAATAGCCGTTGGGGAGGCCCACTAGCCATTACCCAACGACTATAAATGGATAAATTTAAAAAAAATAAAAAATAAAAAATTGGCCGGACCGGACCGGACCGGATCGGTAACGGAGCGATAATTTTTGAAACCGGGAGGGACCGATAAATCTCGGTTTCCACCCCATTACCTGTCCCTGAACCGGTCTATACCGGGACTAACCGGTACCGAATCGATAGCGGACCGGACCGGTAACCGAAATTTATCGATTCTGCTGCCTGACTTAGGCTAGGCAAAGGTTTTTCAAACTATACTTTTCTTCTAATATTCTCTACAGATATAAGATTTTCCAACATATGGAGCGGGAACGATCTTGATTATAAGAGTACTAAAATGATTCGTTTGGTAGAATTTATGAGCAAAAATAATACATGTATTTGTTATTGGAATAATTACGCGGTTAAGCAAACTTATATCACTTAATGACTCATCATAGTTATAGTTAGGGGTGACAAATGGTAGTATTGGATCAGATTTAGATGGGTTGAATATGGTTTGAGAAAAGTCGGTTTGTATTACAATCCATCCAAATATAATATGGAAAATTACGCGGCTAAGCAAACTTATACTATTTAATTACTCATCATAGCTATAGTTTGCTATAATTATCACTCTTGACTAACACTACACATTAATTACGCAGGCTGATGTTAAGTTTGTATAACTAGTCACGTTTGTATATGTATAACTCACCAAGATATACAAATACATATGTATAACATACATTTATTTAACCTATATACATATACAATTCACCTCTCTCCCACTCTCTGCCCTCTCTTGCCTCTCTGCTACCTCTCTCAATCTCACTCGTCTGTCTCCTCCCCCTCCCAATCTCGCTTGCCATATATATACAAATGCATATGCATAATATACAATTATATACATATATAATTCACCTCTCTCCCACTCTTTTCCCTCTCTCTCTCCTCTCTCTTCCCTCTCTCAATCTCTCCTCTCTCCACTCTCTCCCAGTCTCGCTCGCCTCTCTCCTCCCTCTCCCAGTCTCTCTTGCGATATATACAATACATATGTATAACATACAATTATCCAACCAATATACATATACAATTCACCTTTCTCCCACTCTTTTCCCCCGCTCTCCTCTCTCTACTAGTCTCGCTCGCCTCTCTCCTCCATATAACATGTAGCTAAGAATTGTAATTATCAAACTATAGGTATGGAGAGTAATTATGCTATTTTTAAGTGGCTATATGTGAAAGTTCCCCTATATAATATGGGCAAATATGGATTTAGTCAAATAAAAATAACATCACATACACATTTAAGACTATATATATCAAGTTATAAACATACTCTTTAAAAATAAATTACTTATATCATATTATTATCAAGTTATAGCATATCAATTAAATCAATTAAAAATATATTTAATTAAAAATAAATTATAAGTAATTATGTAAATAATAATTAATTAATATGTTTAAATATTTTTTTAATATTTCAGTTACCTTTTTTAAATTAACTCTTAAATATTTACATATTAATATTACAATTACCTTTTACAATTTCTAAAATAAATAATAAATTATTTAATTAAATCAAATTATAATGTTACCCTTTTAAAATAAAATCTAAATATCAGGGATTTGATTTTAAGTAAATCTCTACTTTATTGTTGTCCAATAACTATCCACCCCCGCTACACCCTATACCCGATCACCATCCAAAACTTACCCAACACGCCTAAATCTTCTTCTTCCCCAAAATCGTACCAAATCATCATCTTCCCCAGAAATCAGTAAATCCTCTATCACTAATCAGCTTTCCCAGAAATCCGTAAATCGTCTATCACTAACCTTCTCCATTACGATTGATTCATCCACATTTCCATCACAGATCAATTTCGAAAAAACATCATCTTCATAAATTACTTTACTTTTTGTTAAGTTGATAAAGAATGTCGAGTAAAGCCAGTGAAAAATCCAGTAAAAGTAGAAAATTGATTGAGGAATCATCATCCGATGACTTTCATGCACCTTCATTCAATATTTTGACACAAACTCAACCACAAAAATCAACCGAAAAACAGACTGCTAGTTTTGGTAAATCGAAGACTGAAAAAAAATGCAAAAGAAAGAGGAAAACAGAGAAAGGGAAAAGAAATTCAAGTATCGTTAAAATCAGATTTCGACTTTGTTAACGAATTAAGAAATAAAAAATCAAAAGGTATTGAAATTGGTCGGTCGACAAGAACGTCCTCAAAGAAGGATTCAGAGATACAATGCACAAAGATACCCAAAAAGATGTCAAGGCCAGTAAAAAAGACTCTTTTAAATTTTGGTTAAAATATTATTTATAAGTTAGTTTAATTTTTTATTTTATTTGGCAAACGTATAATATATGAAATTTGTGTGAGTTTTGTATGAATCACTATTTTTGTATTGTATAGGTGTGTATTCGTTATTTTAATTGAAAACTTTTTTTATGTATGAATAGTATATGAGTTATGTATTAATCGTGTATGAAGTGAATTTACAATGTTATATGTGACCACTTTTAATTTTTTTAAAAGCTAATATGTATTAATGTTTGAATTATGTATGAACTGATGTATTTATTTTGTACGAATTGTGTATGAATTGTATTGACTGTTCTTTAGTATGACAGTGTATATATTACTTTTTATATGAAATTATATATTGTATGAAAGATGTATGAACTGATGTATTCATTTTGTATGATTTGTGTATGAATTGCATTGAAAGTACATTAATATAGCAGTGTATCTATGATTTTCTAATGAAATTATATATTAAGTTAAAAGTACTAATTTAGTTTTACCAATTATAGGAGAAAAAGGTACAAACACATTTGTCTTCATGTATCAACATGAATGTGTTTGCTGATCTATTGACCTTCCTCGGTCAAGACAAGTTCCTACAATTTTTACAGGAAACACCTTTTGAATTTTTTTATGATTTACACAACATTAAAATTCAATATCAGTTGTTACGCCATATTTTTCTGCTTGAAACTGAAAATGACAGAGATGACATGTTTGTCATAAACGTAAATTGTACAGAGTTAAGGTATGAATTAAAAGAATTTGTAGCTGTAATCGGTTTGAAATTTGGACCAATTTCTAGTTTTGTTTCTGATCCCTCTGTTCTAAATAGGATTATTGCATAATTTTGGGAAAAAGGACAAAGTCCTCAAGTCAAATTTTTACCACAAGTTTAGATTGGAAACTTTTGGGAAGAGGATGACCGTTTAAAAATCGAAATTCTGTATTACATTTCTTCAATTCTGACTGCTTCAGACCCTTCAAAAACAACAATTCCTAAATTATATTTTGATTTAGTTGAGTCTGGAAAGTATGCCACATTTTCATGGGCGAATGAGTGTTCTAACTTACATTTTAAGCATGCAGTCAGAAGTTGAAAAAAAATCCTTCGTCATTTAAGTTCAGCCAGTTTCATGTAGTATTACAGGTATGATTTTATGAGTGTTGTCATCCATTTGAAAACAAAATTGCTATCCATGCTTCATATCAAACACCGCGTATCCTTAACTGGAAGACAACGAATGACGTTATTTTTTTTGACGATTTGAAGAAAACGATTTTCAGAACACATGAAAATTAGGTAGTTTTTTTTATTGAGTTTATTAAAGTAATTATAAATTATTATACATTCTCATATTTTTCTTTGATGCAACATAAAATTAGAAATATAATTTTTACTGAAGAAGAGTTAAATTTCATGGATGACACCATTTTAAATCAATCTCCAAGTCACCATGATTCGGAAGGACATGGAACCTCGAAAAATCATGGCGTTGACACGCAGATTTAAAAGCTGAGATTACAGAGGTAGAAATAGAAATTCACAATTAAAATTGTTTTTAGATATTACACTAGACATATCAAAACTTATTACTTTTAATGAACATGTTAAGATGGAGCTGAAAGATCTCAAAGTCACTGTTTATTCCAATCTAATTTTGATGAAATGATATAATTACTCTATATTTATTTTATTATTTTAATTTTTATTTTTATACACTGATAAGGTTGACAAGCACATGGTTGAAATCAAAACTTATGTCGATAACTCGACTAAGCTGATAATTGAAGAGATTAGATTGTCAAAAGGTCAATCAACAACAGATGCACAACAACATGTATGAATCAATGTATTTTATATGTATGAATGTTGTATGATCATTGCATGTATTGATTTGTTATGTATGAATGTTGTATGATCATTGCATGTATTGATTTGTTATGTCACTTGTGTTTACAGTTATAACCAGCGTATGCCTTTCAAATGAATAACAAATATTTTTTTTATATATATATGTGAATAATGTATAGATTGTATTAATTATGTATGACAATTTTTACATATATGTATGAATAATGTATACATATTGTATTAATCATGTATGAAAGTGGCTTTTTGAATATATATGAATAATGTATAAATGATGTATTAAATGTGAATGAAAATGTCATTTATATATATATATAATTGTTTAATTTGTGGCATCAATTGTGTATGGAATTGCTTTTTTTTTTATATAGTTATGAACAATGTCTAAAAGATTTATAGAAATGCATGAAAACACGCTTTTCATACATGTATGAATTATGTTAATTTAATTCATACAAAAAAAATCAGATTATATTGGCATTGGCTGAAAATTAATATCTGGACGATGCCACTCATAATGCTGCACAATCTGAAAAAGATCCATATGCCATCTGTTTCAATGGACGAACACGTCCACATGTCAAACATTGATGGTATGATATACACATTATTATGAAAATTATTTTGATTTAAAAATTTATTTTTACATAACGATTTTTATCTTATGTACATGAAGCTCAAAAGTCAAATGGTAGTTTTTTCAACACTGACGTACCTGTATCATCAACTTCAAAATCACCAACGTTAGATGATTTTTATCCTGATTTTACCATGACACAAATCATTGCACTAGATCCAATTCTAAATACTACCACTACTCCGAACCTGTAACCAAGACATAAGAATCCCGACAAATACGAATCTTCTCCTTATATTAGACTGTCGAAAGGCGAAAGCAGTTCAAAGAGAGTACCTACATTCTTCACAATCAAACTCCATTTCAAAATCACAATGATCTTGATGTTCCAGATGACATAATCGAGGAGTTCAACCAATGGGTTATCAAAGATGTTTCAAACAGGCATGGCAGGTATAAATGTCTATAAATAAATTTATTTTATTTAAATTCATAATTTCAAAATTTATATAATTTTTTTGTAATATTCACAGGAAAACAACATATTCAAAGGCTAAAAATACATTTCATCCTCAAATGGACTTTGGCGTTGTTAAAATTGCATAAAAGAATTTTTTTCCATATAATAAGTCAACCGGGCAGACCTTGAGAAGACGGGGTAAGACATAATTTGATTAAATAATGAATAATTATTTTACAACACTTGAATAAATTTTATACAGTAAATTAGTATTTGTCAGAATCCATGTTAATTGAGGTATGTATTGTTTTAATTTAATATAGTATGAATTCTATATGTATTGACGTATGTATTGAACTATTAATATACATAATCCAGTAAAATATTTTATACATATATTTCATTAATATAATACAATATATGTATGCATCGATGTATTCACTGAAATGGTCATGAAACATGTATACATATTTTTATTTGTTTGATTTATGTGTGAATTGGGTATGAAACATGTATATAACTTTTTTTTAAATAATTTGTGTATGCAGTATTGATTGTGTTTTATTTATGTTTTTTATTTGTAACAACATATTAATACAATTATGTATTATCTTCGAAAGAAGGCAAAATACTCCAAGACAGTAACTTCATACAGTACTGTTGACTGTTGGTTTATGACGTGGATTGATATATTGAGAAACAATGGAGACAGTCAGATTTCAAAATGAGATGCATTGCCCGATCACGATGTTGGACGGTGCATCAGAGGATTTAAGCTTCTTGCTAACATTGCTTGGATAGGGTTAACAAAGTAATTTTTCCTGTCAATATCAACGAGAAATTCCATTGGTTGCTTGTTGTAATCCCAATCAAACTTAGATATCTACATGTATACGACTCGATGAGTGGAGGATCTGTTCACACCAAAAAAATGCATGAAGCTGTTTATAAACTTGCAATCATGATTCCATTATTTCTGGCAAGCACAGGTTTTAATGACAAAAGACTTGATTTGTATGCGAACAATCTCCCGGAATATCAACACAAGTCTCAATCCGAGCCTCTTAGTATCAAGCATGTGACAGATGTTGTGGTCTATACACATATCTTTTGCCGAATATATCAGCAATGGTGTTTTGGACATGTCTGATATTGATATCGATTCAACATATCATCGTCTGAGGTATGCCACATTACTTTGGCATTATCCAAAATCAAAAAAATGAAGAGGACACAATAAACGAAAGTGAAGTTACGGGTACAGTTGCCAGCAAGTACGGTGGACCTCGACGCCAAAAGAACAAGTTATGGACACCACCAATTATCCTACTACAAGACCCCGTAATAGAAAGTAGAAAATTTCATTGCACCCTTTACATTATTTTGAATGACATGTTTTTTTTTGAACTATTGAACTATTTATGTTACTTTTCAGTGTTTTATTATTAATATGAATTACTCATTGTTTTATATAAATTATATATGTTACCATTATTTTGGACAAATTAATTACTACATTTATATACATAAGGCTAAACTCATAAACAGATTCCTAAATTTGTTGGGTTTTTTCTCTCAGGTACCTCAACTACGTCATTTTCCTATTGAATCAATGAACCACCCACAATTTGTTCTTTTTAAACACTTTTAAACAATGTTGGTTGATTTTGATAGACTTTTTATTGTAATTGTGTTTGTATTGTAATGATTTTGATTGAAGGAATGAAAACAAACTATGTGAATTTCAGTTGTTCTCTAATATGTTCAAATGACTTGAAGTAAAACACAAGTATTCTTGAATATTTTTACTATCAATTGGAATAATGAATTCTGGAACAACATATGTACCCTCTATCAATACCCCTCACAAAATCTGATTCCACGTCAGCCAACAACGTTTGTTTAAAAGGAACAAATTATGGATGGTTCAATGATTCAATAGGAAAATAGTATATTTGAGGTACCTGAGGGAAAAAGCCCAACAAATTTAGGAATTTATTTATGTATTTGGCCTATACATAAACTTGTATGAATTATGTATGCCATATATTATTCATTGTACAATAATGTAACATCCATATATGCACATTGCATGAAATATATTTAACTTATATGTCATAATATATTATGTATGAACTTTGTCTGAATTATGTATACCAGATATTAATCATTGTAAAATAACGTAATATCTATGAATGCATATTGTATAAAATATATTTAACTTTATATGCCATAACATATTAACTTTTGTATATAATGTGTATAAACTTTATTTTATATGAAATACATTTTAAATTTGTATGAAATAATTTAACAATAATTAATGTACCAAAATATGTTAAAATTAATTTATTCTTATGTATGAATATTGTATGAATTACAAATGTCATATTGTACTTTGATATATATAGAAGAGAAACGAATGGCAGTATGCTTCACTGAATATTTGTACTTTATTAAATGTGTATGACTTTTGTATAAATTTTGCATGCACTATGCAATATATATGAACATTTTATGAATACTGTATGAACATTGTATACTGTATATCACATTTGAAAAAATTGTGTTCTATTGTTATTTGTATTTGGACATTTTTTACGAAATCAAAATTTATAAATGTCAATGATAACAACTGCACTCAACAAAACAAAACGTGTGTATAACATTCGAAACAACATAAAAACGGATGAAATAGTAAGAATCATTTTTTTATTGCACAGGATAATTTGAACATGTCTTTCTATTGTGTCCAACTTGACGGCATCTATTGCAGGTGATTTTTTACTCTTAGATTCACATAAGCAAACCCCTTCCACCGTTCAAATTTTGTTCTTCCCGCTGATCTTTTTGGACCGGGTGACATCATTTTAGGCTCTGAAGTATAACTTGGTATATACCATGTACTCTCGCATGGATAGGCTCGATAGGAATAGCATAAGAATCTCTGAAATTCTTCAGGCTATAAAAAGCAGAACAAAAATATGCTTCATGCAACTTTCTGTATCTGAGAACTGCAATTACATGACCACATGATATCTCATAATGTTGAAATCTCCCGCAACTATACATTTTTGTGTGCAAGTTTACTATGTATTTCTTTGCTCCTTCGGCTACAGCATGCAGATCAATAGTTGAAGGTATCACATAATTAAAAGTTTAAATGTGATATTGTTAATATGCATGCCACTAAATAGAGTAAAACACATATCTCCATATTGCAAGACAAAGCAATACTTTTCTGTAGATAAAGATCATATTTTTTTGTCAGATCAGATGTTGTCTTATTAGCCTCCTCATGGTGCTTGTGAATCCACCTTTAAATTGTTACCCTCATAAACTCAAGAAGTGAAATTACAGGTAACCTCCTTGCTAACCTGTTAACATTATTCAATGACTCGGCGATGTTTGAACTCATGGTCCATGTGCACTTACAATTCGAGTAAGCTCTTGACCATTTGCTATAACCAATATCAAATAAGTATGGTCGTATGCGCGTATCGATCTGGTCTATTCTTCCCATAATCGTCTCAAACTGTTGTTTTGTATAAGCCTTTGCCAATGTAAAAAACAAAATCTTCAAATCTTCAGTATTTCTATTGAAATTCTTTAACACATTGACTGACAAATGTCATATGCAGGCATAATGTTCGGATTCAGGATATACAGTAGCAGTCCCTTTTCATATGTTTTTGTTTTGATCCGACATAAAACACATGTCTTTTATAACTCCATACACTTCCTTAAACTGTTCAAAGAACCAAGTCCATGAAGCATCGTTTTCGAAATCCACTATCGCATACGTCAACGATAATATATGACCTGATCCATTTTTTTTAAAAAATATCACATAAACTAGAAATACAATTTATAACATATTTTATTATATGTTATAATCGAAAAATTAAATGGGATAAAAAAATACCTCCCGAATCCATTGTGCTGGCAGTTAACATTGTACCACCATATGAACATTTTAATTCCGCCCCATCAACAACTACATTTAGCCTACAATACTCCCAACCTCTAATACAATCTTCTAATGCAACAAATGCGTATAAGAATTTATCATATTCTTTCCTTTTTATTTTTAAAATAGATCCAGGATATGTTTGCTCCAAAATGTAAAGATAACCTGAAATTTTTACAATTATATAATGCGACAACTTAAAACATCATATGTATAACTTAATGGATACACAAAAATCACTTAGTTGATACAAAAAGGATGTATACTTTTTTTATACAACAAGGATACATACAAAAAGGATACAAAATTTATACATAAAAAATACAAGAATCAGAACAATTCAATTCATTAGGAAAACATACTATATGGTTGTTTTTTCCATTTGAACCATTTAAAGAACTTTAAATTCATATTAAATGTCAAAATTACCTGGTTATTTGGCATATGATTCGGGTGGATCTCCGCGCATCAATTTTGTTGTTTTTTCTCTAGCTCTCCATGCCTGTATGTATGTTAGCGAAACGTCATGCAATTTCAACATATCAGCGGCTATATCCTTTAGAATGTATACCGTAGATGGATCAATATACTTCTCCATCATCAAGACAGCTACCACGTCAGTTATCCCCTGACGTCTTGCATACACTCTATCTCTAACAACACAAGTGTGTTGAGTATTATACTTCCTAACTTTGAATAAATTGATTTATTCAAAGTAGATGCCCTATCATCCAAGAACAAGTATCAGAAATACAATTCAGGTGATAATTGTTTCAAAAATAAGAAAATATACATTTAAATTTTATGCAGCAAAATAAATCAAATTAAAAAAATATAACTTAAAACAATGATGTGCACTTACTTAGATGCATTACAACGCGCTACACGAAAACTGAATTTTTCGACAAGTCCAACATGCCTCATAACCTCCTTAAGTGTTTCCTATTATTGTAATTCTGATTCTCAGCTACAAATAGGTTGGAATGGTCACATATTGCATCATTATCTCCTTCACTATTCTCATCGACAACTTCGTCTAAATTCATTCCCACCAAATGGATAGAATTGTTGGAGTATAAATCAACGTTAGTCTGTGTTAAACTAACCTCAGAGTTTTTTCTATCAGTAATAACTCCATGACCTTCATTATACATCTCACAATCTTTCAAAGAGATGCACAATGGATATTTTGTAAAAAAATCCAAATTCATCTTCTTCTGATCTAGAAAAACCTTTACCCCAACATCATTATGAATATTAATAGGTGGACACATATCGCTAACAATAAATTTTATCTCAATAGAATTTATATTTAGTTCTATATTAAGTTGAGATATTATAGCATTAACTAAATCACTATAAAGAGTAGATGCATTATATATGATGCCCATCTGAAATCGATATATTTACCTGTTTCACAACATTAAAATAACATTCAGTGCAACATAATAAATATATGTCACGACCCAAAAATCACGAGTCGTGATGGCACCTATGTTCCCAACCGATAGGTAAGNGAACTGTTATTAAGGGCAGCAAGGATCTTCACCCTTGATCAATTGAGTAGTTTTTATTTTAAGTATGTAAAAATCACTTTTTCGTGAGCGGAATTTTGGGGTTGCATTGTGTCACGACCCAAAAATCACGAGTCGTGATGGCACCTATGTTCCCAACCGATAGGTAAGCCAACCCAACAAGTATCACCAATTCAACTTAAACGTGAGAAAGATAAGTATCAAACTAATATCTAACATACTAAGTGTTCAAATAAATGCGGAATATAAATAAAACAACCCCAAGATTTAGTGTCATAAGTACAAGAGCTTCTACAATATGATACAATTCCAAACTAATATAAAAATCTAAACATAAGAATTATCCTATCAGCATAACAAAATAACCTA